>NW_026067924.1:25890457-26056783 GCF_014885135.2 Alexandromys fortis | reverse complement strand
TCTCTGGAGCTGGATTTACAGGCATTTGTGAGTCACTAGGCATGAGTGCTAGGAACCAAATTTGGGTCTCCCGGAAGTGCAGGAAGCACTCTTAACTACTGAGCTATATCTCCAGCTCCTCAATGGACAATTCTTTAATTTATTTAACTGATTTTATGTAATCCAGTATGGATCAGTAACAGTGTTCTCATAAGTAAATACTTCCCCCAAATAGGCCATTATTATTATTTTTTTCCTGAGCTTGCTGCTTCTTCCTTGAGAGATAAAGTCAGAATTTAGGGTTGACAATAGATATAAAGATGGTATTCAAACCACGGACACCATCTGTGATTTGGGAAGCAGAGAAATAACTTCTCTCCTACTTGGTAAAATTCTAGGAGGTTCTGAACAGGCTATTGGAAGAGCATAAAGGGAGCAGAAGCCTTACCCAGACTGAACCCTGTAAACTAAGAGACCAACCTTCCATGCAAGGTGTTTGCACTTGCCCAAACTGGCACTACCCTGGGAATACGCAGCTACTCTCTGACTACATTTGTGAACAAACAGCAAATCATGTTTCTAAAAGCTGGGGTTATCTTTTTTTTTTTAAAGATTTATTTATTTATTATGTATACAATGTTCTGTCTGCATGTGTCCCTGCAGGCCAGAAGTTGGCAACAGATCTTATTAGAGATGGTTGTGAGCCACCATGTGGTTGCTGGGAATTGAACTCAGGACCTCTGGTAGAACAGTCAGTGCTCTTAACCACTGAGCCATCTCTCCAGCCCCTGGGGTTATCTTTAAAATGGGTTAATTGGTAACTTAATTTCTATAGATTAGTGTCTATAAGAGACTTCTCAGTGAAATAGACTTGGATACACTCTGCTGATTAGGTATTTCTTCCCTAGCATGTAAGTTTATTTATAGCAAAATGCCAAGTACAAAAGGGAATAGATACATCTTAATAGACTAAGCTGAGTGTCATATCAATCTGTTGATTTCATTGGCTGAGTAATAAAGAAACTGCTGGCCCTGATAGGTTATAAGATAGGTGGGCGGAATAAACAGGATAGGATGCTGGCGGAAGAGGAAGTGAGGACAGACTCTGCTCGGCTCCCGAAGAGACGCCATGCTCAGCTCTCCTGGGTAGACGCGATAGCTCTGCTCTCTGAGGCACACGCGATGAAGATGGACATAGGCTAGAATCTTCCTGGTAAGCGCACCTGGGGTGCTTACACGCATTATTAGAAATGGGCTAGTCCAGGTGCGAGAATTAGCCTGTAAGGGCTAGAGTTCATGGGCCAAGCAGTTAAATGAATACAGTTTGTGNCTACTTGGTAAAATTCTAGGAGGTTCTGAACAGGCTATTGGAAGAGCATAAAGGGAGCAGAAGCCTTACCCAGACTGAACCCTGTAAACTAAGAGACCAACCTTCCATGCAAGGTGTTTGCACTTGCCCAAACTGGCACTACCCTGGGAATACGCAGCTACTCTCTGACTACATTTGTGAACAAACAGCAAATCATGTTTCTAAAAGCTGGGGTTATCTTTTTTTTTTTAAAGATTTATTTATTTATTATGTATACAATGTTCTGTCTGCATGTGTCCCTGCAGGCCAGAAGTTGGCAACAGATCTTATTAGAGATGGTTGTGAGCCACCATGTGGTTGCTGGGAATTGAACTCAGGACCTCTGGTAGAACAGTCAGTGCTCTTAACCACTGAGCCATCTCTCCAGCCCCTGGGGTTATCTTTAAAATGGGTTAATTGGTAACTTAATTTCTATAGATTAGTGTCTATAAGAGACTTCTCAGTGAAATAGACTTGGATACACTCTGCTGATTAGGTATTTCTTCCCTAGCATGTAAGTTTATTTATAGCAAAATGCCAAGTACAAAAGGGAATAGATACATCTTAATAGACTAAGCTGAGGAAACATGTGCTATCAGTTTACTTGGGAGGCTGAGGCAGGAGGGTTTCAAGTTCAAGGCCTGACTTGGCAACTTAGCAACATCCTATCCCAAAATAAAATAAAGAAGGGTTGAGGATACAGTCATTTACAGGATGCTTAGCTGCCATACCCTAGGCCCTGGCTATAACCCCCAGTACTAAAATAAAGGGCATAATACCAGTTGTTTTTCTGAATTAAAAATATCAGTTTCACTAGGTGCTATCATAACAAGTGTTGCTAATATTTATTGGCACGTTCTGAAAACACTTCCCATGTGAACCCTCTTGTTTCTTGCAAACACTGTATGTAGTTAGCACCATTATTACATTATTGGAAAGTAGAGGAAGCCAAGGATGCAAACATGAGTCAATCACTCAACTTGATCATCTTTATCAGAGTCACACAATGTAAGACTTGATTCTTGATCAAGTCAAGATCAACCTAATCCATAAGCATGAGCTTTTCAATATGACCTCAGCATATGAGGATAATGTAATATCTTAATAGGTTTTCTTTCTCTTTGTTGCACAGTAAATATGAGTTTGACTATTCATACTGCATTTGTGTGTGTGTGTGTTTGTGTGTGAATAGTTTTGGCTACATGTGTGCATGGCCCATGTGTGGAGATCAAAGGACAACCTTGGTTGTCAATCCTCAAGAGATTTCCACTTTTGGTTTAAGATAGGTAAGATAGGGTCTTTTAACAGCCTGGTCCATTGTCAAGTAAGCCAGGTTAGCTGACCACTTCTAGGGATCCGCCTATCTCTACCTCTCATCTCACTATCTCTAGGTTTACAGGCACATGCCGTCATGGCTGGCATTTTTATTTGGGTCCTGGGATATGAACTCAGGTCCCCATGAGTATGAGGCAGATACTTTACTGACTTAACCATCTCCCCAGCCTGGTATCTAAATTTTTATTATTTTTAAAATTTAATATCTAAATGTATCATCCCCTGTCACATGGCAACTTTGAGTTTAAAGAGGTGAAGCTGACAAGCTATATATGCAGTCAGGACTTGGGGTCTGTTTTGGGTCTCAGTCCCAAGTGGGCTCCATACTGATGTATTACAACTTTTACGTTGCTGTGACAGAATGCTTGGCACAGACAAGGGAGGAGAGAGTATTGTAGGGTAACAGTCAGTTAGTAAGGGCAGTTGGGAGGGAGGGATGGCAGAACAACTCAGTTTGAGGAGGCAGATGTTGCAGAGACTGTTCACATCAAGTGGACCACGAAGCAGAGTGAGGTCAGAAGTTGAGGGCGGGGCATAAACTCCAAAGGCCAGCACCTATGAACTTAACTTCCTCCAGACAAACTCCACTTCCTAAAAGTTCCGCTGTCCCCCAGAATAGTAATACCAGCTGGGGAGCGAGCGCTCACAACACAAGCCTAAGGGTAACATTTCAGATCAAAAGCATAGCACCTATAATAGGAACTGTCTGGACAGAAGTACATATTGCATCTCTCATCTCTGAGCTGCAGTGATGCTTAGATCATCAGCACTAATACAGACTCCAGGGACAGTGAGGCAAACTCTCAAAATCAGAATGGTATTCACTGTCTTCCTTACTGCTATGTGGGCTTTGCTAAAAACAGCCCGGATTTTGCTTGAGTTGTAAACTAAGCAAACGCGACTGGAGGAGACATCGGGAACAGATGTTGATGTTGAAAAGAGTGCTTATCTATCATCACTTTTTTAATACCATCAGCTGAAACTAGCATTCAGTTCCCTTTCTTAAAATTGTTTAAAGTGGATCTGTAAGTCCAAGTCTTCAAAAATTCCTAGTGAAAATGGAATCATTTATTTTGAAAACTTTAACTATTCTGTAACCCTAACTTGCCAAAATTCTTCATAGATGATCAAATTATTTTCAATCTTTTGAGACCAAGAATGTTCAAGATTATGTCTTTTTCCTGCAGAGGGAACACCACAGCTCATTTATAGCATAGTTACTAAAAGATTGAAGTGGTATTCTATGGAGTCATTTAAAATGATAGTATCGTGTGTGTGTGTGTATGTGTGTGTGTGCCACACGCAGAGAGACACAGAGGAATATTGAAATTCCTCTGTGGAAAGTCATTCAAATAGATGTAAGTAGGTCTGAATAGACACATAGTTTCTTACTAGGCTGGAGAAATAAGTGGAGAGATTATACATGAGGCAAATTACTTAACTTTTCTTGGCTTCAGTTTCCATTTAAAATATAGAGATGAACAGGAAGATAACATGATTATCTATATAATCTCTCATTTATCTATCTATCTATCTATCTATCTCTATCTATCTATCTATCTATCTATCTATCTATCTATCTATCTATCCTATAATTTATCTCTTAAAACATCCCAACAATCAAATAATTGTAACTTTATTTTTTATTTGTTTGGAATAAATGATCTGGTAATACCAGGTAGGGGTACATTCCTGTAATCTCAGCACTGGGAAGACTGAAGGAGGACTTAAGTTTAAGACCATCCTGGACTACCTAACATGTTCCAGGCCAGATTAGGCTACATCATGAGATTGGGTTCACTTCCACCTTCTGAAATTACATAAAATGAGTGTAGTATCAGATACTTGGAAAGTCTCAATCTGTAAACCATATTGTATTTTGTCACAGGTTAGAACTTAGCAGAACAAATAATTAAGTCAAAGAGTAGAAAACTGTGAAGTCAAAAGACTTCAAGCATAATTTTGAATGACACAAAATATTCTACTCCATGTCTCCTTCTCATTAAACATATTTAGGTAGTAATTGACTGATTAGCTGAATCAGAATGGATTTTCTTAGCATTTGGATGTTATAAAATTTTTACAGTGTTTCCCTAGTTATGGATTGGAAGATACATCTGTTCTAATTAGGCACGATTTTGCATAACAACCTTGACAAACAGGTACCGTAAGGATGAAGAAGACTGTTTAGTTGTTGCTTTCTTACACATACTTTCATGGAACCAGCTTCTTCTGTTGTTCATGCTTCTATTTTTCTTTTATTTATTTTTCGTTGTATTCAATTCTGTCTTTCTAGCTTATTATTTTTTGCACATGTGTTCTTGTCTGTCTGTGTTGTGTGTGTCTTAATGTTTGCATGTGTATGGGCCCGCAGGTGTGAGTGTGCACACACGTGCATACGTGTATGGAGGCCCAAGGTCAACTTAAGGAATCTTCCGCTATTGCTTTCTACTTTATTCCTTGAGGCAGGGTCTCTGAATTGAGCTCAGAGAGCTTATCAGTGTAGCTCATCTAGCTAGTTAGCTTGCTAGGAGGTTACTCTGTCTCTGTTCCAAGCACTGGACTTCTATGTGGGCCACCATGCCCACCTGCATAGATATTGGGAGGTACATAGATATTGGGAGAATCTGAATTCCACCCCTCATGCTTGCTTTGCAAGTGTTTTTATCCACTGAGCCATTTCCTCAGCCACTCCAATTTAATTTCTGCTTTCTGCTTTTAAGTTAATACACCTAACATGAGTTGAACAGTTAATGTTACTGTAAATAATATTTAAATATCTATACATCAAATAAAATATTTTCATGTAGCCACAGCTGGCAGTGAATTCAGTCTGTAGCCATGTATGACCTTGAACTTTGACCTTCCCATTTCAACTACAAAAGTGCTGAGGTTACAGGTGGCGTCCTACCACACCTGGCTTATGGAGGGCTGAGGATCAAACCCAGGGCTGCTTGCATGCTAGGCAGCTGCTCTACCCACCCAACTAGATCTGCGTCTGTAGCATCCATTCATATCTTTAACATTCCTGTCACACGGGGACATGCGGTTCTATAATCCTGTTCTTCTGCATTAGCATTCATCATGAGCTATCCACACTCTGCCTTTTGCTCATTTATTTCTTGGGGAAGACTGTGCTTTTTCTCAGAAGTCAGCCCAGTTGGCAGCTCTGTGGTGCTTCTCATTGGCTTGTCCACAGGTGCACGAGTCTGAAAATCATCTCTCTCTGAGATATTGAGTCGAATCATTTTACTGAATTTAGACAGTCTGTTGGATTTTTTTGTAGGGTTTACAACAACAAAAAATTCACCAGACATCTACTAGGAGCAATAAATTTTCCTTTGTATTAGGTAAATGTTCAAACCTCAAATTGCCAGTGACTATAGTTGTTCCCAGGATGTAATTTTTGTTGGAGACCTTTTAAGAGAAAGCATTTTCTAGATTTATTTTTTTAAACGATGCTAGCATTACTATCTATGTCAGGAGGGAAATTTACAGAAATGAGGTAAAGGTTTATAGGATTCACAGAAGTTCTGGTCCAGAAATTATCTATGAAATTAAAACTTTCAGAGAAACTTACAATATTCACTAAAAAACATGGCCTGAGATAAACATGTCAAGATACCTTTTTTTCCTTCAACAGGCACAATTTTATTAGTGTTTATTTAAGAGAAATATTCTGGGCTTGGGGATCTACCTCAGTGGTATACTGCTTGCCTAGCATGTGCAAGGCCCTGGGTTTAGTCCTCAGTTCTGGGACAAAAACATTCCATGGACTGTATGGACAAGTGACTTCACACTAGTTCCTTCATACGGTTACTTGGTGAGGTGTGAGGAGAGATTTGATATGAACTCAGTCCAATCTCTCATCTTTTTTTTTTAAATATTTATTTATTTATTATGTATACAATATTCTGTCTGTGTGTATGCCTGCAGGCCAGAAGAGGGCACCAGACCCCATTATAGATGCTTGTAAGCCACCATGTGGTTGCTGGGAATTGAACTCAGGACCTTTGGAAGAGCAGGCAGTGCTCTTAACCTCTGAGCCATCTCTCCAGCCCCAATCTCTCATCTTTATACTTGCCCATTTCCGGGGATAAATGAGAAAGGAAAGGTTCTAATTGAAAAGTGATGTTTGTGTGTCAAGTTGATGAGGGATCAGTTTTATGTCAACTTAACATAGGCTAGAATTACCAGAAAGAAGTCCTCAATTGAAGAAAAAATGCCTGCATAAGATAGAGCTGTAGCCGAGAGGTGGTGGTGCATGCTTTAATCCCAGCACTTGGGAGGCAGAGGCACGCAAATCTCTTTGAGTTTGAGGCCAGAGTGGTCTACAAGAGCTAGTTCCAGGACAGCTAGGGTTGTTACACAGAGAAATCCTGTCTCAAAAAAAAAAAAAAAAAAAAAAAAAAAAGGAGCTAAAGCAAGTCTGTAGGGAAATTGCTTTATAGATATATTTTATTTTTAAAAAGAAAACAAACTATCTTTTGCATTTTACATACCAATCCCAATTCCTACTCCTTCCCCTCCTCCCATTCCCTCTACCTTTCCCCACATTCCATCCCCATACACTCCTCAGAGAGTGTAAGGCACGTGACTTTGAGGAAGGACCAAGGCCCTCTCTATTAGATCTAGGCTGAACAAGATATCCATCCAAAGAGAATGGGCTCCAACAAGCCAGTACAAACAGTAGGGATAAATCCAGGTGCCATTGCCAGTGGCCCTGCAGTCTGCTCCAGCCATACAACTGTCGCACACATTCAGAGGGTCTAGTTTGGTCCTATTCTGGTCCCTTCCCTGTCCAGCTAGAAGTTGGTGAGCTCCCATTAACTCAAGCAAGCTGTTTCAGTAGGTGTCCCCGTCATGGTCTTGACCTCTTTGCTCATATTCTCACTCCTCCCACTCTTGGACCCACTGTGGGTCTCTGCCTCTGTTTTTTATCAATTGTTAGATGCAGGGAATATGGTGACGTTTAAAATACTCATCAGTCTGACTACAGGTCAAGGCCAGTCCAAGCACCCTCTCCACTATTGTTTAGGGTCTTAGCAGGGGTCATCCTTGTGGATTCCTTTCTCTAGTGCCAGGTTTCTTGCTAGTTATGGATGTGGGAAGGCCCTACCCATTGTGGGTGGGGTACCCCCAGTTGGAAGTTCCGTGTTCTATAAGAAAGCAGGCTGAGAAAGTCATTGGAAGCAGGGCAGTAAGCATCACCTTTCCATGGCCTTTGCATCAGCTCCTGCCTCCAGGTTCCTGCCCTTCTTGAGTTCCTGTCCTGACTTTCTCCATGATGAATAGCAGTGTTGATGTGGAAGCCAGATGAATCCTTTCCTCCCCAAATTTTTTAGGTCATGGTGTTTCATCACAGCAATAATAACCCTTCCTAAGACATCACTTCTGATTTTTGTGGTTCTGGGGATTCAACCCAGGGGTTCATGCATTCTAGACAAGCACTTTATCAGCTGGGTCGGTCACATCCCCAGCTCCCCAACCCATATGGCCGGCCCAAGTGCTACTTCTTAAGGCCTCGCCATCTATCTCATCTCAGAGTGAAAAAGTCAAGTCTGACTCATGAGGTCTGAAGAGAGGCAGGGGGAAATGATTCTCACTTTCTTTATTCTAGAGTTTATAATTTTTTTTTGCTGTACTTGTTTTTCACACCTGCCATAAAAAGGACAGGTACATATCTATGACTCATTCCAAGTTGGCTGAAAACATTCAACCCCTAACCCTTGATTTTGCATGTAGGGCTAGAATCTCACATTTTATGTTACTCAAGCTTCAGTTAAAAACATTTGGGAGGCAATGGAGATGCTGTCCTAAAACTTTATTCAGAGAGAAGGGATATGGTCAAGAGAGCTATTGAACAGCACAATGGCTGTACTTAATGACAATGTAAGCCTGAAAATTGCTAGGAGAGGAAACTTTGTATTCCCACCACCAAGAAATAGGTAATACATGAATGTGTATGCTAGCCATCCTATGGTGATGTATATGTCAAATAAATCCCAAACATATGTAGATGTGTCTATTGATTGTCTGTCATCCGTGAATCAATCATCTTATATCCAAATTGATACATAAATATATGTAAACATTTCCTGTCTAGAATCTGTTGACAGTGAATCTATTGCTAATACCTTTAGCTTCTGGCTATTACTTTTATATTTTATATTACTTTTATATTTTTCTTCCTCTTTTAGGGATGGTCAGGTTATATATATATGACTGAATTGCTGAGCATGACATTCAGTGAGTTCAGGGAATTTGTCTCAAAAAATAATAATAAAACAAATATAAAGCAATTAAGACATCTGATTTCAACCTCCAGTCTTCACACACAAGTACATGCACACACAAACACAGAGACAAATAAGGTAATAAAAATTAAATCACATCAAATCTTTAGGACAATAAAATCTCATTTTTTACATTTGTTTATGTTTCAAATAAATTAGAGTTGTCAGAATAACAAAAGAGATCAGCAGGTGACTTTTTTTTCTAAGTACTTGAGACCAGTTCATAATATGGTGTTGAGAGAGTGGAGCACGGGGCTCTGCAAGCACCTGAACTCAACTCACATGTACATACCCTCATACATAATTATAATATTAAAATAAAATCTTAAAAATTTAGATGTCTTTATTTTAGAAAAAGGGTGAGTTTTGTTTAGCACCAATTCTAATTCTAACACCTCCCACAGAACAATGGCACCTACCACTTCTGCTACATCATTCTTTCAGACCATGTTTCAACACTAACAGTTATTTACTTGTTTGCAGAGTTGGAATTGCCATTTGTATAGTACTCATTACCCCTCTCCAAACATCAGTATATTAAGAGTTAATTTGAAATTGCAACCTCAGTGCTTCTTTGGGGGTGATTATGGATACAAAATCAATGCTGTGTGGAGAATAGAGTGCTGCAGGCCAGTGATTGGCTCTCAAATGAGTTATGGTGCATAGAAATCAGGTTAATGGGGTGAGTAGTCTAATTTATAAGGTGTCCTAAGGTAATTGACTTCTTAATGTCTCTAATAGGGTGTCAAAGCAGCTGACAGTCTATGCAAACCTATATATTTCTGAACACAAACATAATGTGTGAGGACCTTTATAGACAAACTTCTGGATGACTACATCCCAGACTGTTGTGATTGCCTTGGGGGAAGTGGGGATGGTTGAGTGCTGGTCAAAAGACACATCAGAGCCATGTCTCTTGATTGAAGCTTTTAGAGGAAGAATGCATGTAACTACATTATTTCTGCACGTGAGTATATTACTGTGAAGATGAAATGTTAGGGGCTAGGGAGATAATTTAATTGCTAAAGTGCTTACTTTGCAAACTTGAGGACCTGAGTTTAGATGCCCAGGACTCATGCAAAAAAGCAGGGTGTACTCTCACATGGCTGTAATCCTAGCACAGAGTGAATGGGGACAGGTGAATCTTCAGACACCACCTACTCCAGTCCAGAGAATCAACAAACACTGGGTTCTATGAATGACCGTGTCTCAAAAGATAAGGCAGAGAATGATTGAGGAGGGTGCCTAATGTCAACATCTGGCCCCCACATACAAATGTACACACACACACACACACACACACACACACACACACTTTCCGAATAGTTTAAACAGAAGCTTTTGTATTGTGCAATGGAGACCTGCAGTACTGCTGTATGCATGGAGAAGGTCTGAGCTCTGAGCTTATTTTTATCTCTATCTACTTCTCTCTTCCTCTGTTGAGACTCCAGCTCCGAGTGGAGCTTTTAAACATAAAGAACTACTCATCCCCATTCTCCATGGAATGGGCTATCAAACTTCTGAAAGTGTTTGAGCTACTGGACAGTTTCCTTTGAATATATTCTATCCCTGTCTCTTTTTGTTTAAAGCAGTGGTCCTCAGCCTCCCTAATGCTGTGGCCCTTTAATGCAGCTCCTCATGTTTTGGTAACCCCCAACCATAAAATTATTTTTGTTGCTACTTCATAACTGTAATTTTGATACTGTTATGAATTGTAATATAACATCCGGGGTTTCCGGTGGTCTTAGGTGACCCTTGTATAAAAGTCTTTTGAGACCCCAAGGGGGTTGGGTCCCACGGGTTGAGAAACACTGGTTTAAAGGGCAGCTTTGAATAACTGGATCCTAGATATTTGTTATCATGGCCCTTGAATATTTTACACCAGTTAGTTTTAGAGCCATGGTGTGATGTTTCTCTGAAACATCAGATGCTGGCATGGAGAGATGATCTAGAAACAAAGAGAGATCTGTTCTAAAGAAAGCGAACAGCTGTGGCTGAACAATACACAGAAGCCCTGAGATGGATTGCCACCGTGCTGTTGACAATGTAAGGATTAAACTGTTTTCCTGGAATTTACATTCATATCTGTCACACAGATCTTACTATTGAGTTTCACCTTAGGTTTCTTGATATTGGGATTAAAGTTTATATAACACTTTGTAACCATCATGTTTATGAAGTTGCCTGGCTATAGAAGTCTTGGGTTGGTCTGAATGAGATTGGTCCCTACAGACTCAAATGTTTGAATATTTGACCTCCAGTTGGTGGAACGATTTGGGAAGGATTAGGAGGTGTGGTCTTGGAGGAGGTGTGTCACTGGGGCAAGTTTTAAGGTTTCAAAAGACTCCTGTCATTTCCAGTATGCCCCCCCCCTCTGTTTACTGCTTGAAGATCAACATTTGAGCTCTCAGTTGTTCCTGTTTTTGATTTCCCATCATGGACTCTAAACCTCTGAAACCATAAGCCCATTTAAATGCTTTCTTTTATAAGTTGTCTTGGTCATGGTGTTTGGTCACAGTAATAGAAAAACAACAAAGACAAGAATTAAGGATTTTAAGTCCGCATGGAACAATAGGGCTGAGAGGAAAGAGTGAGAATGTATTAAAACAGTCTCCAGGGTCTTTTAAAGATCAAACCTATAGGGATTTTAAGTACAGGAAGATCTGTGTTGAAAGGCTCGATTTCCTAATTTCTACAACCTCGCTTTAATTTTGTGACTATAGATGCTTTGATATTATGGGAAAGAGATATCACCCATTGACTCATATATTTGGATTCACTTGGTACCAAATTGGTGGCCTTATTTGGGGAGGTTATTGAATCTTTAGAAGGTAGAGGGATTGTTGGAGGAAGTACATCACTGGGGATGGACTTTGAGAGTTTATAGCCTCTTCCCACTTCCTGTTCTTTCTCTTCTCCCATTCCTTAAGATGAAAATGGGATCTCTCTGATCTGAGGTTCTCCAACAATGCCATGCCTTTTCCTCCCGAGTCATATCCCAAATTCTTCTTAAGTCACTTTTGGTCATGATATTCTATCACAGCAACAGAACAGTAACTAATACAAACATTTCTATGAGTCTCTTGATCTATCAATAAGGGTGTGCTACTATAGAATTTCATTGGCCCTAAATCAAACATAGAAACATTAGAAAAGTAAGACATGTTCTTCCTGCCTCATAGATTGTGTGGGGGCAACAAGCATTTTAAAATTGGCATAGGTAGAATTTCTGTGGGTGAGCTATGAAGCACAAAACCATACGTTCCATTTCTTTCTCTCACAACCTGGTTTGTTATGCATTTCTCCCTTTGCCTGTGTGTGTGGTGTGATGTAGGTATGTGTGCATGTTCTACTGGGCATGGAAGCCAGAGGTCAATGTTGAGTGTCTTTCTCCTATCCCTCTTCACCTTGTTTTTTGAGAAAGGTTCCTCACTGAACTCAGAGCTCACTGGTTTAGCTAGACTGGCTGTCATCAAGTCCCAGAGATCCCCTGTCTTCACCTATCCAGGCCCGAGGTTATAGGAGCACACAGTTTTTTACATGAGTGTTAAAGATCCAAACTCAGATCCTCATAGTTGTGAGGCAAGCACTTTACCGCCTGAGCTATCTCTCCAGCTCTGTTATGTACTTCTTACACCAGGAAGACATGGTGGCTGAGTAATCAAAAGGTTGCCCACACTGCCCTCTCCCATCCAATGGAAACCTCCTTTGGTCATTGTCTCCTGCACATTTCAATAGTACCCCAGGACCTCTTAGGGTTTGTAATTGAGTGAAAATGAGGTTTAGGGGTTATGTAGAGGGATAGTGAGGATGCATCTGGACCCCTCCCTTGTTGGAGATGGGATGCCAAAGACAGCAGGGTTTCTATAGTATCTTGGTAGCCAAGGAGAAAAACAAGCAAACAAACAAAGTCTCTTGTAGTTTTATCTAATGAAATTCATTTATACTCTGCCTGTTTAAAAAGGAAGAGAGAAAGATTTGCTATGGCATAGTTCAGCGAACACAGTGTCAGGCTCCTCTGCTGGGTTACGCAACAGAACGGTGCCAAGTACACATCCTCTCCAGAGCTACCTTCTTGTTCTGAGGATAAGTCTTTGTTTTGGAAATAGCTGTGAGAAACAGAATTAAAGAAATAGTATTTCTAGATGACTTGCTCCATAAGGACTTGCTGGATGAGGAACTGGTCACCAAGGTTCTTTTATGTAATGCCAATGGAGAGGTGACACCAGGAGACTGAGCAGAGGCTATGACCACTTTGCCTAGAAGACACTGCCTTTGCCTAAGCACACATAGCATCTTATCCATTCACATTAGTATCTTGCTCCATCTGCAGTGCTAGGAATCAAGTCTAAGGCCTCATGCATGCAAGGAAACCCTGACAACTGAGCTACATCCTCAACCCGGTGTCTTTGTTTCAGCTTTGAATGTATCTCCAACTCAAAATAAAAAATGGATGAAAACACACAGTAGTATCTACTCCAGTCATTTGAGTAATTCAAGCCTAATTGATACCAAGTGAGTTTTCCATTTCTCTTTATCTCTTCAAGTTCTTGAAACTTAGAGTGATTTAGATCCATACTCCCTGATCCTTGTGAATCAGTGAGCATCTAAATATTTAAATATGTCTTACAAAAATAAATACACTCCACATTCTGACCCAGACATATTTATACATACTCATCTGAGAATAAATTTCGTGTGATAATACCCTACTCTGTGGGAGGTTCTTCCACCTTTTTAATTCATTTAAAAATGATGTGTATATGTCTGTGTATGAGTATGTGTACACGAGTTCAGTGCTTGTGGAGGCCAGAAGAGGGCATTGGAGTTATAGGTGGTCATGAGCTGTTCCACGTGGTGCTAGGAAGTGAGCGCCAGTCCTCTGTTAGAGGAGAGAGTACTGTTAGCTGATAGGCTACTTTTCCAGCCTCTTTTTGATTTCCATCCTATCCTATTATAAGTAAATACACATTCCCTTCCGATATGCTAAGTTGATTCAATGACCTGAAATTGTAAGAGCTCTGAGGTCCAGAATTATAGTTTGTTCATCCATGTAAGAGTTTCTTTGCACATAAAAGATCTAGTCAAGAAATGTCACTAAATAAGTAATTTTCTTTCAAATAATAATAATAATAATATATTCTTTTGGATGGCATTGCCCAAACTATCCTTTGATTTGCCTCACTGTATTCCTCTTGCTGCCGAGAGCACAGCAGGATAGTGTGAGCCACTTGCCAAAGGACTACAGAATCTATAAAAATTTGTGCTTTCATATCTTTATTGGAGGAAAGAATAAGGAATAAAAGGGGGAGAAGAGGAACAGAGCTGTTTCTGTTGGTCTGCAAAAGAGGTGTAGGAATGTGCTGGCACCCAGATTCCACGAAGCCTGAAAGTCTGCCCAGTATCACAGGGACCAGCCAGAATTTTCTGTGATTTATATTTTATTCTTGCTAGACGAAACAGTGCTAACGGGGAACATGCTTAAATCAAGAAGGCAGTTTAAGGTAGAACGTAATTTCTCCTTTCACCTTGAGCCTATTCCCCGAGTCTTCTGCAAAATCTGCCCTTTAATGTCTTTAGGTAATGAAAACAAACTAGTTACCCCACAAGCAGAGCTGCCCACAGATTCACCTGAGTTTTCTGTAGCACTGACTGTAGATATACAATTAAGTGTATTGAATTTAGGGCTAAAAGCAGTGGAATGTATTCCACCTGGGCTTAAGTCATTGAGCGCTTAATATACTAGGAGTGTGGTGCTGGATCCTGGGGTCAGAAAAGCAAGAGACTGAATAGCGTTCAGTGTAGTTGGTGGAGCTTCCATGTGCACAGCCACGGCAATACTGAAAGCACTGTGCAATGTGTATACAGAGAGCTTTAGACACTCAGAAATAGCCCACGGGGAGGTTTCAGAGTAGGGCTTTGAACAGAATGGGAGTCATTAAAAATAGAAGGACAGAGGATATAGCAGATATTAAAATGATCAGAACAGATGCTACATTTGATTTTAGCCAAAAGGCCAAGAAATGATGCAGAATCTAGATTTAATATATATCCACATACATATATATGACATGACATAAGTGTGGAAGGGGGACTATGGGAGAAAAGAGGAAACCTAAAGGGTAGGGATTGGGGAATAGGAGAAAGACTTAGGAGGGATTAAGAAAGACAAATATCACATTTTTATTTTTAGAAATGTTTGCATATATATATATATATCCATGAAAACAGGAGGAGAACTATATAGAGGAAGCAATGGGTGAACAGGAGTGATGTAGGATAAGGGAGGCTAATGGATAACGTGGATATGACCAAAACACAATAATAAACATGTAAGAAAACGCAATAATGAAGGCTATATTTTGTATGTATGTTAACTAAAAACTAGTTAATAAAACAGCCAAAAGAGATTAGAATGACAAAATCCACTTGGGCTTCAGGGTGGTGAGGACTACATGAATTTGGCTGGCTGGAGGAGATAGGTGCAGGACGCTTTAGGGATTTCTTAGTGGGCTTGTATTTTTTGTTGCATACAGGTTTATGATACAAGCAGAGTGGGAATAGCTGACATTAAGTAGAGAAAATGCTTGGGTGTCATGGCAGGCACTTCTGTGTTTATTGTGCATGTAAACTTGGTATGACTTGTTTCTTTTCCCATTGTCCACTGTGTGCAAATCATACCCTCCCTAGTGATCATAACACGGACTTACAGTACCAGAAGGGCACTCGGGTTATTTATCCCCTCACCATTAATTTTATACATGAAGAAATAGAAGTATAAGTCATTTGGTTAAAAGGAAACTTTCTGGGAGATTGGAGAATACTCAGTGTATTTGCATATAGATAGAAGCAATCTTCCTGCCTCCTTTGTACACACTGGCTCCTAGTCAAAAGAACAACAGCTCACTGTTGATTTAAATTGAGCAGGAAGGAAGTGCAGGGGCAGGTGAGTGTGCCTGATAATCTCACTATCAGAGCCTGGAGGAATGTGGGGAAAGGGTGCCTCCTTCTGGGAACCCTTCCAAGGGCTTTGAGCCACCAAAGTGCAAAAGGATCTGGTGAAGAAGCAGAAAGTTAATGACAAATAATTGTCCCCTGACCCTGTATCAGTTCCGTCCCACTAACAAGGACAGAGGTGGTTCCTTCTGGGGCTTTTAAAGAAAGTGCTCTTCAGTTGGTATACAGGGATTCCTTTCTGAGGCCAATTCCCACAAACAACTGGACCAGGGATTATCAGGGTCTCTAGAGACGGACCTGTTACTACCTCTGCTGAACTGTAGAATGAGGGTCACAGGAAAAGGCTCATGGAAGTGCCACTGAGAGGAGTTTGTGAAACACTTCCTGTCATTTGGTGCTTTTTGTCTGCTGGGCTGTTTCTGATGCCCCTGGGAGTCAAATTCTGTAGTGGAAGGTGCCATCTCGAACCTAAGACACATTCGTTCCAACCAAAGGACCATGGATCAAAATGCAATGACAATCATGTGTCACAATGTAAAAGTGAAGCTTGTTTCTTATATGCTAAAAAATTGAAGGACAAAGTTCACTTGGGATTCGGGGTAGTGAGAGCTACACGAGTTTGATTACCTGAAGCAGGCAAATATAATGTTTTAGGGCTTGCATGCGTGTTTTAGTTGCATACATGCTTATGGGATAAGCAGTGTAGGAATAAGTTGATATCAATAGAGAAGACACTGAGGTGTCATGGCAGAGATATCTGTGTTCACTGGGCATTTAAACATGGAGTAACTTGTTTCTTCTTCCATTGTCAAGTTATGCAAAAGTTGCTTCACTGAGTGACCATGAGTCTTTTCACGAGCTGTCCTGACTCTCACTGACAAAAATCCCTTCCCCAGGAAGACCAGACTTGAAGTAAATATGAATAATCTAAAACGAAGGCTTACTAACCTTTGGTTCACCAGGGCCCACCTATCCCGTATGGGAGCCAGATCCCAACCTGAGCCACAACAAGCCAGAGTGTTTCCCTAGCTCTTTTCTGTGGATGGACAGACTTCCAGGTTATGGAAAGGACACAATGGCCCCGCAGCCATTTCCTCGCTGCTAAGCAAGGTGAGGGGCCGCCTTAGCAAGTTCAAGAACAGGGGAAGGAACACAAAGGAGGGAGGTGCCATTTCTGAGAAACAGGACAATGGTGCTGGGGCTTTTGCAAAAGGAAAGAAGTAACTCAAAGTTCAAACAGCCCTGGAAATGTAGCTGTCCAACGGCAGGACTGGCCTTCACACTGCCTATACAATATGGGAATTTCCCCTTCAGTTTGATACAATTCTAGGTGAAGAACAAAATTGAAAATGAGCCTTTTTCTGGGACCTCACATGGGAGAAGCAGGATTTCTTCAACTTGCTATAGGACAATGAAGGGACCTCGTGAGCTCCAGGCACTGTCCATGAAATCCTCAGAGCTAGATTCTGACCTTGACTACGGACAGAGTTAATTCCTCTTCTCATTTCCATAAAGGTCATGACTGAGACAGGAGCATGACAGCTGAGGAGAAATGGAATGTCTTTCAGTGAACACTCAGAGTAAGTCCATCCCATGGGGAATGCTGATGTGAATTTCCCTTTGGGGGCGAGACGTTTCTAGGAGAAAGCATCATTTCTCGTGGGCTTTAAAGGATTACTGCTAATATCAGAGAAAAATACGAAACAAAACAAGACCATCATGTGTCTATATAGCACTTGAATTCACCACCATAGCAATATATGAATTTGGTTCTAGAACCCTGATGCTGGCCAAATACCACCCCCTCCTGCCCCAGAGAGCCATTTGCCTGGGTCAGGCATAATCTAGGTCTTATGTTGCAGGGAGACTTCTGGCTTTATCTGCAGAAACTGTGTTGCCGGGCTAACTTGGAAATTCTCAGCAGTTTATTTCCTTAATTCCCACATCATTGTAATCTCTGAATTCTTTCTTTGACAATATGAATGCTTTCATGTTATTTCATAACTAGGATTCAGGAAGCACTAGGAATCTTTCCCTTCCTCCAAAAATTGAACACTTATACATATATATACACACACACATGCAGTGTGTGAGAGAGAGGTAGAAAGGGAGGGAGAGAGAGAGAAAGAGAAATGGAAAGAAAGTGAGAGAGAGGGAGGGAAGGAGAGAAAGGAGAGAATGTATTCGTCTTGACATCACCTTCTTCTGTCCATCTCCCCGCCCCTATCCTATGGCCCCTAATACAGTGGATGATTTTTTTTTCCCTACTTACATCTGTAAAAATCACCCAGAACATTTCAAAGTTTAGGGTCAGGGAACAGAAATATATCTGACAAGTTCACGTACAAAGGAAAATTACTCCCTCTTTCTCTCTTTTTTTCTGACTGTGTGGTCTTTTAATCCAGCAAGAAGATATCAATAAAACCCGGGTAAGAAGGGCTTTGGGAAGGGAGTGAACCTCATGGATGCTTTCTTACTCCTCATCCTGCTTCCCTGATCTGTTCCCATTTGGGCAATGGAAAGAGCTAGAAAGGCTTCCCCTGATGGTCACCATTCAAATCAGCTGGTTACAGGTGAGGCAATGCGGGATTGTGGATGCATAGACCCTAGAAAGTGGCCTACCAGAAGCTTTCCATCTGGAGCTGAGAAAATACAGGCGGCCTTGGTTTAGATGTACCCATGATGTGAAAGGATTATTATGGAGCCTCCTGCTGTGACTCCTGCCCTTGCCCTTCATCATCCTAAACTGCATAAGTTAGATGGTTTTCAGTTCAGTATGATGAGAAAACACCAAAGATTGGCATGAGGAAATGAATTGGAAGAGATGATTTTTTTTAAATACAGAAAGTAAAATACAATAACAGATAGCAAATGTTTCATGGTGCGTATGTTTCTAAAAAATTCTGGACTTCAATGAAAACTAAGCTCATCAACTTAAAAATTCAAAAATAATCAATTCTCTACAGCCAACCTGGACTGAGCACCTGGGAAGCCTTCTATCCAGCAGCCCCTCTGAGAAGCCATGCAGGAGATGCCATGGACTGCAAAGATAGAGTTATGTTCTTACTAGGAGATGAAGGAAACTGAGGCTCAGAGCCAAGATTCCTCAACGGGAATCAGACTTAGAACTGCGAGTTCTACACACATCCAAGAGACCCAGATCAGTATACAGCTTCCTGGTCTTCACTCTGCCTTAGTCACACAGAGATGGACATAAATAAACACAAAACAGCATAAACAAACACAAAACAGCCTACAAAGGTAGGCTGACATGAAGGAGTTTTGGGAAAGCAAGTTCCAGTGTGCCTTCCACAAGAAACGATAAAGCGCCTACCAATGTTAGCGTACCCTGTTCACCAGCAGAACCCTTTGACCCTGTTTCCAATGCATCCAGAATGGGGTCATTGCCTTCCATAGCCTCCTAATAGGTTTCCTTCTATCATGAACCCTTTATAATTCTCCCCAGGTAGGGAAGACTGGCTATTCACCAAGCCACCAAACCTCAATTGCCTATAGATTTGTAACAATGCATCATATGGAACTATGAGGCTTTTAAGACATGTATAAAATAACTAGAATATTTTAATATACTTTAAACAAAAAATCATTATGAAGCATACCATCTCTAATTCTTTCAGAGATCTCTCTATCTTTTGTTATGGAGTTTGTGTCCCCTGGGGAAAGTCCATATACTCAATCCAATAATAATTAAAAGATTTATTGATGAGCTGCTAGCAGAATGAACTACCGCTGAGCCAAGTTTGACAATGCCATGAAGGAGAGGTATGAGGAAAGAATTTTAGGGGGGAAAAAACCACACAAAGACCTTCAGTATCAACACAAGCAAGCAAAAACTCTTCTGTTCTGCCAAGCTAAGTGGTTAAGCAACACAAAACAATCTTTGGGGATCTGTGTGAGCAAGTTACAGAAGCAAAAATGCTTGGTTTCATCATAACAAGTAGATAGTCATGGCTGCACATTTTTGGGTGGGGGATCCACTGAGTCAGGGTTACTGGAACTTATTTTCCAGGGACTGGAGTCAGAGACACATCGCTTGTGGGTATCAAGATGGATGTCTAGCATAAAACAGAGCTTCTCTAGCCATATCACTTCCGGGGCTGGAGTTACAAGCATGTTCCACCGTGCTCAGGTTTTTTTTACATGAGCTGCCGTACTCACAAGGCAGGCACAGCAGACATCAGGGAATGATTCACAATTCTCCCTTGCATCCCCCAGGATCATCTACTCCAGCCGCCAGGGACACGGGTTGTTTCCGTCCTCAGCTTTTGCCCTTGGATCTGCCAGTGGCCTTAGGTCTGTGAGAGTCACCTTGCTTCTCTCCATCCAGGCTGTTCTTGACATCTGACGAGGCAGCATCCCTCGGGAGAATATTTTTGTCTTTCTCCATATGTTGCTTTTTGTCTCCTACAGTTAGAGCTGTCACTTCCTCGCCAGGCCAGCACTGCGGCTCACGCTTGGTATGGTCTCCAGTAATATTTTATCAGTATTTCCATTGGTTCCTATCTTTCCCTTGATGGCAGAAATGAGATTTTCTTTAAGTAGACTGGTGCAGTACCTCTCACTCGATTTTTGTCCCCGCGTCCTGTACTGTTGAGAGGTCTCTTATTCAAGGTCATGCTTCTTCCACCTAGATCCAAAGCCATTCGATGGAATGCTCTAAGTCTATATTTACTTATTTCCTTAGTGATTGCTTTTCATGCTCCTTGTTCTTTTCATTTTTTTCCAACCCTGCATACACAGGTAATTTTGCTCTATTTGTTCTCGTCTGTAATCCGTTTCTTAAAAATACAGGCTTCATCGACCTTAGATGAGCTGAGATCATGGCTGCCACATACATAACCCTGAAACTAGAGGTCAGGATATAAGATGGAGGTCCTCAAATTGTTTATGACTGAACGGAGTGGTAATGTAAGTAAGTACAATTTTGTTTTATTTTGAGACAGGGTCTTGCTACTAGCCCAGGTAGCTTTAAATTTACTGCAATCTGCACTTTCCAGCCCCTTGAGTGCTGGGATTGCAAGCAAGTATTGCTATGTCTGCCTGGCTGAGTATGTATAATTTAAAAAAAACATTTTAAAAAGTGGCAAATAGTAGTAGGTCTGCTAAATGGGCATAATATTAAAATGACTCCTGATGATTTATTGTTGGAGCTGTAGATCAGTGTATTGCTCAGTGCTCATTGGAGAAATGCTTTCTTGTAGTAGACGGCAATTAACACAAAACCACAACTGACCAGCATGCAGAGAATAGAAGACGCTGTCGTGCACAGCCCTACGTGGGACATTTATGTCACATCCCCCACACCCCATGCCAAGGCTTATGGATTTCTGCTGAAGAGGGAGTGGAAAGATGGTGAAGGCTAAAGATGTGGGTGATTACAAAGAAACAGAGTCTTCTGGGCTCCCCAGGGCAATAGACATCCCAATTCACAGAGACTGTGACAGCCTGCACAAGACCTCTTGCAAACCCAAGCCAGACACAATCCCAGCATGGAAGAGGGAGGCAGGCACAAAGTCCCACCCCCAGCTGAGGAGCTCTTGGCATTTGACAGCCGGTGGGAGAAGGAAAGATGGTTTTCTTTAATGGCGTGACACCTGGAGTAACCTACTATACTCCAGAGCAGGCCTCCCCACCCTGGGTAACCGAGCACTACAAACTGGGTATGATGGAGAGAGAGAGAGAGAGAGAGAGAGAGAGAGAGAGAGAGAGAGAGAGAGAGAACATAAACTTGGATGGGGGTAGATCTGGGAGGAATTGGGGAGCGATGAATATGATCAAAATGTACTGTATGAAATTCTCAAATAATAAAACCTATTTAAATATAAAAAAAACACAGTAAATATAGAAGACATGCTTTTAACCACATTACCCATGCTTAAAGATATGGTTCAGTGCCATTAAGATCATTCATACTGTTTTGTAAGCACCACCCACCAGGCTCTTCGTTACTGTTTGGTTGCTGTGTTAAAATGACCCGACACAGCAGCTTTATTTTAGCTCACAGCTCGGGTCCAGTCCATCAGGGTGGGGAGGTTAAGGTGGGCAGAATTGGAAGCATCTGGTCAACTATCACATTCACTTGAACTCAGGGGTCAGAGTAAGAAAGAGACACATATCTACCTCTGTGTCTTGAGACACGCTCTCTCACTGAACTGCAAGCCCGCCATTTTAACCAGGTTGGCTTGCCAGGGAGTTCTTGGGAGGCCCCTGTCTCCATCCTGCAACGCTAGGTGGGATCACAGCCATGAACAGCCATGTCTGGCTTTTTAAAAATGTGGGAGCCAGGTATTAAAATTCTGGTCCTCGTGTGTATAAAACAAATTGCTATCGCCACTGGGCCATCTATACAGTTCTTGCTGATTTTTTCGTGTGTGTGTGTGTGTGTGAACACAGATACTCATATACTTGTGGAGACAAAGGACAATCTCAGGTGCTATCTCTCAGGGACCATCTACCTTTAGAGGCAGGGTCTCTCACTGAACTGAAACTTCCCAAGTAGTATGGGCTGATTCACCAGCATGACGTTCTGTGACTGGCAGCGGATGGCCCCAAGAGCGTGTTCTCCAGCGTGGCGGGCATCTGCACGGGGACCTCGAAGGCTGCTTTTAACTCTGGTTCTCCGGGAGCTGTTTGCGTCGGGTGCCTGTGAAAGGCCAGCGTCTGAGCTAATCCGCCCACACCCGTGTAGTCATGGTCTCCTTCACTGTTACTGTCACTCTCCCAGCGTCATCTGACATTCTAGCTCCTGCCAGTTTTCACTTCCAATCCTTTTAGAAAACTATTTTTTACCCCTGAATTTGTCATTTTACTTAAAAAGAAGAGACCCACAAAAGGACTCTTTATATTTGTGTCTGTTTTGATTTTTCTTTCTGTTTGGAAATTTCACCTGCATCATGTATTGACAGGAAAAATGATAGATGTATTCGATCCTTAAATGTTTATAGTTGCCTTTTGAGATTTTTCTCTCTCTCTCTCTCTCTCTCCAAAATTTCACTATGTAGTCCAGACTGCCATTGACTCAGATCAATATCTCAGCCTCAACTTCCTAGAGCGAATTATTTTTTGGAACATGACCCTAACACATCAGTAAACTATCAGCTCAGATTTACTTATTTTTGAAACAAGTTCTCATGTGTCCCAAGCTAGACTTACAATTGCTATGAAGCCAGGGATGACCTTGAACTCCTGACCCTCTTGCCTCCATTTCCTGAGTGTTAGAAAGTCAAGCGTGAACCACTCCACCCTGTTTGTGTAGGGAAAGGATCAAATCTAGGGCTTTGTGCCTGCTAGGCAAGCTCTCTATTAACTGAACTACATCTCCAGTCCTCATCTGGGTTTGCTTTAGAGGATTTATCATAATATATTATTTTGATAGCATTGCTTAAAGATGAGGGGGAGGGAACTGCAATAAGGGAGCTACAACTGAAATGTTGGGTAAACAACATAAAGGAATAAGCCAAAGCAAGGCTTGGTTAGTATGGACAAAATTTAAATGGTCTCTCTGGACCAAGGCTGCAGTGATCAATCAGGGCTAGCTTGCCAACTTGACTGGGATCATCAGATACCAGCATTCCTCTCCTGTAGAACATAGAGCCTGAGGCTCCTTCTAGCTCTGCTATTCTACAAGACTGCTTTCTAGTCCCAGTGGAACAGGACTGTGAAGCTTACCTCCTCTGCATGGAACCTCCCAGGCATTCGGCTGAAAGAGTGTCCATACTCTGACATTTAAGAGGCAGCATAAATATTAGCTCTCTATTAGAGCTGATAGCTTCAGGACAAAGATACTGTCTTGCCTCGGTGTAAGTTTGTGACGGTGTCATATTTCACCCTCACCTTTCCAAGCACTGGGCTGGGTCATCCCTTCTGACGACTGCCTTTTATGAAAGCTAGTGTCGGGGTCCACGACCTAGATACTCTATGACTGCATGGACGGCACAATTCTTGAACTGGTTCTCCATACTCACGCCTTTTATGCTCTCCCATAACATCATTCCTCCAAATACTTACATCACCTGGGCAGGGACGCCAACCTTGGAGATCACCTGTGTTTCGCAAAAGCACCACTTAAACCCATTGATTCTGTCTCATTTATTAAAAATAGTGCCAGTGTCCATAACACAAGTTTCACAGCCAATTGCATTCTCTGCCTCATCTTGACAGGGTGAAGATAGAATAGTGCATAGAAACTTTGTACTTAATTTTTTGATAGGATCTAATTTTAAATACTTAATTCCGGGTCAGTAATTTTCCCCATTGTAAAAGCTACTTGAAGAAGTATTGTTTTGGCTACTGAAGAATACTGGTCTTTCATTGGCTTACAGACTGTGCTGGCTAAATCACTATCAGTCCCTTCCTAAAGTAGAATCCAGTGAGACAAACACATCACCTCAGAAAATAAACAGGCGGCTCAGTCAACCCACCTCACTCGGTTTACTCTCTCCTCCACAGTTTAGACGTTCAAACACGAGTTACAGGATAGCGTTCTAGGAACCCTAGAAGTGGGCCCAACCCACCAGGGTTAGAGCATTTCCACGGCGAGGAAGAGACAAGGGGTGCACACAAAGGAAAGGCCAGGTGAGGACATGGGGAGAAGGCAGCCATCGACAGTCCAGCCACGGAGCCTTCTCAAAATGCCAACTCTGCTGGCCCTTTGCTCCTGTACTACCAGCCTCTAACATTATGGGAAATAAATGTCCATTGTGACAGATACCTAGGCCATGGTGTTTTGTTATGACAGCCCAAACAGACGAAGAAAATGTGCCAAGTGTCATGCACTTTATTAGCTCATGAAGTTGCTTAAACCTCCTAGTAGAGTAGGTGTAAGGGTGATCTCATAGGCTAGAAACAAGCTCAGAAAAGGCAAATCTTTTCTCTGAAGTCACGTGACTAGTATGTGGGCAGGAATGTGGGTGCTCCTAAGTGGACTGTGCCCAGTTCTCTGAGTCTGTGAAGGAAGATTGCTTTCTAAGGAGCTGAGCTTAGAGATGTGTGTGTGCTGTGTTCAATGTATGTATGTGTGTAAATATGCATATAGATATGTATATATGTAAATATGTATATATGTGCACTTGTCTGTATGGATGTGTGTATGTGTATATACATGTGTGTGTGTGTGTGTGTGTGTGTGCATGTACGTGTGTAGGAATGGTGGGTGTATCCCATGGTTTCTTGTACATCAAGGAGAAAGCATCTCAAGTAAGCCAAAGACAGTGCTTAGGAGGAGGTGTGAGGCTCCCCCTCTGCCTTGAGGATTTGTGCAGTTTGGGTCTGGGGCAACCAAGAGCTGTGACTCCTATCACAGTGTCTGAAAGATGCTTTTCAGAAAGTGTGGGCAGGAGGTTTTTGCAAATCATTCAGGAGAAGACTGAAAGCTTCAGGGTTACTGGTAAGAAAGACTTTATGGGTATCTGGGACTCTAGAGAAGCCTCAGGTCCTTCTGGGTCTCGTCCCTGTCTCCCTGTAGTGCAGCTGTACCAGGTAACAACTGTTCTAGTATCCATGGAGAAGTGACTGGCACAGTAGGTATCTCAATAGCATGGACTAGATATGTACCTTGGAAGATGTGTTCAGTCTGCTTCAGCTCGGTATCTCTCATACATTCTGTGAGGCAGATGCTAACATCATATCCGGTGACCATGAAGAACAGGGCACAGAGACGCTGCATGTTGTTTCTGAAATCACACAGCTTAGTGAATGGTTTATAAAATGTAACCTATTAGCCCAGGCTTTCCCACATTTTTCTTGTCATTAACTGCTCACTCCCAGCTCTGGGGGATATCTGAAGAAATCTGTCTTAATGGGCACTTCCTAGACCAGGAGGCCCAGCAGTCCTGGGGCAAAGTTTCGAATTTAGCATTGAAAGGTCTGGGGTAGAAAGGTTCCTCCGCCTGCGTCCACCTATTCCTAAGTTTATTTCAGCTTAAACAATGAGGCAATGGCACTGACTGACCTCATAGACTCGGTGAGTTGAGTGAAGGAATGCTCTTTGGGTATTGATAGTTTGTTCAGAACACAGGATTACATGGCTTAAAAGTAAATAGTGAAGAAAGATGCAGGGGGGCTGGAGTAGTGAAGTGAGACTGTATTAGGAAAGGTTGCCTGTCTCTTTGAAGCAAGACAAACACATTCTCGTGGCCTGAATCAGACTCATAGGAAAGCAGTTGTAGGCATGAATCACTAAGCATAATGTTCCCCGAGTTCTGGGTGCTTCCCTGTGGCTCTGTAGTGAGCTCTGGGTGAACCCTCATATGATATCAAGAGGAGGATATGAAGGTTGTCAGCTGACAGGCAATCTTTTCTTGAATGAGAAACTTTTAGCGAAGCCAACCCAACAAACATAATAAAATACCCCCAAAAGGATGAACCAGATTGTAACTGCTGATGTCTACCGAGCTGATCTAGAGATGTTACCTCATTGGTCATTGAGATAAAGGGCTCCAAGGATGTTGATGACACATGCATTCAGTCTCTGCATTCCTCAGAGTACAGGTAAGGATGCATCAAACTGGACCCAAGGCTTATCATTTAGCCTGTATACCAGGCACCATTATCAAATACAGACACCAGGAATGGAATACCCAACAAAGACGAGACTGGATATCAAAACCTAGAATTATAATCACCCCCAACTCAGATGCCTAGATGCCAGCACAAAAACCCAATCAATAACAGCCAGGAAACTATATCACTACTAAAGTCCAGCAACCCTACTCCAGTAGACCATAATAAATGCAAGGTAGTCGAAGCATAAGACAAGGACTTCTAGATAGTTTTATTCAAGGACCTTACAGGGAATTTGAATAAAATCCATTAAGGAAATCACAAACAGTGAAATGAAATGATGAAAGTTGTTCAAGAAGTGAAAATGGCAATAAAATCACTAAAGAAAACTCAAACTTAGTGAACATTGAAACTGAAAATTTTAGGGACTTGAGCAGAAACCTCAAATGAAAGCATCACCATCAGAAAACAAGAGATGGAAGAGAGAATCTCAGGTGTTGAAGATGTGCAAGAACAGATGGGTACCTCAGTTAAGGAGAGCAATAAATCTTAACAAAAAAAGTACAGGCACAAAACAGTCAGGAAATCTGGAAAACTATGAAATGACCAAATCTTTGAATAATAGTAATAGAGGAAGAAGAAACCCATGTTAAAGGCACAGAAAATATACTCACCAAAATCCTAGATGAAATTTTTCCTAACCTAAAGAAGGAGAACTTATCAAAGTACAAGAAGAATGCAGACCACCAAAGAGACTGGACCAGAAATAAAATTTACCATGACATAAAACCCAAAAAACCCAAGACAAGAATGTTTTAGTACAGAATCCTATCGGACTTTTGAATAATCAATGCCATTACTTCTCAAACACTTCCACAAAATAGAAACAGAAGGAATATTGCCCAATATATCTTATGAGGTCACAGTTACCCTGATACCAAACCACATAAAGACCCAACAAAGAAGAATTAGAGACCAGTCTCCCTTATGAATGTATATGCAAAAGTTCTCAATAAAATACTTTCAAACCAAATCCAAGTATACATCAAAAAGATCACTCACTATGATCCAGTAGGTTTCATCCTAGAGATTCAGGGAATGGTTTACCATACATAAATCAATAAATGTAATCCCCCATATACACAGACTGAGAGAGACAAAGACCACATGATCATCTCACTAGATGCAAAAAAAACCTTTGACAAAAGCCAACACCCAAATCCACTTTTATGATAAAAGTTTTGGAAAGACTAGGGATACAAGGAACTTACCTTAACATAAGAAAGCAATTTACAGTAAACCTATAGCCAACATCAACTTAAAAAGAAAGAAACTAAAACATTTCCACTAAAATCAGGAACAGGACAAGGTTGTCTACTCTCTCCATACATATTCAATACAGTATTTTAAGTCTAAGCTAGACCAATAACTAAAGACCAAAGAAACACAATAGAAACAGATGATGTGATTGTATATATAAATGACTAAAAATTCCATTGGGAAACTCCTATAGCTGATAAGCACTTTCAGAGCAGTAGAAGGATATAAAATTAACAGACAAAAATCAGTAACCTTCCTACATACAAATAGCAGATAGACTAAGAAAGAAATCAGAAAAACAATAGTTTCCAAAATAGTCTCAAAAGAAATCTTGGAGGTAATTCTAATCATGCAAGTGAAAAACACATATACACCTATGCATACATATATAAAACTTTCAGACACTGAAAAAAGAAATTGAAAAAAACTATCAGAAGATGGGAAGCTCTCCCATGCTCATGGATTGGTAGGACTAACATAGTAAAAATTGGCCATGCCAAGAAAAGCAATCTCTAGATTCAATGAAGACCTCATAAAAATTCTAACACAATTCTTTCCAGAACTTGAAAGAATGCTTTCAGCTTCATATGGAAATACCAAAATCCCAGGATAGTTAAAACAACCCTGAACAATGAAAAACTGTTGGAGGTATCACACTCCCCAAACTTGAGTTGTACTACAGAGCTATAGCAATAAAACCAGCATGGTATTGGCACAAAACAGACATACTGATTAACGAAATTGAGTTGAAGACACAAACATAAATCCACACACCTTTGGACACCTAAGTTTTGATGAACAAGTCAGAAAGATACCTGGGAAAAAGACAGAAACTTTAACAAATGACACTAGTCAAACTGGATGGCTGCATGTAGAAGAAAGGAACCTCATGAAACTGAAAAGCCTCTATATGGCAAAGGACACCATCATTCAGACAAAAGTGTCAGACTACAGAAGGGGAAAATATTTTTACTAATCACATCCAACAAAGGGTTAAGATCTATGATTTATAAAGAACCAAACAAAAAAAAATCAAGGAAACAAATAACCCAATTAAAAATAGGGTACAGATCTAAATAGAGAATCCTCAAAAGGAGAAACACAAATGGCTGAGAAAACACTAAGATATACTCAATATCCTTAGCCACCAGAAAAATGCAAATCAAAACTACTTTGAGATTTCATCTGACACCAGCCAGAATGGCCAAGATCGATTAAAATGACAGCTCATGCTGGTGAGAATAAGGAGGTAGGGGAGCACTCTTCCATTGTTGGTGGGAGTGCAAACTTACACAGCCATTATGGAAATCAGTGTGCTGGTTATTCATTCAGGAAGCTGGGAATTGAGTTAACTCGAGATCCAGCTTTACCACTCTTGGAAATATAGCCAAAGGACTCTGCATCATAGACACTTGCTCAATCATGTTCACCGTGGCTCTCTATATAATAGCCAGAAATTGGAAGCAGAATAGATGTCCATCAAGGGATGAAAGGATAAATGTATAAGGAAAATGTGGCACATTTACACAATGAAATATTACTCAGCTGTTAAAAAACAAAATAATGAAATTTGTAGGTAAATGAATAGAGTTAGAAAAAAAGTCATCCTGATTGAGGTAACCCCTACCCCCAGAATATGATACGCATTTGTTTATACGGAGATATTAACTGTTATGTCTTGGATAAGCAGTTTATAATCTCTACAACCACAAATGTTAGATTTGGAGTAAGAGATTGGGCTAATATTGGGTCACCCGAGGAAGGGGAAATAGAATAGTTAGAGTTGCATTTGGGGACTGGAACGGGAGGATCAAACAGGGTGGGGAGGGAAGAGCGGAGTGTGGGATGGAATACAGACAGGGATGGGTAACAAAACTAAGGACCATTGAGGTCACATAGAAACCTAATACAGTAGAAGCTTCCCATATATTTATATGTAAATAAGACTGTTCCTTGGAAGCTCATATACATTTGAGTGCTTACTCACCAGGAAGTGGCACTATTTGAAAGGATTAGGAAGTATGGTCTTGTTGGAGAAAATGTGTCTCTGAAGGTGGGCTTTAAGATTTCAAAAAGCCATTTCAAAAGTCATGCCAAGCCCAGAGTATCTGCTCTCTCTCTCTCTCTCTCTCTCTCTCTCTCTCTCTCTCTCTCTCTCTCTCTCTCTCTCTCTGCCTAGAGATCAGTATGTAGCTTTCAGCTACTGCTCCAACACTTGCCTGCCTGCTACTACGCTCCCTGCTATGATGAGAATTGACTAAACCTCTGAAACTGTAAGCAAGCCCTGAATTAAATGCTTTCTCTTCTGTTACCTTGGTCATGGTAACGGAGGCGATGGAGCCACAACTGGACATCTCTCATCACTCAATGAAGCTTCCAGTTCTGGAAATCGGTCATAGTTAATCAAGTTTTTGGCCAAAGGGGCCCCATGGAAACCCCAAACAACCCAGGTATCACCAAGGCTATTAGTTACTCGCCACAAACTAACAGTAAGGTTCTGTGCTGAGAGCAACACCCACATAACTCATTGAACATGGAGAAGTTGAGTCACAATCATTACAGTCATCGGCCCGGGTTTATTGCAGTATATCCGTCTGTGACTTCTAAAGATTCAGCAACGGATGGAAGTAGCAAGTGCTAGGCAGAGCCTTTGGTTCAGAACTGTCCCCACTCTCTCTTGGCAAACTCTCCCAGGGAAAGCAAGGTTTCGAAAGTGTCAGATTGAATCTGAGAATAGATTTTTCAGGCTGGAGCCAAGTAAGTGACAGAAGCTCGGGGGTGGGGGTGGGGGGGCTCTTCAATTCAGGAAGGAGCAGCAGCAGGTGCTGTGAGAACGTTGGGGTAAAGGTAAAGGGTTTAAAACCATGCCAGCAACAGTCTTCAGTACTGGAGTGACAGGATCAAAGCGGCTGGCAAAGAGGTAATTTTCACAGCATAGGATACGATGGATCTGGCGGTCAGCATGGTGGCGTGCTACCTGATGCCAAGAGAACAGTCACATCCTAAGTGTTAAAATAAATGTAATCACAGACTGCCTGGAAAATACAGCAGGCAAGGACCTCACGGCAGTGTGGCCGGCTCCCCGTTCATACAATATTGTCAGTGATATCTTGCCATGGCATTCAGACAGCTTTAACCAACAAAAATAAACGCACGGGCAAGTTCATACTGGAGACTTTGAAGCAATGTGTGCACATGTAGCCCGATTATCACTATGCACAAGAGGAAGGTGGTGTGTGCTCTCAGAGACAAAGCTTATTGGAATTCCCGGGATCTCTTGGAAGTTGTGGCCTAGAGCCGGCTCTGGCAGCTTAGTTTAAACTTACAGAGGGGATGGGTTATGGTTCACTGGACAGAGAGGACCGGAGTTCAGATCACATGAACCCACATAAAAGCCAGGCAGATGTAATAGCCTGCCTGTTATCCAGTATTCACAGGGCAGAGACAGACAGGGAGTCCCTGGGTCAAGAAGCTAACTAGGTTAGCTGGAATTGGAGTGTTTCACATTTAGTGAGACACCCTGGGGCTCAATAAATAAAGTGAAGAGTGATTGAGTAAGACAGCTAAGGTCAACCTCTGGCTTTCACATGTGTGCCTACATGTATACACACACACACACACACACACATTTAAAAGCAGGGCATAGTCCCATGTACCTGTATCTCTAGCACTGTGAGGGAATTTGTCTATAATCTAAGTGCCACAGAGGACAGAGACAAGAGGTTTGCTGGGGTTTGCTGGCTGCCAGCCTAGATTTAGGTTCAATGAGAGTCCTTAAGGGAATCAGGTGGAGAGTGATAAAGCAGGGTATCTGTCTTACTCTAGGTTCTGCATGTGCACAGGAGCATACATACACACACATACACAGGTATGGGGGGGAGGGAAGGGGAGGGATGGAAGGAGGGAGGAGAGAAGGGGAGGGAGCACCATTTTCAGAAATACTACCATGGCCTAATACGGTGTACAAATGGTCAGATGCGAACAATGACCTTCTTTAGCCTCAAAGCGCTGATCTGCAAGTGGCAGAGATTAATTACAAGTAAGTGGTCACAGCCATTTGTTAACTTCTCACTGACCAGTAACCGAGGTGCCCTTGAAGTTGGTCTAAGACAACCTAAAGACTGCAAGTTCTCTCAAATGTATCAGTTGTCACAAAGTCCTCCAAGATAGCTCAAGGGAAACTAAAAACAACGAATTCCACTGAAATAACATTTAGAATAAGTAGCAATTGGTTCTGGAATCCCAAGGAAATAATTTGGAAATCCCCCAGGCTGTTCTTGAGCCACATTTGTCTTTTCTTTCATCTTAATGGCATAAAGTGTCTGCATCCTTCCCCCAGGTCCCCCTGTTGAGCCTCGCTATCCTTGTCATCTTCCAGGCAAATAGCACAGTCCCCTCAGTTGTGGAGAGATTTCTGTGGGCTCCACTGAAGAGCCTAGCGGGCTGTAAAGCATCATTAATCCTGAGTCACAGTGGGATATAAAGCCCACCCCCAAGCGCTCCAGCGTCCCTTTAATCTCCGGGAAATTCAAAGCTTCTTGGATTCCTTCTGTGGTGAGGATTACCTCCTGCTGGCATCTAACTGCAGCCTCAGCGATTGCAACAGGACATCTGAAAGAACAGCCATTCCAAGCTGGCATCTTCGGCACCAGATCAGCCCATGTTGTCTGGGCTGTGGCTTGGCAGTGGTCGATACACACAGTAAGGACAGGTGCCACATTCCCTAAGTGGGCCTCCTGGGAGCATGATGAATGTTAAGGCAGACGAAGAAGCTTGCCAGCCCCAAGGTCAAAACTTGGATGGCCATGAACATGTTCCATGATGGAACAGAGCCCCTGTCACATTGACTGCACAGCCTTGAGACCCAGGTACCCAGGTGTGGTGCTTTCTCATATATGAATAACCAACCCAGATGACAGGGAAAGGGAGTGTTTGGTGAGGTGATGAGAAGGGAGCAGCTCTCAGTGTGCAGAGACTCAACCTTGGGAAGAGGGTGCAGTGTGTGTTGGCAGCTGAAGGAGAAAGCGAGGGAGATTCAGAGTGAGATTAAGATGGGTTCAAAAGCTGACAGTTCTAAGACACATTCTTAGGACAAAGAAATATCTAGACGTGTATCTTGAGATGAGCGAAACACCAACTTGTCCTTTTGTGAAGAACAACATGCAAAGCTTCACTGGAAACAGGTGGGACAAGATGGCACACATAAGACAAGGGAGGAGTGGTGTTACACATGGGCCCTCTCAATGCCCACTGTCTGCTGCCTCAGTGGAAGCAGTTCCCTAAGATGGACTGATAGAAGGATGCTGGCTTCATTCTTACAGTTTGTAACTTTGGAAAATGGAAATGTTTGGGCCACACGTAGAAGGGTGTTGTGTGGATTTTAAGTAACAATGATGAGAATGGATACAGTTGGCGGTTCCCCTTGATCAATTGAGTTATTGTCTCAATGAGCAGATGCATTCATTTTGGGTTACATGGGACAAGAAGGAGAATCACCACATGTGAATATCAGTCTTAATGATAAGCCCAAGCTTAATTAAGCACTTCAAAAGCTTTTCCTTCCCTTCCCTTCCCTTCCCTTCCCTTCCCTTCCCTTCCCTTCCCTTCCCTTCCCTTCCCTTCCCTTCCCTTCCCTTTCCTTTCCTTTCCTCTCCTTTCCTTCCCCTTCTCCCTTCCTCCCTCCCTCCCTCTCTCCCTTCCTTCCCTCCTTTCCTCCTTTACTCCCTTTATTCCTCCCTACCTCCCTTCCATGTGTGTGTGCACATGCACGTGCTTGCGTGTGTGCATGTGTGTGTGTTTGAATGCATGTTCAGTGAGTGTTGGTGTGGAGGTCATAGGACAACCTTGCATGTTGATCCTTACTTTTTACCTTACATGAAACAAGGTCTTTCTTTTGTTGCTTGCTGCTGTGCATACCCAGCTAGATGTCTGCGAACTCTGGTTTCTGCCTCCTATCTCAGCATTGGAGCCCTGAAATTACAGACATTCTCTACCATGCCCTGCTTTGTATCATGACTTGAGATTCAAACTCAGGTCCTATTGCTAATGTTTCACCACAGAGCCCCTCTCCAGCACATAATAGTTGTCATTCTTGAACAGAGCAGATGCATCTTCAGAGCCTGGTCCCAAGTGGACTTTGGGGCTCATCAGATGTGGGTCAAAATAATTCCTTAAAATGGAAAAAAAGTGACTAATGGATGCTAAATAATGCAAAGGGATTCTGGCATGTCTTAGAGAAACTTCATTTAAAAATATCATGCACATTCATGAAAAATTCTTGAAAAAAATAGCAAAATCATCTTAGGCAGGGCATAGCCATTGCTTTTAAGATTCTCATTCATTTCAGCCTTCTGGTGTGTGTGTGTGTGTGTGTGTGTGTGTGTGTGTGTGTGTGTAGCAAAATAATGGATTGCATGTACTTCTCTCATACATGGGCCAAAAGGCATAAGTTACATTTTTATTAGATGGAACCTATGAGTTGAAACCCAACAGAATACTTAAAGATCAGAGACAAAGTAAGGAAGGACAGGAAACATTTCACTTCAGCATCCGAATGCAGCTGATTGGAAGCCGAAGAGCCGCTCTTTATCTGGCCCGAGAATACTGCTGAAATTCCAGACTCATTCATGGTAAACAGAGGCAATTTTTTCCATTCACTTCTCCAAGGCTCCTCTCCTCACAGAAGTAGCTCCCCTTCTTGTCCCCTGCAGCATTCCTATTTAAGGGCGTAATGCCCACACTCCAGAGAGGGTGGATTAGAAGGCATTCATTGCCAAAATAATGCTGTAAAATGCCGCGCTGCTTTTAAACAGGGTGTCCTTTTTCTTAAGTTGTGTGAATCCATAAACATTATTCTTGCTATAAACCTATTAAAAACTAAAACCCACTAATAAAGAGGCCAGAGAGTAATTATTTACAAGAACATCTTAAGGAGCTCCAGCTACTTTCTTTTTTCTATGGAGATGAGGAGGAATTGCCGTCTTAAAGATGAGAAGATCCTGCCATCTTCCAGTCCAGTAAAAGGCTTGTATCCTGCCACAGAGAACTCACTGTGTTAATGACTAACATTTGTAATCTATAATCAAATTCTGTCTTTTGCCTTGGGTACAAACACCCAACTGTGACCTCAAATAGGAAAATATTACATAAGGGTCAGGGAGAAGTCTCAGCAGGTACGGCATTTGCTGTGCACGCATAAGAACCTCAGCTTGAATCCCTGCAAGCCGAGGAAAGAGCCCCCCACGGTAACATGTCCTGTACTTCCAGCGCTCCAGTGCTCTTCCAGGGAGATGGGAGTCAGAGGGGGAAGAATACCCAGAAGCCAGAAGGCCAGTTTGTGGGCTGTTCACGGCAGCAAAAATGAAGAGACCATGTTCCAAAGGAGGTGGAAAGCAAGGGCTGATACCAGAGATTGTTCTCTGACCTCTAAACATGCACTTTGGTGTATGTGTGACACATACATACAGCACACAGATACACACAGACATACACACACACAATGGAGAAAAAAATTATATAAATTGGGATTTTCATCATTATCACCATCTAAACATATAAGGAACCCAACAGTCCTTTGGAATGTTCTCAGGCCAGGAAACAGCTTTGCGGCCTTGGCAGGTGTTACACTCAAAACAGAATGTGTGCTTTCTTTGTTTTTTTTTTTCATGAATAGTTTATTATTTTTATGTCTTTAAAGATAATAGAAGGCACCAATATTGCCAAAAGCTTTGTGCGTGTGTGCTTGCGCGCGTGTGTGCGTAACCAATTTTCTAGTCTAGACTGGCCTCTGAGTCCCTGTGTAGCCAAGGAAGACCCTGAGTTTCTGATCCTCTTGCCCCCATTTCCTAGGTTCCGGGATTATAACCATGCCTAATTTATTAGCTACTGGGGAACCATGCAGGGTTTCATGCATGATAAGTAGGCATCCTACCAACTGAGCTCCAGCCCCAGCCCTAACCCGTTTGTATTTAAAAGTGGCCATAATATTGTGCCCTTTTCTACAGGAAGCCCTGTGGCTGTGGCTAGGTGCTGGGCACAACCTCAGCCACATGACTTGCAGGCCTGCAGAGAGCCATCATTCCTGATGCCCAAAGCAGCAGGTTGACTAACCTACCTACCTCTCTTCGTTTAACCCCTGCAGGCAATCCTATTCTCCTGGTAGGCACACCCATCTTCTGCCGATGCACCCAGGCAGCCACTGTAATCTCTGCATGGTCACAGAGGTGCACACTCTGTGATGCCAGCCCACGGTAGGCTGTTCTGCTTAACACCTCGATGCACAAGTGATTTTACAAGTGAAAGAAGCCAGAGCAATGGAAGGTAGGAGGTCTTCATGAGAACAGCAGACGTTCGGAATGAAGATTTTCCCAGTGGCTCAAAGTTTGGCAAAGGTCACTAGTGCATGTTAGGCCAGCTAGGGGCTTAGTGCAACATCTTAGCATCTCTCTCAGAGCTCTGCAGACAGGAGCCTGTGGGAGTTTATGTGAGGCTGTGGCAAAGGTGTCTGAGAAGCCTGGATTACCTTGAAACTTGGGGAATCAAAAGCTTTTAAAACACAGACTCTACTCCCAGAAAGATCTTCTAGCTCCCTCCCCCCCACTTTAAAAATGGGATAGCAAAATAGCAATTATTAGGATTCTAGGAAGCAGCAGAAGAGAGGCAAACCTCTTCAGAATTAACCAATAAGGGAAATCAAGTGCTTTGAAGTTTGCACAGTTAATAATAATAAGAATGATGATGCTAATTATAATCTTCCTTGGAGAGTGTTTCACACTCCATGAAGCATCTTAAAGAACCCAAGTTCATTTAGTCATTACAAGAATATGATGAGACAGATGGCATTTCTATTCCTATTATTCAGAAAATGCAATTAAGAGACCACACATACACACACGCACACATGCACACCCTGTTTCCTTCTTCCCACCACAATTCCTGACTTCTGCTCAAGCAGAGGCTTTAAAAACATGGAGGAAGGGGATGAGGAGCTGCTCAAGGGGCAGAAACACTTGTGCAAACATGAGGACCTATGTTCAAATCCCCAGAACACATGTAAAAAGCGGGGTGTGCATGACTCTTACCCAGGCATTATGGGGATCAGAGGACAGGCAGATTTAGGGAGCTCATGCGATAGGCAGCCGATAGTGCCATCCTCTGTTTCTCATTCTCCATTATTATAACACCCGCTTATGAGCTTCCTCAGAAAAGTGCACATAGTTCCTTACTGATGGGTCAGCAGTATAAGGGGTTTGTCTGCTCAGCTGTTAAATCAGTGTATGGGAGAATGGTGTAATACTTAAACCTTGCTCGAATTAGGAGTTATGGTTCTCAATTAGGAAAGCCATGCTTTTCCACACTAGGGGTCAGATGACCTGAGTTGGGACCTCACTGCACTGCATTTACTGGAACGTGTCTCACGGTCCTCTTGTTTGCAAGTTGGGAATGAGGAACCCAGCATGTTATGAAACACAAGAGACTTCCATGTAGAGTAGTTCTTACTCGGGTGTGTGTGTGTGCATGTGTGTGTGTAATTGTAGAGATCAGAAAACAACCTCAGCTGTTGTCCTTCAGAAGCCTTTCACCTAACTCACTGAGACCTGGGACTCACCAACTGAAGCTAGGCTGGATGGCCTGTAAGCTAAAGGGGTCCAGTTGTCTCTACCCCTTCTTTGCTGGTATTAGTGTGACGTCACATCTAGTTAATGATTGAACTCTGGTCCTCATGCTTGCATGGTAAGCATTGCATCAACTGAGCCATCTCCCCATCCAGGTAACGATTATTCATTCTTAGTATTACCACTTATTTCAGATCTAAAGAGGAAATAATAATGAACATTAAGGAAATAGACAGGAGAAGTCTTTGGATTTGTGGAAGAGATATAAAAGAGTTAATGACTTTGGAGAGGACTTAGCAAGAACTACCTAGTATTAAGGGCAATGTGAGGACATCATAAAAAGAATATTTGATGGAGATGAGCTTGCAAGTCCCAGCCAAAAAGAGAATTAAGGGAAAATATGTGTGTACGAAATAAGACAGAAAAAAGAACTAATGCAAGAGGCGAAGAAAGGATTTGAAGAATCACCCTTTATCTACCTTTTATCTGTGGCTGTTGTCCTTAGCACCAACTAGAGGGACGGTATTGCATCTGGATCAAGCTGAACTGCAGGATTTGAAGATGCTCTTGCCCCTTCTCCATGCGCCAAACGACTACAGAGTGAATCAGTCAAGATACTTCACGATCATTTGCTTCCCTTTGAAACTCAAATGCTAGATGAACTCTCTCAAAAACTAAAGGCAGCTCTAATCTATATGTAGACAAACAAGCGTGGTGATGAGCAACAGGTGGGACCACCTCCACGCATGCCGAGTGGGAACAAGACAGCTCAAAAGTCCCTACCTTAGAGGATTTCCCAGAAGGAAGTGTGAACCGGAAAATGCACAGCACAGGTATTATTTTTTCAACACAGAAAAAGCAACTTCCATATTACAGTCCATTATCTGAGGAAGTGAATGACATTCAAGGATAGTGACCGCTCGTCATAAGGAAGAAGTCCATTTCCCCACATTGTAATGATATCTCGTTCCTCACGTCTAAGCGTCATTCAGCATCTAGTTCAGAACATGCTTCCTCTCTTCAGTGCTGCTGGCCTTGGAAATATCTCAAGAGGCTGTCGATTTTGTAATGGCACCTTCTGTGAATTTTCACAATAAAACCATAAAGCTGTCATCACCAAGGAAAAACGAACATTCCTGGAGAGGTAGGACGCTGCGGCTCTCCTATTACCAGAATCTCTGCTGCTCTCTAAGGCGCTCTAAGGCCATAAATCCCCAGGGAACCAGAACGTGAAAGGTGAATCTGTCTGCTTGCCAATTCCTGCAAGTCCCAGGGAGACAAGATGATAGTCTGTCGACTGCTGTATCAACAGCTGCTTCCACAGAATTCCCTTGGAATTATACAAGTGCTACCCTGACAGCGTGGTTCCCAGGGTCTCCAATAGGTGGTCTCAAAGCGCAGGTGGGTGTCCTGTTTTTGGACTTTCATGAGTGCAGCTCTGTTTGGCTTGACAAGGTGAACATCCTCTTAGCAAGCCTGCATCATGAGACTTCTTAAACCCTTTGGCTCTCCGACAAGAGTTGACTAGTGAAGGACTGGTCTTCAAGAATGCAGTCTGTGTTTAAACTTCACAGTGAACCAGGCTTTTGTTATCTCCACCGAGAAAAGGAAATCGATTTGCAGAGATCTTGCTTAACAGCAATACTCTCTCCCAAGAAGGGAGAGCGTGCATGCGCTCATCATTCGTTGAGTGTGTGGATGTGCGCATGTGTGCAGGCTAGAAGTTAATGCTGCATGTCTTCCTCGATTGCTTCTCCACCTTGTTTATTTTATTTAATAAATTTATTTATTTTGAGACTGCATCTCTCACTGAAGCTAGAGGTCACCAGCTGGCTAGACTTACGGGCCAGCCAGCCCCTTGCATCCTCCTGCCTGGCCTTCTTAGGGCTGGGGTTGCCACAAAAGACGTATCTATTCTTAGGAAACGGAGTTGGAATGCATAGAAAGAATTCATTCTTTCTGTGTCTCCCGATGCTACCACTTCAAATTCTGTTTGCGCAAGGGATGTCATTTACTGTCCACCCAGCAGTGTCCTTTCCAGAAGTTCACCACAGATGCTTTTCCCATCAATGCTAATAGCTGCTTGGCAGGAAATACATACAAGTGAAAAAAAAAATGGGGGCTTGGAGCTATGGTCCAGTTACTGCTCAGAAACAAGTGAATCAGCTTTTTTTTTTTTTTTTTTATCATGAAGGAAGTAAGGATTAAATACCAGTCATACCAGGTATATTTCTATAACTGACAAGGCTGTCTTTGGAAATGCCAAGTGCTTCCAAATTGTACCAATGTGCTTATCTTGGCTTCTTACTGTAACCGAGTCCCAGAGAAGGGTGGAGATGTGTTGACAACATTGACTGAACCCACTTCAGAGGTGTGAAAACATCATGGTGGTGGCAGGGACTCTGGTGTCATTAGGTGTGTATGTTCTTTAGGAGATACCAAATGCTGTAAGCCTCATTGCCCTTAGACCCAAAGTGGAACCCATGGGTGCATGATCTGAAGACTTCTGTGATTATTTATTATATTTTATTTTGCAACATGTCTGACTTAAAACAAGAATCCAATGAAAATTAGTTGTTATTTTTACTATTTTACTATTAGGCTAACTAGCATTTTAGACATCCCTGGGTTTCTCTCCTTCATTAGTCTACCAGCTTAGAGCTTATGAAACCTTTCCTTTATTTTTCAGACTTAGCTTTTTATTTTATTTTTTTAAAAAAGAAAACAATCTTTTTTTTCATCTTACATACTAACCCCAGTTCCTTCCCCTCCTCCCATTCCCTCCACATACCTCCCCAACACCACCCCCCATCCGCTCCTCAGAGAGGATAAAGCACACTGATTTGGGGAGGGTGCAAGGCCCTTCCTACTATATCTAGGCTGAGCAAGGTATTTATCCAAAGAGAACAGGTTCCAAAAAGCCAGTATAAGCAGTGGAGATAAATCCTGGTGTCACTAGCAGTGGCCCCACAGTCTGTCCAAGTCACACAACTGTCACCCACATTCAGAGGGTCTACTTTGGTTCTATTCTGGTTTCTTTCCTGTCTGGCTGAAGTCAGCGAACTCCCATTAGCTCAGTGCGTGTCCCCATCATGGTCTTGACCTCTTTGCTCATATTCTCACTCCTCCCAATCTTCAACTGGACTTTGGGAGCTCAACCCAGTGTTCCACTGTGTGTCTCTGTCTCTGTTTCCACCAGTTGTTGGATGAAGGTTTCATGGTGACATTTAAGATATTTATCGATCTGACTACAGGGCAAGGCCAGTTTGGCCACCCTCTCTTCTACTACTTAGGGTCTCAGCTGGAGTCATCCTTGTGGATTACTGGGGATTTCTCTAGTGTCATGTTTCTTATTAGCCTCATAATGGCTCCCTCAGTCAAAATATCTCTTTCCTTGCTCTCATCTCTGTCCTTCCTCCATCTCAACTATCCCATTCCCTCAAATTCTCCTCCCCCTTCCCTTCTTCCCCTTTACATTCTCACTTCTCCTTCCACCCCCAGACTCCCAATTTTATCAGGTGATCTTGTCTATTTCCACTTTCCAGGTGGATCTACGTATGCTTTTCTTAGGGTTCACCTTTTTTCTTAGCTTCTCTAGGATCATGAACAATAGGCTTGTTATCCTTTGCTTTACAACTAGTATCTACTTATGAGTGAGTACATACCATGTTCATGTTTCTGGGTCTGGGTTACCTTACTTAGGATGAAACCTTCCCTTTAAAACACCCCTAAAAGCAGATGGTATCTCTTAAAGAACATACATGAATTCCTTGGAGGCCAACTGAAAGCAAAAAAAAAAATTCTGTACATTTTTCTGTTATTTTAATTGGGTTTTATATTGCTATATGTTAATATATTTGCTAAAATCCTTGCAAAATAGTTGACCTCCATCCATATTTGACAATACAGGAAGATAACGTATGATTTTTTTTGTGATTCTAGGTCTCCACAGTCGACTCACAGGAACAGGCAAACTCCACCAGACCTGCCACTCAAACTGTTGTCCATGAATCAGTGTTTCAGTGTGCCTTGAAGTTAGTGAAGAATATACATTATGCCTGGCCTCATTATACAAACATGGAGTCAGACTTACCCCAAGTGACTCCTATGCAAGTTGAGAATCAAAGTAGACTGCTAGGAACCAACTAGTGCTCATTTTCTCTGACTAATATGGTGGGAAACCAATAGAGATTGAGCATATCATGGGATCCTGGCACTGTGGCAGCTAAGGTGAGAACTATATTGATGAAGAGGGCATCTTCCTTTCTCCTGAGGGTTACGGACAACCCTAGTTTCTAGTTAGGAACAAGAAAGTAACAGTGACCTGGCTCTGTGGAAACCTGTTACCACTTCATTACACACTCAACTGTTATCGTGACCATGCAATGTTATAAAGGAGAAGGCTGAGAACAATGGCCATACTCATATTTTATTTACTTATTTGTGTGTATGTGTGCACACTCATGCACACATGTGGACATGAATAGGAATGCATATATGTAAGTCTTCGTGCATGCATATCTATGTGTGCATGTGTGTGGAGGCCAGAGGACAAGCTTAGGTGTCATTCCTCAGGAACTGTTAACTTTTCTTTTTGAGGCAAGGTCTCTTTGTCTTACTGGCCTCTAGCTCAAGCAGGCTAGGTTAGCAAGCACCATAGATCCTATCACTTCTGTTGCCCCAGTGCTGAGACTTTAAAAACTCAGTTCCTTATCACACAAGGTGAACATTTCCTAACTGCTTCCGTCCCCCAGCATCACCGCAGCCATCCCCCAGCATCAATGCAGCCATCCCCCAGCATCATCACAGCCATCTCCCAGCATCACCACAGGCATCTCTCCAGCATCACCACAGCCATCCCCCAGCATCACCACAGCCATCCCCCAGCATCACTGCAGTCATCCCCCAGCATCACCACAGCCATCTCCAAGAATCACCACAGGCATCTCTCCAGCATCACCACAGCCATCCCCCAGCATCACTGCAGTAATCCCTCAGCATCACCATAGCCATCCCCCAGCATCACTGTAGCCATCCCCCAACATCACTGCAGTCATCCCCCAGCATCACCACAGCCATCCCCCCAGTATCACCGCAGCCATTTCCCCAATCCAATCTTCTTTTTCACATTGCCAGCTCAGTTGACAAATTCTTCAGACTTCTAGCAATCCTCCATTACTATAAGTATTACTAATATAGGAGGGAAAACAATTGAAAAACAAAACAGAAAAGTCTACCTGGTGTGAAGAAGAAATTAAAATTATACCTTAGCAAGACTGATTTGAAAAGCAGTTTTCCTAAGTCCCAGGGCTCATGATAGGTTAAGTCTGTGAGCTATAGACACCTGTTTACCTTTGAGGCTTCCCACACACTCTCATTTGGCTCTGTGACTCCTAACTCAGGTTTCCTGAGAGCTGTAAGGGAGGGAAGACTTTACAGTATTTACAGAACCCCTTTCTCTCCAGAGGTCAGGGTTGTGTGAAGCTGTTAAAGTTTGATGCTGTACAGGATGACATCTTCATACGAGGACAGACTAGTCTGCACCATCACAGAAAAAACTGACAAGGCAGAAAAAGCAGAAAGTCGGTCAAGGTGCAATCTCTTCTCCTGATGTCACTGGAGCTATGTTATCCAGAGTGACAACAGAGGCAAGTGATGTGGGAGTCCCCTCTGTGTGTTGTGATTAATGAATAAAGAAACTGCCTTGGCCTGTTGATAGGGCAGAACTTAGGTAGGCAGGGAAGATGAAACTGAATGCTGGGAGGAAGAAGGTGAAGTCAGGGGAAGCCATGGAGCCACCGCTGCCAGAGATAGACGTGCTGGAAATTTATTGGTAGGCTATGACCTTGTAGTGATATACCGATTAAAAGAAATGGGTTAAATTAAGATGTAAGAGATAGTCAAAAAGAAGCTAGAGCTAATGGGCCAAGTTGTGATTTAATTAATACAGTGTCTGTGTGATAGTTTCAGTTCTGGGTGGCCGGAATGAACAAGCGGTTCCTTGCAACAGGTGAGGACGCCTTGAGGTGGAGGAGTGTAAGAACAGAAGGAGTGGCAGGGAAAAATGTAGAGTTCAATAAAAATAAAAAAAATACAGAAGGAGTGGATTCCCTGAGAAATGGCCAAGTGGTGGCGTGAGGAGGTGCCTAGTCTCTGGGGAGAAAGAGGAATAAAAACTCCATCCTGCTCATTATAAGTGAGGTCTCTATTTCTTCCTTTTCCTTCTCCTCCTCCTCTTCCTCTTGTTCATTCTCCTTTCTTCTCTTTTGGTGACTCATTGAGTTTCATTCAAATTCCTCACAGCTGCATGAGTGAGGGGTTACTCAAAGGAGTCTACACTACCGAAGAAAATATCTCTCCCTCTCCTAAAAGCCACAAACTGCCTATAGAACCTCAGATGAGTTGGGGCCTTGTGAGTCCCTTCCCCAGAAACAATTAAGTGCCTATGAATGAATCCACAAGAATGGGAAAGGTCTCATGAATTTTCTGCCTCCATGAGTGAATGTTGGTCACAGCTAAAGTAAACTCAAGAGTATATTTGCCATGCCATGCCCTGGCGGCATTATTTCACATCAGTCCCCCTTCCTCTGGCTCCTTTATAGACCTTGATGTTTCTGAAGACTTGGAAGGGATGATACATATGTTCCATTTATGGAGGAGCATCCATTGGTCACTCATTCTCAGTCTTGTAGGTCTCTCACTTCTTTATGGCACCAATGTGCCTCAGTCTTGTCCCTGGCTCGTACTCATATCACACTGCCTGCCCCAGCTGCCCCTTCCACAATCAATCCCACTGCACGAGGACTTGATGTCTGTACTCACAGTGCTTTGGAACTACCATTGACCTCTTAAGTTCCAGGACCAATGGCCTTCGGGAAGGTCTTCTATGCTTCGCTTCAGTCTTTGAGGTGGCTTGTCATTCAGCACTCTTCTTCTTTGGCATTTCATCATTCTGCCTTTAAACACACCAGGTCTTCTCTTCTGTGCTTCCTTCAATGGCTTGACCCCTCATCATCTCTTTGAAATATGTCTGCTTCCTAAGGTTCCGTCTTTCTTTATACTAGCTCCACTCTCTTAACAGTTTCTAACAGCCTTCAATGAAAACGCCGCCAAATGTACTTCTCAACACGTGAACCAGGAAGTGGAGAAATAGTTCAGTGACCAAGAATGCTTGCTGCTCTTCCAGAGGACTGGAGTTTGGATCTCATGCATTCACCTGTAACCCTAACTCCAGGGGAAACCAATACCTTCTTTTGGCCTTCATGGGTAATTTCACACACATGCACATACACATAAATCAAATAGTAACAAAACTTTTAGGGGCTGAGTATTCAGCTCAGTTGCAGAGAACTTCCTTAGCATGTGTGAGGCCCTGGACCCCATCCGCAGAAACACATATACACACGCATACCTTCCCCGACCATCTGGTATTTCTATAGGGTGGACAAGTTTCCATTTAGCCATGTCATTTTGTATAGAGTACTAGTTTTATTTTCAGTACTTTCTAAGCTTAGAGCAAGCAAGTCCTTCCTCATGTAATGAGTAAAGTGGGGTTGGCCAAGTATTAATTGCCCTTTGGTACTTCATAGAGCCACAATCTGCCCCGAGGCTGTGCAGCATGGAACGGTTTGATGCAGTGCAGAGGGACAGGCCCACATCGCACTACTCACTCCTTTATCATATAATCATATGCGTGCCAGTCATGATCCTATGTGCTAGGAACACAGGAACAAGAGGGGCATGGATGGCTTTGTAGAGGCGGGCTTTCACTTTTGATCTCTCTGATAGGCTGATAGAGTTGCAGAAGACTCAAAGTACCCTATTATGAAGGCAAGCACAGAAAGAGCCTTCCCTCTCCTCCACTATGGGTGGGCATGTGACTATTGGGTAGCTGTTTTCTAAGAAATGGGACATTCCTTCCATGAAGAGAGGAAGGAGGAGGTAAACTCATAAGACTCAGGAAGTTCACCAACCTTACAAAGCTCAGAAACTTCCAAGATTCCCAAGATCCCTCTCTCAGGTCTGATAAGCAGTGAAAGAGTACAGAACAGAGAACCATGGCTGAGCTGCCTTGCAAGCTCTGCAGGGACCTCTAGGGACATAGTTTTGTAAGTTGTCATGCATGCTGGGGTGCAATTTTTGGATGAAGTAATGCAGTAAATTCATTCATTGATTCACCAAGTCCTACTTGGGTAGGGTCATTTCTTTAGTCTGTCATCAGTGCTCTAGCTGGGGTGAAAAGACATCTGTTCATGTCTCCCCAGGAAAGGTTGCACAGTAGATACACAGTGAATAAGCCAGCATGGGTAAAGCAGGAAGCCAGGGGATGATTATAGGTACTGAGGGGTGGACAAGTAGAAGGGAACAGTCAGAGAGGGCACCCGGCCCCTGCAAGGGCTGGAAATCCCACATGGGAAGAGAACAGGAAAGCCATTACAGTGTTTTGATCAGGAGTGTCTGAGTGGCATGTGGTGGCATGTGTTTCACAAGAATCACTGCAGTTGTCCTGGTGAGATCAGGCTGGAGGGACACACCAGACGACCATGCCATCATGAACTCTGGCATACCTTCCTAACCATGAAAGACTCAAACGACGAGCCGAAAGAATCCTTCACCCTCAGGTTGCTTCTGTCAGGTGTCTTGTCACAGTATAAAGTGACAAATGCAGCCTGAACTGGAAAAGACCCAGAAGTGTCAACAGACAGAAAGAGACTTCCCAAGTCTGAGGTGTAGGCTAAGCAGACAGCTGAAGAGCTGGATGAATAACTTGTTGCCTCTCTAGGACCTGAGAACACAGTTTCCCACTGGCCCACAAGGACAAAAAGGAAGACTCCTTGCTGGTATGGAAAGTCCTTCTGTATATGTGTTGCTTTTACTGGTTAATGAATAAAGCTAATTTGCCCTACTTAAGGGCAGACTAGAACAAGGCGGGAATTCCAAACAGAGATAGAGGAGAAAAGACGGTGGAGCCAGGGAGATACCATGTATCTGCTGAAGTAGAAAGACAAAAGCTGCCAGCCAGAACCTTACTGGTAAACCATGAGCCTTGTGGTAAAATACAAAATAAAAGGAATAGGCTAATTTAAGATGCAAGAGTTAGTTAGAAATATGCATGAGCTACTTGGCACAGCAGTGTTGCAATTGGTATAGTTTCTATGTGATTATATTGGGTCTGGGAAGCCAGAAAATGAATAAGCATGCCTCCGCCTACACCCCCCAAATTGTTGCCACGTTTCTGCTTGCTGTGTGCTAGAAAACAGCTTCCTATGACAGGAAACGAATTCTGTACTTCAGTCAAACCATTTATTTGAATAAAGCCAGCCATCGGTTTTAAGTCAGCATTCTATAGCAATAGAGGTGATTGGCTTTATTCTTGGAGATGTTTTCAGTGCAGTGAGGGGTGGGAGCAAGAGGGGAGGGAGAAGAAGTGAAGAGTTTATATAGTTGATTGGTTCATCTCATTTTACTTACACATAGTGCTGGGCAAAGTGTCCCAAGGGGTGATCTGGTGGATACTGGGTGCAGGCCTTCCTACAACAACAAGAGGATGCCTCTAAGAAGAGAGTGGACCAAGGGTTCGAACCAAAGGCATCTACCGAAGCACATATACAAGAGCAGGGGTGCAGCTCGCTGCATGGAGATAAACATGGAACTCCCAAATGTATTACAGCTTGCATTCACTATCTATGGATGACATCAGACATCACGAGCTTTAGTGAGTCATGTCATTTTCATGGGATTTCTACTCTTTACTAAGTGTGGTCTTTCTCTCTGCTGTGATAAATACGTAAACACTGGTTTCTTACATCCTCCTTTTGCCTCTGTGACTTCTCTCGACTTTGTTTCATTAATTTTCCTTAGTCTCTGTCTCCAGTTCTCATGGAAATGATGAGGTCCACAGGAGAGGAAAACCATCTAAACCCAGCTCTCCGAGGAAGGGCAATCACATTGCTCCTGCACAAGGATGAACTTGAGTCATTTAACACTACTGTGCTCAAAGCAGAGACAGCAGGAAGGGCCCAGAGTGACCCATGGCAGCAATGGAATTCCCAGTCCCTGGAGTTTCTTTGATGAATCTGGAAGTGTGCTTAGCCAAAGGACAGCAAGAAATGTGTTTCCTGTGCCAGACCATCAAAGTCACCAAACACAATTAACGCAAAAATATCATAATAAACGCACCTTCATTTTATCCTTGTGGAAGCCACATTGTTTATATCTAGCTCAGACTAAGGTGAATTGATCAGACCTTATGTGCTGAGTGTGGCAAGTGTCAAAGGAGTAAAAAAGTACTTGCAAAACACTATGCTTGTGAATCTTAAAGGAGAATTTCTTGTTTACACAAACACAAGGTGGTCAACTTTCAATGAAAATCAATCTGTTTAGCATTATGTAATTTTTCAATTGGTAGTAAGCCCACTAAGAAGTGTAATGTTATTGTAGGCAATTAAAGTCTACAATATGATTATAGGAGAAGGTAATATAATGCAGCTATTAAGAGAAATCTTTATTCTGTGTATCCATCTTCATTCTGAAACGGAGACTTGCTACTGTCCATCTCCAGCATGTATTCGCACAGTCCACAAGGGCTGAAGAAACACCCAAGTCACATTCTGAGAAGGAACCTGCTCTACAGAGATTAGTTAGACAGCACCCCCAGAGTTAGTGAAGTGCATCACAGCACTGGGGGGCTGGAGGAATAGAGAGCAGTTGCACCAGTCAGTGTAAATGCAAATCCTGAAACCGGTTTCAAGATATAGTCATCAAAGGCACAAAGCAATAGTAGTCTGGGTCTGGACTGTCCTTCGAGAACCCATCATGTTAAAGGCTCAGTCCTCACCTTGGGTTATGGGAATCTAGGGGTAACATCACCAGGAATTTGCCTTTGAAGGTGATGCAGCCTCTCCTCTCTCTGTTTAGATTCTTGGCTTCTTACAGAAACAGCTTCTTTTGTGATAGGACAAATGCCCAAAGCAACAGGGTCACACGACCAGGGATTGCAGCTCCTGAAACCATGAACCAATTAATCCTCTCTTTCTTTTGTTTATCCCAGGCAATTTGCCATAGTGACGCATAGTTGACTTATATACTTGGATTTTCTTGGCAAATCTGAAAACAGGTTTTTTTTTTAAAGGATCATCAATAAAATGCCATTTAAACATTTACTTTAAAATAAAACTACAAGTGCAATTGTCAATGAGAGTGTCAATTATTCTGCACTAAGTTTCAAGCCAACCCACTTTTAAAATGCCTCTAAATAAATTAGTCAAAAGGCTGTAAGTTTACATTACAGAAATGAATATTTTCTAAACTTCAAAAAACAATAAAGAACTGGTCACGGGGTCAGGTATATTGGGGTATGCCTTTAATCCCAGTACCTGGGAAGCAGAAGCAAGTAGATTTATATGAGTTTGAGGCTAGTGTGGTCTACACAGTAAGTTCTAGGTCATTCAGGCCTACATAGTGAGACCCTGTCTTAAAAAAAAAGTGACTGTGACAGAGAATGTACTAGTTGTTTTTCCTATAAAGAAGCACAATAATAATTATAAATCATACAATTAAAAGTAGTGAAACTTTTATAGTAATCATAATTATAACAATTATATTTAATTTTAGTATTATTAGAAATATTGTAAATATTTGTAACCTTCATAGTTCACATGAATCAGGTATGGACTTATGGCCTATTCTCATGTATAACATTGGCACTTGGGGAAGCTTCCAATATTATGTATTTCTAGAGACAGATAGAGTGGTCTTGCTGTAGTTTGTATCTGATTGGTGTGTGCTCACCAAGGGCTCACATGCTGGAAGCCTGGAATCACTTCTATGATGTGGCAGACAATGGGATGGATAGGATTTAAAGCCAGGTAATTCTGTGATGCTGTCCTAAGAAGAGGTCCATGCTGGTCTTGAGGGAAGCACAGCCCCAGAGAGAGTGAATTATTATATAAAGTTCAGCTTCTGCTCTTCTGCCTTTGTTGTTCATTTATGTTCTCCTCTGTTCCTCCCTCTCCTTTATTCTATCTATCATGATGTGATATGGATCAGTGGATGAAGGGGAGCCATTACCAGACTCAGGGCCAAGAAGTTTGGACTTTAATTGTTAAAACTGTGAGCTAAGAGAAATGTTTTTCTTTTTAACTTATCCAGTCTCAGGAGAAACAACAGAAAGAACACTAATCCAGTGTCTACCTTGTCCATCATTGGTGCCCCAGTACAATGGTGGGCACACAAAAGACACTCAATATCTAGAACAAATGTCAGTCTGCTCTCCCCATCATACTGGCAGGGAAAGTCCAAGGTGAGAGGACACAGGACTTGGATGTTTTCCCTATTAGCTTTGGTTTTCTATGGGACTTAGAGAACAGAGGCTGGGTGACACCAGAGTTGTGGGCAGTGGTACCTATGGGGCTCTGTAGAGACAGGAAGGAAAGAGAAAGAGGGAGAGAGAGATTCTTTTGCATTCTGACCTCCCCTTTTAAACTCGTGTTTGAAGAGCCCACATGCCAGCATTTACAGATGCATGTGCGTATTATTAAACATTTTCTTGTAGCTGCTTGCAGCTGCTGACGCTGTGGATTTACCATGTTATCTCTCACACAACTCAGAACTCCTGTTTCCTTTTCATCTTAGTGTCTATCGAATGCATCCTGCCCCTCCTCTCTCATCGCTCTTGCCTTTTAACATCTCGTTCTACCTCCCTGTATCCCTCTCTGTCTCCCTCCCTCATTCATTTAGTTGAAGTTAGTATGTGTGTGTACATGTATGTACTCAGATGATACTGTGAAAATAAAAGGACAACTTGTAAGGGGTTGGTTCTTTCCTTCAACTATGTGAGTTCTGGGTCTTCAGGCTTAGCCACAAGTGCTTTTACCATTGAGCTATCCTGCCTGCACAGTTCTGCTTTCCACCCCTCTTTCTTCCCTTATTCCTTTTCTATCCCTCTCTCCCTTCTGTGTTTCTTTTTAATCTGCCCATCCCTTCCTCCTCTTTGTCCTTGCTTTCTTCTCTTCCCCTCCCTCCCTCTTGCCTTTCCTCTCCCTTCCTCCCACCCTTCCTTTTGTTTTGCCTTCCACCTTTTTTCCTCTCAGGGTTTATGATCTGGCAGAAACTGGACTGTATACTGTCCCAATTTATGTTCTCCCAAGGTGAAGTTAGTCTCAGGACAATAGGAAAAATGGCTCGTTGTACCTCATGGGTCAGAAAAGAAAATTGATGAACAAACCAAAATTGCTCACTGTAGCATTTCTACAGCCACTGAAGATGCAGAGACACTCAGATCCATGCCTGTTCCCCCTTTCCCTGCTCAGCAGATCTGCTAATGATATTACCGTGCTTGCCCTATGCTCCCCTTTAGAGAAATTGCTATTGATCTTGACAAGCTGTGGACATGCTGTTCTTTTCCTTGGGGGCAGATTCTTGCAGATGATTTCTGATGTATTTTGTTATAGTTTATTAATGAAAAGACAATCTAAAACAAAATTTCTACCTTTGAAATACTGTGTAATTCACTGGATGTTTTCTTTGGAATAGTTCTCACAAACTTGAACTTGCTCGCCCTTACGAGGACAGGTAGATGGGCTGTTATGCTGACATCAACTCTGATGACAATAATGTCTTGTTGTCTTTGCTGTATTGTGTTTGTGCTCTAGTGGGTGGATGGGCTTGGAAACTCCTATCTGTGCAGAAGATTAGGGAAATTATTTTCTATTCTCAGGTCTTGTGAATGGCCTTGTGGTTGTTCTGAGCAAGGACACCATCCCACACCCCTAGTGGCGAGTTAAATCCAGGGCCTCATCCATACAAGGCAAGAGCTCTGTTACCTAGTATACCCTTAGTCCTAGGATGCAGACATAAATAACCCTCAAAACAGTAGTGAGGAGTCTGAAAAATGGAATTAACTATACACTTAACCCATGTGACTGGGAAACTGGTGTTCCTAGAATATTGGTAATGGTACATGTTTCACACTATTTACGTGCAGTGTAAAACAAGTTTATGCTTAGATTAATTTTTCTTTCCTTCTGAGACAATGTTTTGGAGCCTTGGTTGTCACTAACCATGGTCTAAGCTCTTTCCAGTTGGACATGGGCAGAAGGAATGATGTGGCCGCAGCACTCCCTTGTAGTCAATCTGTCTTGCATGCTTTCTTCTCCTCTAAGACTGCAGTTGAGACCCTTTCAGATGAACTCGAAAGTTTGACCAAGGATAAACTGTCACTTGACACACCGCTCTGAGAAGAGATGCCTGACCAGGATGACTCAAAGTAGACTCTTATATAAGAAAACATCTTAATCCACTGATTTGTTTGGGGGGGGGTTACTAAATATCAGCTTTATCAGCAAGACTCATTAGACTTGATGAACATTTGGTACTCTCCCAGTGAGTTAGAGCACCATAGAAGGCACAGTGCTGAGAATGAAGTTCTTTTTGTTGAATTGACATGTATGGCCAAACCTTTCACTTAGGATTATCATTTGAAGCATAAATTAGCTCAATAAGACTTTGGAAGCAGACTTGAGATAAGATCTGAGTGAAAACTGCTAGTCACATGGAATGTATGTGGAGCTAAAACATGAACTGTAGGGCTGGAGGGATAGCTCAGCCAATAAAGTGCTGCTTCCCCCCCCCCCCAAGGCCCTGTGTGTGATCCCACAGAAGGCAAGTTAGAAAAGAAAGAGCTGGGTGGGGTGGTTAATTGGGGAAGTGGAGACAGATGACCTCTGGGGTTCACTGGCCAGACAGCTTAGCATAGCTGGTGAGTTCCAGCCCAGAGATAGACACCGACTCAGAAAACAAGATAGATGGAATCTAAGGAACAACAGCTGAGGTTTTCTTCTGGCCTCTTCGTGAATGTACATGTATGGACCTGCACAGATGTGATCACAGGTGTGTGTGTGTGTGTGTGTATGATACACACACATACACTCACACATATAAAAATCCTACAAAATGCAAAAATAAATATTTCATTGCTAAAGGTTGCTTGATTTCTAATTTTCCTATTTGTCCCAGATGAGATTCAGGGTAAACAAAACAAAACAAAAAACCCACTATGACCTGATTTAAGGATTTTAAGAAAATGATTCTTCATATCAATAGTGTATTCATATATATCTATATTATATGTTTATAGATAATATATTATCTGCGTTACATATTGTTTCATTTCGTCCCCATTTATGCACCAGGTTATGTAGGATTCGGTTTATGCGTGAGAAAACTGTGATAGATGTGTGAAGACGTGACTTCAGATCAGACCACTCGTGAAGCCAGAGCTGGAGAACCAAGCACTCTGGCCTGATTATCAGGTTCATCACGAGTCTTTGTGGCAGTCATTCCTACTTTAGCATGGACCCGCTGGACAACACTGAAGCCATTCATGCCCTTGCCCCACCTTGAATGTCCTAAGGCCCTTGTTAATGGCTGTGCCTCCTGGCATCTCTGTCTTCTTATCTTGGCTTTCTCAAGAATCTAGATTATTGACTTTTTCTTGCCACTGGAAACTCTTTTCCTGACTCCTGAGATATGATACTTTTCTGATTTCTTCCCCCTTTGCCAGCTTCCTCCAGTCTTCCACACAACCTCTGATTTGTACTGATTGCCAAGCCTCCATCTGCAGTCCACAGAGCCCTTGTGCCATATGGGGTAGCTTTATCCAAACTGCCTGAATCTGCAACACCACCAGCCACCCCGAAGAAGGATTCTTTCTGACAATTAGATGTCTCTAGAATTCCAGATGGGGTTCTTCAGCTTCGTAGATACCGTGATTTTATGACTAGCATTTCAGATCCAGAAATCCAAAAACCAAACCCATTCTATTTCTCTCCTTTCTAGTCTGTCTTCCCAAATTCTTAGAGTTGCAACTATTTACCTGTGTTTTATAATAGTTTTTTTTTCATGGCTATGATAAAATGCCTGACAGAAATGACAGATTTGTGTTGGCTCCTGGTTTTATGTAACATAGTCCACAGAGATGGGGAGAACATGGCAGGACAGCTTGGTCTAGGGTGGTGGGAGCTTCTGACTGTGGTATCTCAAATCTTGGTTGGTCCAGGGAACAAAGGGGTCTAGGAGGAACCAGAGATGGATATCAAGGTTGCCTGCTACTAACCTGTGTTGGTTAGTTAGAGCCTCCACCTTAAAAGTTCCAAAAAAAATTTTCCAAAATAGTAGCACCAACTAAAGACTAAATGTTGGACACATGAGCCTGCAGGGGGACAATTTTAGATTCCAACTGTTGGCTGCATGAAAGCCACACCTACAGGTCGATCATCACTTTGATTCCCCTGCCATGCTTTTCTATTACTACCGCCCACTCGTTAGTCATCCGGACTCCCGTGTATCCTCTGCAGTCACTTCTACACGAAAGCCAGAGTGGATTTTAAAAAGTAGAAACCCCAGCACTGAATTCGTTTGCATAACGCTCTCCAATGGCTCACTCTGCCTTCAGCCTCCCAGGTTTAGTGACAAGACTTTTCCCTGCCTGGCGTTCTTCCCTAAACTTCTCTCCAGCCTTCTGCGCTCTGGGTTCTCATCCTGCCGTCCAATGTGTGCCCGGTTTCCTAACGCTGCCATGAAAGTGCTCTTCCCCTGGCGTCACACGTGACACTCTGACTGCACCACAGAGCGAGGGGCCTGTCTGCCTGGGACCTCTAATGTCCTGTGTCAGAGATTTTCTGTGAAGATCCCCTGACCACAGGTCCATTTGAACAACTGTCCCCAGGTACTGTCCTCCCTGTTTGAGATACCGTGACAAGACTCAACTCAGATGAACGCAGTTTCAAGGACAAACATTGAAATGTATAATTGGAACACCCAAAACCCTTTGTGTGGCCCCTGTGTCTATTGTTAACCTTGTCAGGGTCTTAGTGTCCTTACCCAGAGGATGGGGTACTAACGGATTCATCTCATCAGATTACTCTGGGGTTAATGAGGACACAGATGTAATGTGCTAGAATGGTGGTGCTGGGGGTGGGCAGTGCTATGACTCAGGGGGAGACACTTGCTGTGCAAGCCTAAAGACCTGAGTTTGACTCCAGAAACATCAAAGGAAGGAGACAACTCACTCCTGAAAGTTAACTCTGACTTCTGCCCCACCCCAATGGAAAATGAATAAAGTCAGAGTAGTAACTGGCGAATAGCATTCTGTGACAGTGACCATGAGGATTTGCATTTGTCTCACCCAAGTTTTGTACCAGGGAGAGAAGAGAGTAAGAACAGATATTATGCACAGGTAAGGAGGGAGTGCTTTTATGACTGGTTTTAAAAATAAATAAAATCAAAGCTGGCATGCCTTTAATCCCAACACTTGGGAGGCAGAGGCAGGTGGATCTCTGTGAGTTCAAGGCCAGCCTGGTCTAAAAGGACTAGTTCCAGGACAGGCTCCAAAGCGACAGAGAAACCCTGTCTTGAAAAATCAATCAATCATCAATCAATCAATCAAAATTTTTTTCTTGACTAAAATAATATCCTTTCCTCCTGAAATTAAATGGATGTCAAAAGAACCATAGGCTTTTGCTATTGCAGAGGAAGTAGAACCAAGTGCCTGAAAAGGGGCTGGTTAACTTCCAGGTAGAGCCTGCTGCAATAGGCAACCTGGGATGATATGGTTAAGGTGTTATAAAGGCCAGTGCTGTGGAAGCAACAAGACTTGGGCCAGAACACCACACACACACACACACACCCCATGATCTTCTGTCTATATATATACACACCTCGGCTCTTTTCCTAAGGGAAAAGCCTCAAAATCCCAAGCCTCAAAGCAGGAAGGTTTCCAAACCAAACCATTCCATGAAGATGAGAACAAAAGCCAGAGCCTATTGCTGGTAGCTGTTTGAACACTCATTTCACTCAGCACCCCCCCCCTTTTAAATCAGAGAACTACCTCTTGTCAATCTCAGATATTTCTAGCCTTAGTTATCCAAGTTATCCAAGAAAAAATATAAACTCAGAAACATGCAAAGCATCCATGAGGGAACGAGAAGCTAAATAGAGGCAGCAAGAAACCAGACAGAGTTAACAAGAAACGGGACAGAGTTAACAAAAGTTAGACATACAAAGCAGGAAGGATGGAAGGGAGGAATGAAGAAAGGAAGGAGGGAGAGAAGAAAGGAGGGAAGAGGAAGAAAATAAAAATGGAAACGTTAAGACGGAGGGAAGAAAAGAGAGAATAGCTGAAAGGGAGGGTGGAAAGTGGTCCCACACAGAAAGAAGAGGGAAAGCGGGAAGAGCGAGGGCATCGCGAGGTGCTCCCATAGAAACCAGCCATCCGTGTGCACTCAGCAGAGAGCCAGGGGCTGTACAACTTGTGTTTCTGGTTTTAAATCCTCAAATGCTCATCTCAACTAAATCTCATAACGTATTTCAAGTGCTGCAGCTGTCACAACTCAGAATTTAACTTTAAGATGCTACCATATATGAAGGGAGCTAAATGAAATCACTGAATACTGTAGCAGAAAGTAGACTGCATGCCCAGCAGTAGGTTAGATGGATAACAGAAAACCAACACAATGGCATCTTTGGAGGGTCTTTGTCTCATAATGGTGTGTCATGACTTTTAAAACAAATTATCTTACTTTTGTTTTTTATTATTTTAATATATGTATGTATGTATATGTGTATATTTTACTTTACAAGTACTTTGCGCATATATTATGGCTTCCATTTGGTGTTTTTATGGGATTCCTGAATGTGAGGAGGAGTGAAACTCTGGGTCTCTATCTGTTTCTTCTGTCTTTTCTTGGGCTCTTTTCCTTCTCTTTGTTTGTTTTGTCCTATTCTGATATATTAGTTTTTGCTTTACTATATTATATCATGTTTTATTATTGTCCCTTAGAAGCCTGTTTGTTTTCTTATGAGTGACAAAAAGGGGGTAAATCCAGATAGGAGGGTAAGTGTGGAGGAACTGGGAAGAGTAGAGAAAAGGGATAATCCATAATCACGATACATTATGTGAGAGGTAAAAAGCTGTTTTTAATAATAAAAAAGAGAACTCAACCCCACTGTTCCCAAAATACGTCAAATAATTTTTTTGTCTACTATCTCTATAAATTCCAAAGATTCATGTAAATACAATTAAAATGTATTTAGGTCAGAGTTCATGCTGGCCCTGAACCTCTTGGTTTTACAGGGAAGCCACCACACTGTAAAGGATGGAAGGTTTCCCACTGTCTCTCTGATTCTATTTATGCCAAGACCTCAAAATCTTGCAGCAAGAACTTCAAGTCTTACTCAGAGGTTGCAAAACTGGCAAGCTTGGGTGGTGGAAATATCTCCAAGTCAGCAAATTGGCAGATGGCAGATTGGAAGGGCCGCAAAAGACTGAGGAGACAATGGAAATGCCAGACAACTGTGGGATGTAATGCAGATAAGTTTTAATTAACAATTTGGTATGCAAATCCTGTAAGCAGGAGGAAAAGACAAAATTGAAATCACTAAAAAATAGAACTGGAAGGGACATTAGAAATCACATAATTGGGGTGAGGAGACTCAGTATATAAGGATGCTTGCTGCGCAAACAAGCAGACCTTAGTTCAAATCCGTAGCACTTACTCATTAAAAAAAAATAAGCCAGGCATGGCCACACATGCCTGTGATCTCGGTTTTGAAGAGTGGTGGCAGGCGGATCCAGGGAGCTCACTGGCCAGTGAGCCTTGCTGAAACAGTGAGTTTCCAGTTAAGTGAAATATCCTGTCTCAAAATTAAGGTAGAGAGTGATGGAAGAAGATATCTCCCATCTCCCATTTTCCCTTGACATCTACGTGTATGCATGCTGGCACAGCACCTCCATACATACATACATATATATATATATATATATATATATATATATATATATACCACTACACACACACACACATACACACACACACACACTAAAAATCACTTCAATTACCTACTCCTATAATATTTCAAGGGAAAGAAAGATTTAGAGAGACTCAATGATGTCCATCACCATTTTTTCTATATTAAATTAATTTAGTTGTTAAAAAACATAAATGAATAAAAAACAATCAGAAACCACAGAGAAAGGAAGAATTTTAGAGAAGGAATAAATAAAGGGAAAAATTTTTTCATTTTATTTCTTAAATGATTAGCAGATGACAGTTTGCAGAACATGTTAAGAACAAAACCATGTCGATGGTTATGGAGAATGCAGAAGTAAAATGGATGACAGTGATATATGGATGCATGCTTCATAAGGAACTTACACACCTGTGCAGGGTTACAGTGGTCGTGTGCTAGTTGAAAGTGGGTGTAGATAAGTGGAACACACCTGTGCAGTGAGTGTTACGGTGGTCGTGTGCTAGTTGAAAGTGGGTGTAGATAAGTGGATAACAGGGGGATTTACTTCTCTTAGGAATGGATGAGGAGAAATAGCCATAGATACTATATACATCAAAGGGATAGTGAAGTAATATTATCAACCCTTAGGTGCCCACACATTTGATAACATAGCAAACTGAGTACATTACTTAGCAAAAGTCACATCTGGGAAAATTCACAGGAAAAAGAACAGGTAAACTGAATAGGATTTTATCTATGAAAGAACCAGAAATGCAATTAACGAGCCTTTCAAACAGAAAGGACCAGGTCAGATGTACTCACAAGTGGATTCTAGGAAACATTTAAGGAAGAAATTATTCCAGTACTCTAAATGTCTATCAGAGGTCAGAAGCGGAAGGGAACACAAACTCATCCTACAGAACAAGCATTTCCCTTATTAAAAAAAAAGAAAAAAACTACACATCAATATTTCCTAGACATTATGCATAAAATTGTACAAGAAAATATTAGCAGACTAATACAGTAATGTCTAAGAAAAGTCTATATCTTGTCAGAGTATGAGTTATTTATGCTAGGTATTCAAAATGACTTCAACATTTGAAAATCAACTACTATACTTTCACATTAAAACATCTTATTAAGCTAGGAAGAAACAAGGGAACTTATTTAATTTGTAAGATATACAATGTATATATATATATATCTTATGTTTGTTTAACTAATATACTTGATATGAAGAAACAGGAGCTTTCCCACCAACATAGGAACACAGAATGTTGCTACAGTTTATCTGACATTGCATTAGACGTTTTGGCTAAAACAATACATTTAAAAAAATAAAAGGGATATCGATTAGGAAGGATGAAATATAATAATTTACAGATGATAATAGTATCTGTGCAGACATCATACAAGAATAAGTACTAACCCTGAAAAAAACAAAACAACACATGCCGAAAACCCTAACCCGCTGGAATTGATATGTGATGATATTACATTTGTAGGATGTAAATTTAACATACAAAAGTAAGTCAATGTTTTCCTGTATCATCAATGGAAAAGCAGAGCTTAAAGTAAAAATACAGTAACATCTATATTAGGACCTACCCCCCAAGTGAAATATGTAGGTGTCAATTTAATAAGTTATATACAAGATCTGCATGGAGACGACAACAGCTCCCCAGTGAAATATACCAAAGAAGAGTGAGGAAGACGGGGAAACAGGGCATGATCAGGTACAGAAACTTCCATCATGTCCAGAAGTTGCTTCCTAACTTCATCTATAGAATTAATATAATCCCAATTTAAAAAAAAATCACTCAAAGTTATTTGATGCGTAAGGAAAACCACTAATCCCATATTGTATATAGAGAAGCAAAAATCACAGAGGAGCCAATACAAGATTGAAGTTACAGTCATCACGGCAACACAATGCCAGTGAAGATACAAATGAGCCAATGGAACAGCACAGAGAAGTCATGAGTGGGTTCACAGAAATATGGTCATCTGAGTTTTGAAAAGAAGACAGGGAAAAGTTGCAAGTGCACATTCCTGAATGAAAGACATCAACCTGAAAAGCTACACATGGCACAGTTATCAACTACATGATGCCCTGGCGAAGGAAAAACCATAGACGATAACAAAAATCTATGGTTGTCTGTGATGGAATATTATTTTAGGATGTGTTATATTTGTTTATGCTGTGGAATATTTGATTAATGATACAAAGATGTGTTGGATTCTTTTAGGTTGTATTTGTTTAACTCTGTGAAGCTGTGTTACTTTGTCTGTCTAAAACACCTGATTGGTCTATTAAAGAGCTCAATGGCCAACAGCTAGGCAGGAGGAAGAATAGGCTGGCAGGCAGAGAGAATAAATAGGAGGGGACATCTGGACAGAGAAGATCAAGGAATGAGAAAAGGAGGAGAACAGGACATCAGGGGTCACTGACCCACCTAAACAACCAGCAACCGAGAAAGAAAGAAAGAAAGAAAGAAAGAAAAGTATGTAGAATAGATAAAGATGAATGTCCAGAGGCAAAAGGTAGATAGGATAATTTAAGAAAAGCTGCCTAGAAGTAAGCCAAGCTAAGGCCGGACATTCATAAGAAAGAATATACCTCTGTGTATTTATTTGAAAGCTGGGCAGTAGGTCCCCCAAGGAGTAAAGAGTAAACAAACAAACCAACAGCAGTTGCCAGGGACTACAGAAGACAGAGGTATGAACAGACAAAACAAGAGTGCTTTCAGGTAGTGAAAATACTCTTAAAATGTCATAAGGAACTCATGTCTTAGAAAAATAACCGTGTGTGTGTGTTTGTGTTTACGTTGGTCAGAGGACAACCTTGGGTGTTGATCCTTGCCTTTCACCTTTTTGAGACAGGGTCTCATTTGCTAATGTCTACCTAGGTTAAGTGGTCTGAGAAGTTCCAGAGATTCTCTTGTCTCCATCTCCTGTGGGAACACTGGGATTATAAACTTCCTACTGCATGTGGCATTATGTGGCTCCAGGAACCTACACTCAGGGCTGTGTAGCAAGTGTCACAGAGCCATTTCTCCATTCTAGCACAAATATCTTTATATATCTGATCAAACCCATAGAGTTAGCAAGACAAAACCCTAATGGATTCTGGGAACTTGGGGGGATAAGGATGGGTTCCCATTGATGGTCTTGGGTACCCAATATACTACTAATAACTGAGAAGTTCTATGCATTGTAAAGATGTTAGGTGTTTTGAAAATCTCTTTATTTTCCTCTCAGGTCTGTTGTTAACTTAAGACTGTTCTAAAATAAAACTTATTAAAAACAATTTTAAAAAACCTTTTGAATCAATGTTCATTATTAAGAAATTGCTACAAATATAGCCAGAAGAGTGTCTCTCTACGGTTTTGACAAGGGATAGGAGACTATTCTTTGGCTGAGCTCTTTGAAGGCACTGAATAGGAACTGAAGTGGAACTGCAAAGGAAACAGCGCCTTTCCTGACACTATATGTGCGTCTTTTAAGGATGGGGCTTTATATGGTCATTGTAAGTGTTTATAATCGCAGAAGGAATAGTTGGACAAAAAAGGCCAAAATGAACAAGACCTGGCATCCCCTGTAATTGCGGCTCTACAGAGAGGAATTACAGGCTTGTGTGTGGGTAATGTCCAAGTCATTTCTGAATTAAATCCAAATCTCCTGGCTGCTATCAGGACAACATCCTACGTGAACCGAAGGACACACAGTCAGCCAAGGACTAGCAGCCCTTGTCTCTGCCCTTTACGAATCCTATATCGTGGCTGGCAAAGGACCAGGGAAAGGCCATGAACACGAAGAGGTGAGAGGGAGTATTAAATTTGTATAACTCCTTGTCTGCCAAGATGGGTGTCAGGAGGGATCTGAAGGAAGATTATAAAACGAAGTGGGACATAGGCAGGGTCAGCACAGGACAGCGAGGCGGGCTATTAAAGCTAGGGTTTGGGAATGAGGCTGTGTACTTGGTCCACAGCTGGTGGCGCTGCTTTAGGAGACAGTAATACTTTCAGGGGGGTGGGGCTTAAGTGGAGGAAGAGGGTCACTGGGGGGCAGAGCTCGAGGGTTAAAGGTTGTCTGTGATTGGAACCGTGCTCCAATCCTAGCTCCATAAAACCCAGTTTTATGGTTTGAGATTTGAGGAGGCCAAGCTGTAGGCCCTTCATGGCCAAGCTACTCGGATATCATACTACGACAGCAGCTAGATTAAATTCCTGCTGGTCTCTGAAGTTGATTGGGTAAGGTGTTCTAGCACAGTGATGGAAACTAACCAACAAAACATAGTACATTTTGTTCATTCTTAAGCTCAATCATGTCTAATATTTCTAGTATTTTAAGATTAATACCTTACATGACTTTTGAGTTTAGGGAAATACTATAAGGTATCACTGATACTGGAGTAGAGAGTCAAAGGTCAAACTGAACAGTTCTGTTTTTCAGATCCCAGTGACCAAGGGCATACTATATAGGTGTCCAGAAATGTAATCTTCCAACTTGTTTAATGATTCAAATTTTGGGCTGACAATTTACACTGACCCTAGACTCTTGTGGACTTACCACAAATGTTGACTTCTTATTTTCCACAATTTGCACTGGAGGAGTATGAGTCACTAGTCAGTCTTGCAGATTAGCAAGCAATATGCCCAGAATATAGAAGAAAGCTTTGCTTTTTCTCTCGTATCTCCCATAAACAAAACCCCATGTCTTTTCAAGATTTGTGGTTTGGTGTTACATAAATGTGACAGATTTCTTGTTCCATATTCCCAAACTCAATCAGTGATGAGTTTCACATACCAAATCGCTCATTTTCTACAATAGATATTTATGAACACTTTTGCTTTTTAATAGCGATTGAGCTAACTAATCATTAATTTCATTCCATCACTAAGCAGTTCTCATGTCTTCTTCAATCACGGTTCCTTGAGACACTTCACCCAATGTCTTTCCAGAACTGGGATGGGCTAACCTACTGAACTGTTCTGCTCTGAGAGTTTGTTATGTCATAGGTGATGCGTTGCTTTGGCTTGCTCTTTCAGTGGACTCCTATTTACTCCTAGGGAGGTGGTATTCTAGATTTCTACTGTTCACAAGCTGTTTGACAAACTTATCCAAGAATATAACCTTGTGTAGCGTAACGCCTTATATTAGAAGATGTAGACACTCAAAATGCTTTAGTTCATAGAGTTAGTTCTTTAGCACACCGATGTACAACACAGTAGTTTACTACTTTGAGTCTCTCGGCATGCTCTTCATTTTTTAGATCTTTCCCTGCAAGACCGAACTTTCCTTTCCTATCCTTTACTCTCCTTCCCTCCTCTCCATCAATTATTTTTAGGGGGTGGAGCTAGCCCTCTGCTCAAGGTTAAGAGAGGTGCAGAGCAGTATATCCGGTTCCGAGTATCCTTGCTGAGAGAATGAGAAGATATCCAGTAGCAAATCATACTAGCATCCCATTTCTTAAGAGCCAAATAGCGATTAATCTTTAAGAATTCTTTCATAATACTAATTAAATAAGTATTAATCTTTAATACTTATCTAAGACGGATTTATATAACGTATACTCTGTGGTAATTATTGTAAAGATTTTGCAGTCATTAAGTCATCTGACCCTTCTTTGTGGTAACCTCATAAAACATTGATTATCTCCAACTTTTAGATAAGAAAATTGAGGTACAAAGTTACTGGCAGAGCCTGTATTCAAACCCAGAGAGTCTGGCTGCAGAGTCTAAGTGTCTAGCCATTTTACCAAGCTCCCATGGAAAGAATACAGGAAATGTCTACAGAGACCATGGTACCACTTACGCTCCTTTCAATAAAAAAGACAGTGCAGAGACAAGTGAGAAAAGAAAGGCCCAAATGCACAAAATCCATTGGATTTCTCTTTTAAAAAACATTCAGGACTTATATCTGGGAATAGCTGTAAGAGTCAAAAAAGCCTTTCATAGAGGAACCCTGTCTCGAAATAAACAAAAAACCAAAAACCAAAAAAAAAAAAAAAGCCTCTCATCTAAGTGTCACACTCTAGTCAAGCCAGCCTTTTCTAGAAAATTCTCTTCTTGTTATCTCACCCAATCTTAATTTAAGCCGCCATTTCTGATCCTTCATGAATGCTTTGCAACATCCCTGAGCAGCATCATCCTTCTGAAATCCTGTCCTAGGATGCAGGCTGTTTCGCTTCTCCATCGCCAGGATTATGGGATGGCATGTGCAATGTGGCACGTGTCAGTTTGTCTCCTAACACGGTGCTGCTCTGCGGTCTCTGCCTTGGAACTCCTCATGCTTTTCCCTACCAGGCAGCCTAAAATGGAATCTTGATCAGACCTGCTACAGGCATTGCCATACTTATGTCCTTGCCTTAACAAAACAGCAACTGCTACTTGGCAGTGAGATTTTTGGAAGTTCTAAAGGTACCAGTACAAGATGAATTGTACTTTCTTTTTAAAGAGACACCAGAACATGCCTGAATTCATATTACAAAAGATGGTATGTGTTTTCAAATCTTTTTTTATAGCATACTTTGTATTTTTTCTTTTATTTCTTCCTTTTTTTTTTTTTGAGGTAAGGTTTTGAAAGCTGAACAATCTTCCCATCTGGGCAGAACATTTTCAGTCTTGCACCTCTTTAAAAGCAGAACATCTTACATCCCGACCACAGCCTAAAATAAATAGATAAATTAAATAAGAAAAGAAAGGAGAACATCTAATTTATCAAGAAGGCACCTGGAGTTTTCCAAATAAGTCCTTTTTACAGAATAAAACTCGACTGTACAAGGCTGGAGTTCAAATATGCTTGAAGTGGGAGAACACCCAGGAATCAAACTACCTCTTCAGCAATAAGCATAAAAGTATTAGTAGTTATTGATGATGTGACGGTCAAAGTAAAAATAACTAATATTTTGGTCATTCTCAGAACTCTTTTGAGCACTTTTTACTTCCAAAACAAAAACCTATAATATAAAGAAACACAATGAATATTTTTATGGGGAACCAAGATGTCACTTGTCAAACAAGAGGAGGTGTCTTAGGAAGAATAATAAATAGCATTTACTGCAACATTTTGATTCAGTAGGATGACCAAAAAGAGCAACGGAAACAATGAATACATGAGTCTGTGGTAAACTGTTTGCTCTTTGAGGGAGTCTTTTCTTCACAGACCATGGCTCTCTCTCCTAAGAGAGAAAGGGCTCTAACTCTATCACATCGTGAGATTTGAGGAAGCCATTTCCTCTTCCCAGATCCCTGAGCTGTTAGGAAACATTTAATGATGAAAGGTGGTAGTTCTTTTATCTCCTGTGCAAAGAAAACATCTTACTCTTTCTATGAGTAGATGTATCTGATAAGATCAGGCCAGGTAACTTTGAGGGATTTTGTGGATCCTTCCTGTGACTTGTGGGAACCCTATGGTTTTGTGGAAGCTCATGGAAAGCAAGGACGATTATTATTATTATTAAACATGTCTGTATCATTTATACACATCATTTCATTCACTGGAATGTCTATGATTGTTGATGGACAAAATATTCTATTTGATGTAAACTTCACAATCCAACGATTTCAGTCTAAAAGCAAATGCACTTCTGTTGCTTCCTAAGTTGAATTTCTTGTTCTACAACCAGATGGTTCAAATATTTCTTCTTCAGACACAGAGAGACTAATGTCTTTCTTGACTAGGCAACATAGGAACTGCAGTGTGGGGTGTTGTGAACCACTTTTCCCTTTTCTAAGTGAGCATACTCTTTAGGGTTGGCGTCCTACCTAATTAGAGTTACTACTATTGCTGTGATGAAACATCATGACCAAAAACAATGTGGGAGGACAGGGCTTATCCAGCTTACATTTCCACATCATAGACCACCACTGAAGGAAGTCAGGAGAGGAACTCAAATAGAGCAGAAACTGATACAGAGGCCACGGAGGGGTGATGCTTATTTTCTTGATCCCCATGTCTTTCTCAGCCTTGTTTTTATAGCACCCATGACTACCAGCCCAGAGGTGGCCTCATGCATAATGGACTTGGCCTTCCCCTATTAATCCATAATTAATCCCTACTTCTCCACAGCTCAATCTTATGCAGGGATTTTCTCACATGAGGCTCCCTCTGCTCTGATAACTCTAGCTTATGTCAAGTTGGCGTAATGCTAGCCAACACAGTGTTCTTTTCTAAATATTAAAATTTACAAAACCAACCTTATTTATATCTCACCAATCATGGCACTACAAAGAGCAGTGACACTAGCAATTTAAACAGAGGCACAGCTCACTACCTGAATTCCCTTCTTGTGCCTAGACCTGAGACACACCAGTGCCAAGCTTCATGTTCATCACCCTGGCTAATTGTCACAATACTTCTGTGAGCTGTAGAGTGTTTTATCAGATTGTACAGGTGGGAAAAATGTCCAGAGAAGTCAAGTAGCCATTTAAGATTCCCACAGCAAGTAAAACAGCAGAGTACAGAAGGATTCAGAATCTTCTAACATAACCTCAAATTTCATTATTCCTTTGCTAGTCTTTCTAGATTTGATTATTCATCAGTCTCACTATGGTTAAGTAATACAGATGCAGACCAGTCTTGATTTATCGAAGACTCTTGTCTTTTAGTGAACCCTTGACTTTCTGAATTAAATGGAATGAAGACACCCCTACTCTGATTTTTGAGACGGGTTTTCATCACATATGCCCAGCTGGTCTAAAGACCACTATGTAGACCGAGCTGTTCTCAAACCCACTGTGATCCTCCTGTCTCCACAGAGTGCTGAGGTTTAAGGCTGTGCTGCCACATCTGGCAAGAGAGAGCCTTTCATCTTGCTTGGATTGTGACTGTGCTTGCTGGCAGCCCAGCCAGGAGGGAATAGCATGGGAATGAATGCCAAGGAATTCCCTGGGAAATAGGAGCTGGTGCTCCTGACACCAGTGTCTGGCAGTTAATCCAAGACCAACAACTGTTTTCTAGATTTCTTTCAATTTGAGATAAGCAGACACTTATTTGGGTCCTGATAAACAGCAGAATATTCTTGTTAAGATTTTAGCTGGAGACCAGCCTGGTCTACAAGAGCTAGTTCCAGGACAGGCTTCAAAATCACAGAGAAACCCTGTCTTGAAAAACAAAACAAACAAACAAACAAAAAACACCCAAAAACCCCCCAAAAACAAACAAAAAAACAAACAAAAAAAGATTTTAGCTGGAAAGTCACCAGAATAGGATGTCTGCTGGAATAGAATGTTCATTGTGATCACTGAATAACGCTGAGAACATCTGTGTCCATCTGGCAGTGAAGCTGACCCTCTTGAAAACAGTAATATGTTGTCTTTAATTTGGATGCTATATATGTTTATATTTACACTAATATATATGCATATTTGCCAGGCTCTGTATATTTCCTTTTTCACAAGCAGAACTACAATGAAAGAAAACTATTAAAGATTAGCTATTTGTGCAGCATGTTGCTTGACCTAAGATTACATTATGACTCCTATACTCTGTGTCCTTTATATTGTTCTTATTCATACAGGCCAGATCAGATACATTTCTGGTTTTATCAGAGCATGGCCACACCTGCTCTTCCTGCCTGCTGCCAGGGCTTCTCTATTATAAAGGAAAAATCCATCTGAACCGTGAGACAGAATAAACTTTTCCTCTATGTATGTATGTATCTACCTATCTATCTACCTTTATTACTGTGTGCCTACATGGTGTGTGTGTGTTCACACATGCATGTATGTGTACACACAGGCGCGTTACATAGCTTGTGTGTAGAGGTCAGAGGATAGCTGTGAGGTCAGTTTTCTCCTTCTACCTTGGGTTCTTAGGATCAAATTCAAGCTTGAGGATCACCAAGTTTGCATAGTCAGCCCCTTCACACCACTGAGCCATTTATCTGGCCCCTCTTTTTTTCTAAATTGCTTGCTGCTAGGTAGTTGGGCAGAATAATGAGAAAAGTTACTAATGTAATCTCACATAGGTCAAGAAGGATATTTTACCTGAATGTGACTTTCATGATATACAGAAGGGAGTCTTCTCTGAGCACTCGCTCTGTCATCAATAGGCATTAGAGTGACTAGAGGTTGGCGATGCCTAGATTATCCACGCTACCCCCACCCCACTCCACCCAGAGCTGAGGACTGAACCCAGTCCTCTACCACTGAACTACGTTCCAACCCGCTAAGCTAACTATTTTGAGTCCAGTGGCCCCCTGTGTATTCTACCATCAGCCTGTCAATCCTCTGCTTTTTGGATATTGTGACTCTTTGCTGGCCATCCTGGTATGCTGTCCTTTCTCTTATTCCCCGCAACTGGTGGACTGTATCCCTCAGTCAATAATCCTTGAATGCTTAAAGTCTTGACAGCTGTCTCTGATGTTTCTCCAGGCTCTCATCTTTCTTCTGAATCATGGTTTCTTAGGAAAAAAATATACATTTCCTATATGCATCCTTAGCTCACAAGTAAAACAAATTTTTGTATTTCACTAAAATGATGATGTCTTGTACTTAATAAAGATTTTTATGAAGAAATCAGTCACACCACAAATTAGGCATGATGTGTCCACCAGAGTTGTCATAGGGTCACCACGTCACACTAATCTACCAGCCAAGACACTCTTCAGAAGCTCATTTGGACCTTGGTCCCACCAAGCTGCACCCATTGAATTTCTAGAGCAAAATCCTATGGAGATGAAAGGTAATTATTCTGTTAATGTTCTAAGTTTGCTACATTTGCCAAGTATGGTAGAATTTTCCCTAGGTAGGGCTCAGCATGTTTTAATATAGAGCTTTTGTAGGTAGAAAATGAGTGTGCTCCAAAATCTAAAGTGTATTTTGTGAAAGAAAAAAAATCATTACTTTTCTTTTAATTTTAAAAGGGAAAGAGCTCCTGAATTTGACAAAAGGAAAATGTCTGAGTGTATAGTCTCAACAGGAGCAGGTGTGCCATTATGAAATGGTTCTGAGCCCTGGAGAGAAAGAGAGATGGAGTTCCTGAGTGATCTAGGGGGATCAGGGGCAGCAGCAACAAAGTCCATAGCAGAAAGCCCTGACCCCTTTTGGAACACAGCGCTTATGCAACTGTTCTACATGCTGAATAGGATGGCAATCACATTACCAAAATGCACATTTAAAGCAGAGAACATCTTGGGCTCTCTCAGTCTGTGAGGTCCAACACTTTGATACTAACGTTCTTAGGTAACTCTGGGACCAGACTGGACGGAACAGGCCTGACATAACAAAGACTTCAGTGCCTGTGCCCGAGACCTTGGAGGTTAGACCTAGGGAGCTGGCAGACAGGATGCCGCAGGCACTGGCCACACACAGTAGTCTTTAGTTATTAAAGGACCGCCTGCCATTGTCCTTATCCCAGGAGAGAACAGAACGTCCACTACAGTCCCCACTGCTTCCTCATCAACCAACTGAACACAAAGAATACAAAACACACACACACACACACACACACACACACACACACACACACACACACACAACTCATAGAACATGTTCTGAAGGCTGTGAGCCCCAGATGCTCTAGTTCAGTTCAAAAGGAGACGGATTGCAATGAAGAGAATTAAATTATGGGGAAAATTTGGACCTTGTCATCTATCCATGTACAGCCACCACAGACTGAGGATTTCAGAAGAGTCAGATGAAGAAAGCATTTCCAAATAATTCACAGACGTCTGGAATCGGCACCCTTTGCCTCTATTCCTTACTGTCTGTTTCCCAATCTTTATTTAATTCTAATTAATGGATTAATGATTGTGAACCATTATTTCTTTGTTTGAGGAAGCTATATTGACCTAATTTCTTTGAGGGCCTGAATTCTGCTCCATTAACTTTTGTGTCATGGATTCACTTTCTCTCTCCCGAACTTCAATGTCTATCTGATAGTATATACATGGAGTCCAACAGTAACAACCCAACTCTATTCTTAGGTGATTGATCCTTATTTTAGTGCTTTCTTCCAAAAAGCTCTATCCTTAAGCAACCAGATCATGGACTTCTATCGTTGAGGAGTGAGTTGAATCCTGAGATATGGTTTAGTTGAAAAATTCTATACTGTTGAGTAGATTACAAAAAGGAGGTGGGGCATAGTCTCTTCTGGTAAGGCCATAATAATAACAAATACAAAGCCCTGAGAAGACCTGTAAGTAAGAGGTGATGTTATCAGCCCACATGCCCAGCCTTTCCCTGTGTCTTAGGTTGGAGCTATATTATCACCCTTCAAAATGCTGCTAAGTTGTGGCTCTTGCACCCGCAATACCAACCTATCCTGGTCACTTGTTAGAATGCAGAGTCTCTGGTACCACCCTGTTCTTGTTGAACAAGGCTTCACCTCAGCTTCAATGAGACTCACAGGCATGTCAATGTGTGAAAACAATGGGGGACTCCCTGCACAGTGTAAAGAGCCTAGGTTTGGAATCTAATAGATCTACAGATATACCACAGTTAGAACTACACATTTTGTGGCCTTTTCTAAGAGACTATTTGTTTTCCATAGTATTTTAAATTTGTTCTTTGAAAATCTCATACACACATAGAATATATATTGATCATATCTACTGCCCTACTCCTCCCCTCTAACTCTTTCCAGGACCTTCCCATCACATCTCTTTTTCAACTTTATGTTCTTATATTATTATTGTTGTTCTATAACCAACTGAGTTAAATTAAAGATAATGGTTGTGGGGTAACTGACTGAGCATGGGGAACTTATGAGTGGCTACATGCACCTATAGACAACACTAAGAGGCTCAGATTATATTCATATGTATGTATGTATATATATATGTGTGTGTGTGTTACATATACGCAACAATAATAACTAAAGAAGAAGGGGTTACGGATTTGGAAATGAGTGGGGGACACAGGAGGAATCAAGGGGATAAAAAGGGGAGGAGTGATATAGGTACAGATCTAATGTATGAAGGTCTCATGAAAATAAAATTAATAACTTCTTAAAAAAGAAAATACTCATTCTGTTAATTTAATTTCAATAGCAGTCTCATTTTTTTTTCTCCAAACTTGACTGTAGTCACATGTCCTGAATATAAAGTTTGCTCAGAGGCCTTTCTTACAAGTCCTTCTATTTTTACATAAAATCAAATAGATAAGAATAAAAAGTAGGTTCTTTCTCCGCAAAGTCATTTTGCCTGTGCATGTAAGGAAAGAAGTGGAGTTAATCTCTTATTACTCATCCAGCATACTCAGCATCAAAAGTTTCAGATTATTGTCCTTTGTCCAAAAATATATATGTTCAGTTTCTTTTTGTCTAATGTCACAGATTTCAAAATAAATTTTTCACAGGCTCCTATCTGTTGGTAGAAGGTCCTAGCTTAACAAATGCCATAACTAGAAAGTAATGACGCAGTAACCAGACCTGACCAGGAAATAAGACTTACTGTCATGGTGATGACAATGGTCCCGGCAGTGGGTGAAACATGGGGCCAATGGCCAGGGTCTCCAGTACAGCAGCAGAGAGAATGAAGGATGATTGAGAACTTGGAGCTCTCTTTTGGAGAGAAAGACCCAAATCAAGAAGTTTGGCAGCTTTTGAAGGGCATGATCCATGTTTACTCCCTAGAGACAGGATGGCTGAGCTGCAATTTTTAGTAGAACAGCTTCTGGAACTTTCTACTTAAGACATCCTCAAAGCCTTCCTAGTGACGTGACCCTTTTATACAGTTCCTCATGTTGTGATGACCCCCAACCATAAACTTATTTTTATTTCTATTTTATAAGTGTAATTTTGCTACTGTATTGAATCACAATGTAAATACTTTTGGAGATAGAAGTTTGCTAAAGGGATTAAGACCCACGGATTGAGATCCATTTCTCTAAATGGTAGTCTACTCATTTCTAAAATAGGGAACTGTGATGAGCATCTCCAGACTGCCATATGTCTGTGATTCCAAATGGGCCATTCTTTAAGGGCCTGTTCTGGCTAGACAAGTGTATGCACAACTTCAGTCCTCGTTTTTGGGAGGCAGAGGCAGGTGGGTATTTGTAAGTTCAAGGCCAGCCTGATCTACATAATGAGTTCCAGGCTAGCCAGGGCTATATGGTGACACCTTGTCCAAGGGGAAAAAGGAATGGTCTTTCCTGGAATATAATAAATTATGCAAAAAGTGTCATGCCATATTACCTCAGTGGTGGGCAGCCAGTGGACATTCAGATTCATTCACAGGTTTATGCTGTTCTCTGCCTACAAACCATTTCTGGTACTTTGATCCAATTTCTTGCCTGGTACTCAACTATTTAGACTTTATCAAGGCATAGAGCTGATGAGCAGTAGCTAGAAAATGGACTATTTTATTTTGCCAGAATTAAAGTATTGAGCGAATATTGCCTAAATCAACTCATTTTCTATAGCTAGAGACGTACATATGTGTTTTATGTTGTGAAAAATACAATGATTCAGAGGATTTATTTTCATAGCAGTGGTGCAAGTTTCTTTTGGATTTCCCCAAGCCCTTCTTCCATTTAACCATATCTACCTCTGGCTATATCTCAAACCAAATACATACATTCAGAACAGTTGACCCGTTAATAGAATTCAGAAAGAACAGATGATTCAGGTGGGAGTTTCCTTAAGACTCATCTTCTTGTTAGTTTTCCCATTTGCTTTCTTTTGTAGTGGGAGAGAAGACCCTTCATTTGGCTAAGGATAATTCTAACGAGTATCAATTTACCAGTTGTGCTCACTTAAACTACTTCCATTTGAAGGGCTCTTATAAAATTAATCATTCTTCTTAAAGAGATATGCAAACCAACACATTAATGGAGGAGCCATAACAACAAATTACTAAACCTTACACTCTGGGGAGGAACCTGGCAGCAACATCAGTTTATAGTACTGAAGATTACCTTATGCTCAAGAAATTAAGGGGACAAAGCAGAAGGAAGGCAGCAGTTTTAGCTTATTTTTCTTTTCTATTTCAGGTGCCCAAAGCCTGAGCATCACAAATACATTTTTTCTCTGTACTGAATGGATTTATAGGCATTCACAGAAGCACATACGCAGGGATGGAGACCACAGAGAGTAGCTGTTTCCATTTCACAGCATGTGGGGCTCTCACAGCGCTGCTATAGGGCTAGAGATGTCTGTGGTTGGTAATGTGTTTCCCTAGCATGCACAAGGGCCTGGGTTCAAACTCTGGTACCACAAAAGTTTGGCTCGTTGGTGGAGGTGGACACAGGAGAATCTTAAGGTTCTCATTGTCAAGGTTCAAGGTCGTCATCAACTGCATAATGAGTTTGAGGCCAACCTGGGCTATATGACATTCTGAAAAAATAATTAGAAAGCAACACAAAATAACAATCAAGACCATGCTGACACATATTCTTCCAGTTGGGATTCTATTTATTTTAGAACAGTAGATACATCGATTAGCACCTAGGCTATCCTGCTAATTAGCTAGTTCACTCAGGGCTCATTTACCTGGGACTGTTCAAGTTTAACATCTGGGAAATGAAATTAATATTTCACAGGATAACCATGACTTTTAAATCTTATTTTATATTCAAGGCTCACTGAAAGCCAGCAGAGCCACGCGAATGCCAGGCATTGTTTTGTAAGCCTCAATAGCTGTTGGTACAGTACCCACCAGGCTCTTTCTGAATGTGAACATTCACCGTGGATTTTATTTCCAGACTCCCAGTGCCAAAGGCAATGCCTTTGTTTCAGCGGAAGGCACTAGGTGTTCCTTGTAGTTTGCATGTTTTCTTTGTTACAACACACCAATTTCCCATATATGTTCTTTGTTCTTGCAGGAAAACAAGAAAACCAAAGGCAAAAGAAATAGGCTTCCTCAAAGGCCTTGTTTGCAACATCTTAAAAGCTTTCTCCTTAACCTATATTTTCTAACGCTTTTAACAAATAAAAATTGTCCTAAAAAGTCACAGAATTTTTAAGGCATTTTGCAATTATGCCCATAAAAGAATAATTATTTTTGCTATTTTTTGCTATTTTTACAAAGCATCCTACAACCATAGAAATCTTCATTTCTATGGTTGAAAACCATGATGTGTGGGTTAGTTTTTCCTTCCAAAATTTAATGCATTGAGGTTTGTTTAATTTTACATACGTTGTTTGCCACTGGTTATCCTACTTGCTGAGCATATAATTAGGTCTAATCTTATATTTTGAGATTCTTACTCTCTTTGAACTTTGGCATCATCTGCAAATTTAATGAGCATCCTTGTTATTCTCTCATCTCCTTGCTGCCAAAACTGTACAAAGACTAGAAGGGAACAGGAAAGCAAATGCAAATACAGGCAGTGCATTTCTCTTCAGTGTTAAACATGGGCAGCAATTCTCACATATTAATTAATGTGAACACGTTATGAATCTCTTCTGAGACACTTCATTCATTCTCTCAACTGAATTTTATTCAGGCCTCTCCATGAGGCTCACACTTGGATCTATGCAGTAGGGGATTTTGAAAGAGCATATTATGGGCATGTCAATACGTATTTTCTTCTTCTTCTTCTTCTTCTTCTTCTTCTTCTTCTTCTTCTTCTTCTTCTTCTTCGTTTTTTTTTTTTTTTTTTTTCGAGACAGGGTTTCTCTGTAGCTTTGGATCCTCTCCTGGAACTAGCTCTTGGAGACCAGATTGGCCTCAAACTCACAAAGATCTGCCTTCCTCTGCCTCCCGAGTGCTGGGGTTAAAGGCATGTGCCACCACCGCCCGACCTGTCAATACGTATTTTTATCCAAGAAGCTTCTAGTTTAGTGAGAGGCCCCTTGAACACATAAAGGAATAACATGACACAGAACACCAACTTAGTGTGACGTAGGAGGAAGAGAAAACATATAATTGAGGAGAGGTCATCACTGATTTTTCTGGATGACAAGGTGTTCACAAACTGGTTTATGAGGATGAAAGAGGACCAAAAGAGGTGAAAGGGTGAGTAGGGCTCTGATCTGGCCATGTCTGAGAGGAGGGAAACTTGACTCCTGACTGTATAAAATGATGGTTTTCAGGATATGGACAATGGGTAATGTAGGACAGTGATGTCCAGGAGAAAAGAATCAGAGTAAGTCTTGAGGCTGTCCTAGTCTACATTAGAGAGCATTTCCACGTAAACCCAGAGAAAGGACCTCCAGACAGGCTCTTGCTGAACTGAAGCGACTAAGTTCCAAGCTCTTGGTGGCTAAGGTGATCAGAGATAATGGAGAAAACTAAAAGAGGAAGGTGATCTGAAGAAGAACATTCCAGAAATCTGTAGGTATAAATTGGTCAGTGCACCTGCATGAGGAAATCCCAAGTCCAGAGACAGGGCTTCAGGAAGGGGCAGCCAGAGCTAGGCAAAAAGGAAGGTCTTCCTACACATGCTATGTCTGGTCTAGATTCTGGATTAGGGATAAATATTGACACACCAAGTATGTTTTGTTTTCCCCCCCATAACACCTTAAAATCAATTCTGGAGAAAATGGAGCCTTGAGTTATTTTTTAAAAAATTAGAGGAGTATAGAAAATCCAGTATTGGTAATGGAACCAATACCTTAAGATATCTAGCATTAAGTTGGAAGAAGAATTTAGACATGTAAATGAATAAGAAAAGCCACAATGAGAAGAAAATCAACCTCTGTGAGTAGATTCAGTCATGATATAGATAAAATATCACCAGCGGATGCAGACATTCAAGGAGTTCTCTCTCCCTCTCCTAACGATAGTGCCCGTGCTCCCATGGGCTATATTGAAACAGGCAAAGAAAAGCACGAGCATAATAAAAAATAATCACACAAGGCTACAAATAATCAAACAATCAAATAAAACTTGTACAGTTGAAACATGCAATTTTGAAGAGAAAAGATACATTCTGGGATGAGTAGTGTATTTGAAATGAACTATTGAAGAAAATACGCACAAAGATAGAGTTATCAATGATCTAAATAAAAGCAGAGAGAATAAAGGCTGGGGTAAGAGGAGAGCATCAGCTAGCAGAAGGCCAGGGAAGAGTGAAGAACGAGGGAAGGGAGAGAGAAACCGATATAGTTATCCAAGAATGGTGAAAAATAGAATTTTTGTAGATTCAAGAAGCTTGATGGATGCCAAGCACAAGACAGAGTTAGAAGTGACACCAAGGAATACCACAGCCAACTTGATTAAAACCAGTGACAAAGATAAAAATCTTAAAGGCAGCTGGGGGTGTGAAACTACAAGTTATTTACAGAAACATAAAGGTCAGTGTGACAGGCATCACTGGTCAGAAACACACAATTAACAGATTAACGTCTTCAGTCAAAGGAATAGTCCTCAGCTAAACTAGAGTTCAGAGCCAGACAAAGCATCTTGCATCTATGAAGATGGACTAAGAGGAGGTCACAGGGCGGAGGGGATGGTATGGGAGAAAGTGTGTAAGACAGGGAAAGGCCCAGCAAAGCCAGAGAGCAGATAAAGAAAGAGAAGCACTCTGGGAGGGAAGTGAATGAAGAACAGCAGACTCGCAAGGCTCTTGGTCACGATGCTGCTGGAAATGAATTAGCTTTGCAACCACAGAGATGGCTCAGTGAGTAAAGTATTATGACCCAAGCTGCATTCTTTAGAACACATATAAAAGAGCCAGGTACAATTGTATTTATAATCCCTGCGCTGGGGAGGTGGAGACAGGAGACTCCCTGGGACTTGTTGGCTAGCTAGCTTAGCCATAACGGTAAGCCCCAGGTTTAATGAGGGAATTCTGTCTCAAAAAACAAAGTGAGCGACAGAGAAAGACACTTGAGGTTGGCCTCTGGTCTCCATATGCGCCTGCATGCAGACATTCACACATGGACACACACTCAAAACTATTTTCCAGGCAAAGTGGGGGTTCTGCTGACAGTTATAAAGTGGTTGACATGGTATATGGTGTTTTAAAAGCTTTGTTTTGGATAAGGAATGACGATCTCATTAGCAAGACCAATTTTGGTCAAAGGCATAATTGCAAAATCTTAAATAAAATATATCATATAAATATATTCATGTATATTTAACAACAATTAATGAAAAAAGAGGCCATAAATTTGAAAGAGAGCAAGGAGGAGTCTATGGGGGAATTTGGAGAGAGGAAAGGGAAAAAGGAAATGATGCAATTATAATCTTGAAAATAAAAGATAATAAAAATTATGTCATATAAAATATCAACAGGCATTAAAGGATACAACTTTAGAAGTCAATTATTAATAATTATTTGGTCCCTGACTGGATGATTTAAAAAACACTATGCTCACCCCTCTCTTAATTCAGTACTCAAAATGTTATTTCTGCTCAAAGAAGAGAGGCTATACCTGTTTATCTGTCTCCTTCCTGGGATGCATACAAATGGCCAAAACCCAGCATGGCCATTCTTTTCCTAATTTCAAAAATCTCTTCCTTTTATGTTTGTTTTCAAAATGAAACGTACACTACCATACTACTGTTTGTTGTAAGCTAGTTTTATACACTGACCAAGAATAAACCAAGACTTCTAAACAGCGTGGTGGGCCTACTCTAGCTTGTCTAATGAGAAGGCTGAGCAGGCTGCAGGTTTTTTTTTTTTCTTTAGTTTCTTGTGTCTTGTGGTCTGTGGCTGGGATTTATTGAGCAAACTCAAAACCTGTTATTTCTTTGGCTGCAGCTCTTTTTCTTAAAGGAGTTCAACCATACATATTCATCTTCCCTCCCACTTGATAAACGACTATAAAATAATGAAATCCTACATAAAATTACACAGATGACATCTTAAAGAGCTTGCTACAAAATAACATACTTTGTACGGAGTTAAAATTCAGTCCAAGGTGTCCGTGCCTATGTTTTCAAATATGTATCTTGTCTCTGCTAAGGTGTGTGTATGCTAGATAAGCCCTTTTGACAAAACATGGTGCCCCGGATGAAGCTGTCTATGTTCCGATGGGCCCTTCACCCCTCAGCTTCATAACTTAGGTGTGGTGCTGCTTAATAAATCTGAGCACTTCCTTTGAACACTGTGAAGGAAGTTCGAGTTGAGGGTGAGGTGCTTGACTCTGAGACACTATATTTACTTGATTCCCTGACTTCTTGGACAAGATGCTTCAGGCTCTGAAATTGCTGGTAGCGGCTCTTGAACACGCAGTGCATAGGATTAGGAGATACATCTTGGTTTTATTTTGAGAAATCCAAGCTCTAACATGAACACTTATTATATAATATAAAGTTGTACACTTCAGAAAAGTCACTTATTATATAATATAAAGTTGTACACTTCAGAAAAGTCAGAGTGTATGTGCGCACGGGTGTGCTTGTGTGTGACTGTGTGTGTGTATACGCGCGCACGCCTGTGCGCTCCTGTGTGTGAGACTAGGTACTTACATAGTGCATGTGTGGGAAACTTTGGGTGTTGGCTCCTGCCTCTTTCCACCTTGTTTAAAAGAGGGTCTCCATTCTTACCAACAATGGATGAGTGTACCCCTTTCTCCACAACCTCTCCAGCAAAGGCTATCATTGGTGTTTTTGATTTTAGCCATTCTGACAGGTGTAAGATGGTATCTTAAAGTTGTCTTGATTTCCTGATCTCTAAGGAAGTTGAGCATGACCTTAGGTGTCTTTTGGCCATTTGAACTTCTTCTGTTGAGAGATCTCTGTTCAGCTCAGTGCCCCATTTTATAATTGAGTTGATTAGCCTTTTACGGTCTAGTTTCTTGAGTTCTTTATATATTTTGGAGATCAGACCTTTGTCAGTTGCGGGGTTGGTGAAGATTTTCTCCCAGTCAGTGGGTTGCCTTTCTGTCTTAGCAACAGTGTCCTTTGCTTTACAGAAGCTTCTCAGTCTCCAAGGCCAGCTGGCCTGGGTTTGAAAAAGCCTGGGTTAAAACTGGTCTCGCTGAATATATTGGACAAGGAGGACTACTGAGACCTCAAGAACAATGGCAATGGGTTTTTGATCCTACTGCATCTATTGGTTTTGTGGGAGCCTAGGCAGTTTGGATGCTCACCTTACTAGACCTGGATGGAGGTGGGTGGTCCTTGGACTTCCCACAGGGCAGGGAACCCTGATTGCTTTTTGGGCTGACGAGGGAGGGGGACTTGACTGGGGGAGGGGGAGGGAAAGGGGAGGCAGCGGTGGCAGAAATCTTTAATAAATAAATTTAAAAAAAGAGGGTCTCCAGCTCACTTCTGCATGCCAGGCTAGCTGGCCTGACTTCTAGGGATTCTCTGGTCTTTGACTCCTGTTTGGATGTAGAAGCACTGGGGTACTGGGGTTACAAACCATCATTACCACACTGGCTTTACACGCGTCCTAGGGGTCAGCTCTCAGAGCCTCCTATATGCATGGCAATCACTGTTCCCATTCAGCCGTCTCCCCCTCAGGAAATGCTAAGCTGAGTATTTCCTCTCCTTTCACCAGTCACTGTAATAACTTACCAAAACACACACGAGATCCTGTCAACCAAGTTTCCCTATAAAATAATCTCATGAGACTGTAAAGTAAGAAGTATTTTTTTTCTTTGAAAAAGTCCTTTTAATAGACATGTCAATTTAAAGCAGATTTGCTTTTAATAGAAGAGCTAATTTTAAAAACATGAATGTTGAGACATTTAACAATTTCAGTTAACTAAAAAATTATGAAGCCTGAAGACAACTCCTAAAATGTTAGATAAATTTGGAATCATTTACATATATGTTATTTCCATCTGCGTAGTCCAATAAGCCACCGCCAACGATTGTTGTGTAAACATACTGTCTCTCCTGCAATGTCACCGCAATCATACAAGGCTAGCTTTTGCCTGGGCTGGGAGGTGGCTCACAACTGACCACTCACTGGCTCCCTCAAGCTTCTGCATTTGCTAAGATGTGCGGTACGTAGTAGGCACAGAACAGGGTGCTGCCGGGCATGAAGAGGAACAGAGTATGTCTTCTGCCTACCTCTTAGCGCACAACTGTTAAACATGCTGAATATGGAGGCTGGGGGAGAACTCAGTGGGTAAGAGTATTTTTTTGCACAAACCTGAGGACCTGAGTTTGAATCACTAGAATCCTTGTATAAAGCCACAAGGGGACCCTCAAGCACTAGGGACCCTAATGCTGTGAGGGCTGGAGACAGGAGGATGGCTTGACTTGCTGTCTGGCAACCTAGCTCCAGGCTCAGCCAGAGATACTGCCTGAAGAAAATAGGGAAGAGAGTCATAGAGTAAGATTCTCAGCATCCTTCTCTGGGTTCACACATGCACATACATGCACATATGTATGTATATGTGTACATGCATGTACATATGTACGTGTGTACACACACACACCACATACTGAACATAGAGGGCTGTTTTAATGTACCTATTGGGTCAAGGCAAGTCTTTCCCCTCTTCCTTCCCTAAATAGCAATCATGGAGTTAAGTCTGAATATTTGGCTCCACAAAAAGACAATGTACATCATAAGAACACATTAAAATGACAACAAACTCATTTTTTCCTGTATAGTTACCACGTATATTGAGTAAAAAATGAGAAATTTGTAGGCAATTTAGTAAATTTTCATACTTCTAATTTGGGTATTTCTGAGATGTAGACTGGTGACAGGCAGGAGGAATGGTTCACATCTAATGCCTTTTTCTTGAGTTTAGATAGGAAGCCCAGGCCTCCAGGCTGAGCGTAGGGCACCTTGTAAACAGCATCCACCTACAGGTGGTATTTCTAGAACACATGGCTGAGATCTAGTGCCACTTAGCTGGGCAGTGTGGGGATTACTTCATTTGATCAAGTAACTTGGGTTTCTTAACTGCACAGAAGATGTTGGCTGTTGAAGGACTACGTTTAACCTGGAGTCACCCAGGAGAGCCCATAGTTACACATCTTTTATACCTCTGAGATGAAGCCCTTTTGTCTCTGCTACTTTATGAAGTCCTGTTTGCTTTTTGCCTAGTTCATGAGGTAGGTTAACAGAGAATTAGCATTTAACATTCACTTACCCAAAGCTTAGTGAGCACAAACACAGGGAAAACATAGAATTTAAATGGTTTGCTTATATTGGATTTCTGTTCCACGAAGTCACTGGCAGGTGCAGGGAAATACATTCATATCTACATCAATCATCCTTAATATAGTCAGATGCCTTCCTTACAGCTCTTCCAAAGTAGGCTCGACATAGCATGTGGCGATGCACTATACATTCATTAGTGGGAGAGGATGAGGCAAGCGCAGCAAACGGGTTTGTCTTGCAGCATGGCATTCCTTGCATGAATTGTGAGACTGGGGATAAGCATTAATCTGAAGCCGCTTCATGGGTGAAAGACATGAATAAAAGTGACAAAGAGTACCAAAAATCTTTAGCACCTTTGTCTTCATATATTCAAAGTCCTTTATGAATAACATTCACAGTATTATCTTCCATGTAAGGTAAAAAAAAGATTCTTTTCTCATCAAGATGTGTGGTCTTTTTTGGATTCCATTAAATAGACCATGCATAATGATAAAACATTCTGTGATGATTATAAGTCATTGGCCTAATGCAGAAAAACCAAAACGATAACCTATATCTCAGAACTCCCTCACAGAACAAATATAAATAGTCTGCAAAAATTTATTTCTGGGCAAGGTGATTATGCAAAAATATACAGAATTATTATGCAAAACTATACAAGAAGGTTGGGAATGTGTAAGATGAGAAGAGGCAGCAGCAAATGGGGAGAAAGGTTCATCGAAGCTGCAGACCCTAGCTGTCAGAATTTAATGTAGCTCAAAACCGCACATAGAAAATGGTCCCTCTCTCCCACCTCCATCAGCTTTTGCATCTACAGCATCCAGTTATCCTCTGGTCGTCTCCATCCTGAATCATTATTTTGGTAGTTTTGATATTCTACTTCTCTAGTCGACAATGCATATTACGACACACAAATGTCCCAGTTTGTACAGACATCTTAGGGTTCTATATTTTCTGCTGCCAACACTCCTCACTTTTCTCTGAGATCAACTGACCAACACAAGCCTCCATGAGTTCAGACATAATTATATTGAATTGTGAGTTATTAATTAAGAGGTAACATTCGGTCTGAGCCTCAACTGTTATGTAATGGACACTTTCCCTCCTGGTATCATTGGCTTTAGTTCACTTCCTCAGGCCTCAGCACACCCATGCTCTGCAGAGATACAAGAGCAGGCTCTCTCTTCCCACTGTAATGAGTGTGGAGCAAGCATGATTTGGGGCAGGAAGCAACCTGACTATGAAAATCATCGTCGATTAAAACATAAGTGAGAAACCTGCCTCATTTGACACAGCATCAATAAGTCAGCAAATCAGAAAGTTACTAGAAAAGAGGACAAAAACCCTCCTGGTTTGAGTTGTCCCAAGTTCTAAGGTGACTTTCTGACATGAGTTTCAGTTGCAGCTGCCTTATTCGTCCAATTGTTTGTTTTGAATAAGATATTAAAGCATGTGCTATTTTTGGTTTTAGATGCTATTGTTCTTAAATTAGCACAACTTAAAATGGCCCCAAGTGACAGCAGCCATACAAAGTATGCTACATACTTGCCTGGATTCCTGCAGTTTTATGGTTGTCAACTGTTCCATGTAGCTGAGAACAAACACAGACTCAAAAGTTTCCTAAATGCTGGTGTCTCTGAACTTAGTGTCCTGGCCCTAGACTGTTATGGTATAGCTTCTTCTTCTTCTTCTTTTTTTTTTGTTTTTTGTTTTTCGAGACAGGGTTTCTCTGTGGTTTTGGAGCCTATCCTGGAGCTAGCTCTTGTAGACCAGGCTTGTCTTGAACTCACAGAGATCTGCCTGCCTCTGCCTCCCAAGTGCTGGGATTAAAGGCGTGCACCACCACCACCCGGCTATGGTATAGTTTCTTAACTTAAAGTAAATGTGTGTGTGTGTGTGTGTGTGTGTGTATGTATTATGTACATGTGGAAACAAGAGATCAACCTCAAGTGTCATTTTGTTTTTTGAGACAAGGTCTCTTAGGTCTTGGAGCTTGCGGATTCAGTTAGGCTGGGTGACCAGGGAGCTCAAGAGATCTGTTTGGGTCCACTTCCTCTGTATCTGGCTCTTTATGTGGGTTCTGAGAATTAAACTCAGATCTGCTTGTTTGTGTTGCATATACTTTATTGACCATTTCCCCAATTCTATTCATATTTAAAACGTGTCTATCTATCTATCTATCTATCTATCTATCTATCTATCTATCTATCTATCTATCTATCATCTATCTATCTATCTACCTATCTATCCTGTGTGTTTGTACCCACATGTGAGAGCCATGGTACAAGTCAGAGGACAACTTGTGAGAGTGAATTCTCTCCTACCTCATTGATTTCTGAGGAATTAACTCAGGTCAACAGGTTTAGTGACAAGTGCCTTTTGGCATATGAACCATTTCACTAGCACCTCATAATTTGTTCATCTGCTCTTTGCTAGGCTCTAGACTTTCTCCTACGCCTGTGGTCAACTTAAGTTACTAGTCTCTGATGTCCTTTCTCTATTGTGCATCAGAAAACTAGATAATAAAACATTTTAAAGTGAATGTATACTAAGAACAAAGAAACTGTCAGGCAGTGGTGGTACACGCCTTAATCCCAGCACTCTGGACTCAGAGATAGGTAGATCTCTATGAGTTCGAAACCAGCCAGATCTACAGAGTGAGTTCCAGGACAGGCTCCAAAGCTACACAGAGAAACCCTGTCTTGAACAAAACAAAACAAAGCAAAACAACAACAAAAACAATAATCAACCAACCATCAAGCAAATAATAAAACAACCAAATCAAACCAAAAGCAAAACCAAACCAAACCAAAACAAAAACCCAAAGAAACTCCAAGTAGAATTTGAAGTTTTTTCATTTTTAACATAAAAATCTGGAGCTACTTGGCATTAGTTTTTCCTAGGTTCCTAAGTAAGTCACTTCCTGATAAGTGAAGTTTTATTGTGTCATTGAAGTAAAAATACAGTTTACACTATTTACCTGGGGGCTGCCTGGTAGATCGAAGTTAAAGAAAACATTAAAAACCATGATAATAACATCTATGGTGTGTCTGAAGCAGACTTCGCTTAAATACAGGAAGGGGCCTATAAGGGATTACTCATTGAGTAAAAAGATTGCCACGTTAGCATGAGGAAAAGACTTTGGGCCCTAGGTGGGTGTGACGGTCTGGCCTGTAATCTCAGCACTCCTGAAGCAAGACAGGGGTCTCTAGAGCAAGGCAGCTTGCAAGGCCAGCTGGAAACAGTGAGCTCTGAGTCCAGTGAGAGACCCTGCGTCAATATCGCAAACATGTAAGGAGGGGAGTGATTGAAGAAGAGACCAGTGTAAACGTCTGGTCTCCACAGATGCATTAGCATGGATACACACACACACACACACACACACACACACGCACACGCACACGCACACGCACACGCACACACACACACAGAGTCGTGCACACACATGGGCACACACATCACATACACACACATATATAACCTCTAAAATCTTTAACCCGGGCTATCAATATATTGGTAAGGTGTAGCTTGGATTCTATGGTAAGAGAACAAAGGAGGGATAAATCTTGTTCAAATTAAAAAGAATTTTCCCTCAATAAAACAGGAAAGCTCCTGTAAGCTTTGCTGGAACAGAAAAGTCCCTTAATCTAATGCCTAATCCCTTTAAGACAGGACAGGACAGCCTTGGCTCTGTAGGTTTGAAATTCATTAAGGATCTTTGCACGGGAATTAGACTGGGCATTCTTTTTCACCAACAGATAAATTATGAAAGAACAACCTCCCCCTCCTTCTGTATTATCTACCCACTGGAAAGGACCATTGCCTGGGTAGGGGGATGATGGAGCAACAGAGAGAGAAATAGCAGGGTACAAGTGATCCAATTAGGGGAATAGAAAAAATGGGGGGGCTTTAATTAGGGCAGTTGATGGCCATAGATACAAAAGGAGGATAAAATAACAGCAAGGATGTCTGGAAAAGTCATAAGGAATCATATTAATTAGCTACCCTAAAAGCCCTATAATACATACAATTTGGTATATAAACTTAGTGTATATGTATATAAATACATATAATTTGGTGTATGTACATATATAGTTTATGTAAAATTTATACACCTCAGTGGACAATGTTCCCTCCAAGAGCCGAAGACTACCTAACAAAATCTCCAATATCAGAAATGAGAAGACCCCTATTAAGTTGTTAGTCAGTTACCTAAACGACTTCCACAACATTATAGACTACTGCTCTTGCCCTTGGTTGCCCCTGAGAGGTGGAAGGTAAGCCCCTATTTAAAGACATCATACACTTCAGACACAGGGCCTAGATGCCCCTGATTTGGAACTGACTTCTAATGCCTCCCTCAGGACTAGCTTTCATCGTATCAGAAGGCCACTTGCAAGCTTCTAAATGAAACAAGCAACAGTCCTATCCAGTTATGATGCCTATGAACCACAACCATCATGGCATGATAACCCTAGGAGTACATTAGTGGCAAACATACCTTCATAGTATCCAGCACCTTCTAATTGGATCTAAGGCCCACTTGACCAGAGGTACTGAAAACTTAGTCAACTACTCAGGGCTAGTGAATTCATGGGTCTTGTAAGAAAACCCACAACCATTAATTTACTAAAACAGCATAATCCCTAACTAACTACAGTTTAAATATTTGTCCTTATACTAACAGATTACTGTAGTTCTTACAGCTCACAAAAAAAAACCTCTCTTTGCAACAGATGGACATCCTTACAGAAAATCACAGCCAATTGAAACGCATAGTTGTGGAGCCCAGTCTCAACTGCTACATCCACAAACTAACTGTCACAACTAAATCATAGGGACAGAAAAGAGGGTAGAGAGATTGTAAGAGTCACATGGAGGATCAGGGATCTGCTGTGAGATTGTGTCTTTTAGTTATCTCAGAACCTATACTCATAAAGTCTCTCCAATGGGACTGCCTAAACATGAGCTGCACCAGGACAAAATAATAGACAGGCCAAAGTGGATGAGGAAAAGCACCCAAGGCCTTAATCCTGCACCAGGAACTACAGGCAACTAAAGAACTCTAAGAGTAGGAGAAATGGTCTCACCTGAGGAAGGATACACCAATTGTTATCCAAAATTAAATGGTCAGTCCTGAAAACATACATACACTTTATATTGACTGAGGAGGTTACGTTTAAGATATACACACACACACACATATATACACGTATATATATACATATATACATATGTACATATAACAATAATTAATGAAAAAAGAGGCTATATATTTGAAAGAGACAAGGGATAGCATATAGGAGGGTTTAGAGGGAAGGAAGGGAAGAGAGGATGGTGTATTTACATAATCATCTGAAAATTAAAAGATATAAAAAGAATAAATAAAAATATAATTGAAAAAGAGAAGTGGTTACATTCAAATGTTCATAGATCACCACCACCACCACCACCACCACCACCACCACCACCTCCATCTCTACTTCCACCTCCTCAACAAAACTGCTGGCTAAAATCTGCAATCACAGACAAAAACATCAGTAGTCAATTTCCTCGTCAATATGCAGATGGTAGAATCAGAGTTATTCATTCAGGTGGGACACACGCTATGGTCCCCAGAGATGTTTCCTCTTGCTCAGCCACCACAGTACCAAGATGGTGGCTTGATGCCCTTGGGCAAACAGTCCCTACAGGTCCGCAGGCTGGTGATAAGGAAGACTTGTATTTGTCTCTGTGCTTGAAGTTTCTCTAGGCTACCATCCTTGTCCCTCTTGTGTGTTTCTCTCATCACAGTGCCAAGCACAGCATTTGATGGTGGCAGTAAACAGTGACAGAGCAAACAAGGAAACGGAAGAGCCTTCTGGGGTCTTCACCACATTCAAGACACGTGTGATCAAATGGAAAGGGCCACGCAGGAGGATGCTCTGAAAGTCAACAGAACAAACTGTCCGCTCTGGTGTAGGAGGTCCTTCTGTCTTTGTGTTGCTTTCATTGGTTAATAAAGAAACTGCTTTGGGCTTGTTGATAGGGCAGAACTTAGGTAGGCAAGAAAAACTAAATGGCATGCTGGAAGAAAGGAGGCAGAGTCAGAGAGAGAGAGAGAAACGCCATGGACCTGTTGCTGGAGATAGACATTCTGAGACTTTGCTGGTGGGTCACGACCTCGTGGTCATATACAGATTAATAGAAATGAGTTAAATTAATATGTAAGAGTTAGCCAATAAGAAGTTAGAGCTAATGGGCCAAGCAGTGATTTAATTAATACAATTTCTGTGTTATTATTTTTGGGCTAAGCTAGTTGGGCAGCTGGGATGAACAAGTGGGCCCTCCTCCTACACTACTCGAGTGACTTTTCTTATTCTGCCAGAGAAACATTTCATGGAACATTTAGGGATGTGGTTGGAGGCAATTATATTACTGAGTTATTCCCTTGACAGGGCTTTGGGATCTGTCTTCCTATTTGTTTTCCAAACACTATGAGGTAATTGGCTTACTGTTTTATTTTAAAGACCTTATTACTCTTTATGTGTATGAGTGATTTGCCTGCATGTATGTATGTGTACCACCTGCATGTCATGTGCATGTAGAGGCCAGAAGAAGGCATCAGGGCTCTTGGGACTTGAAATAAGGATTGTTATGAGTCATCACTGGGTTCTGAGAATCCAACCGGGGTCCCCCAAGAGGGTATCAACTGCTCTTAAGCACAGAGCTGGCTACAGTTCAATTTATTATGCACTTCCTGTCTCAATGTTCTGCCTTGCATGGGCCCAAACTATGGGCACCTGTATGGACACTGACTATGGACTACTAAAGTCTTTGAAACTGAGACAAGATAAATCTTTTCCTTTTATACGTTGATTTTTTTTTTCATGTATTTTGTCACAGCACCAGGAAGCTAACTCACACAGTTTTACAAAGCAGCTGTTTCAAATCCTGTACTGGTTAAAGAAAGAATTAAAACATACGTGTCCTTGTGAATAATATGGATAAAAATAACACACACCTCAAAATTTCACATTTATGTTACCAGTTTGTAAAGGGCTCACATTTAATTCTGACCCTAATTCTTTTCTCTACTATTAAAAATATTTTTAAAGATTATTTTTTACGTGTATGGATGTTTTGCCTGCATGTAGGCCATGTACTACGTACATGTAGTACCTGTAGAAGCCAGGTGAGGGTGTCAGATCCTCTGGAACCGGAGCTATATACAGGTGGCTGGGAGCAGCAAGGTGGGTGCTGGAACCAAACCCACGTCTTCTGCAAGGGTAACAAGTAGTCTTATGCTGAGCCATCACTCTAGCCCCTTACTCTTGTGTTTTCTGATGTGAATTCCATACAGCCAAGTGAAAAACAGTACTTGAAATAGTATGATTATTAGAAAAAATAATATTTAATATTAATATTTAATATTAATAGGCTGGTATAATTAAAGTATCACTTTTAAATAATATTTGAGCAAATATTGGCATTTGTGTGTCATCATCTGATGTAATATTATTGACATTTGGAAAACAGAGCAAAGAACAAATCCATGTAGCTTTTAGCCTGTTTTTTTGTAGACGTTTGGTTTAACCGGGGAGGATTTGAAACAGGGTGGTATTGCGTCAACAGGTGCTATCTGACTTTATAACTGTGAGAACTGGAAGCATCTTATAAACTGTTTATTCCCACGACCTCCTTAATAAGAGGAAAACCACAAAACTATAAACTGTAGACAGGCTCGTAAATTCAAAAGTCAGCAATTTCCTCGAGCCCTGTTTGGGATTTAGGGATCAGTCGTAGAAGACTAACAGATCTAGAGCCTTTGCCTTCTTCCACAGAGAAAGAAGGGCTTGGGCTTCCAAAAGATGCTTTTCCCTGACTGCTTTGCAATTGAATGGTTTTGCAACGAGACTATCATTTTCCCTAGTCCTAGCTCAGTGGATGTGGCAGGTGCCCTTCTGCCTGGCCCAGAGGTCCTACCTTTGTCTTTTCCAGGGTACTAATCAGTGACCTTGAAAATGACCACAGGAAGCTCCTCTCACCAAGCTGGATAAACACTTGGAATCATTAAGTGATTGCCACACAAACGTCTCTATTCCAGGAGCTACTGAGTTTTAAAGTTTTCTTTCTTTATTTCCCTTGTTTTCTAGTTTAAAAAGATTCCTATCATTTTTTTTAAATATCTAATGCACAACCTCAATAACTTGGTGGCAAAGTCATTTAATTTTTTTGTCATTATCTTTAAAAACAGTGTTATTATAATTGTCTCTACTCGTTCAAGGCTTCGTCTGCTTTCCCTTCAGTGTAAAGCATTTCACCTGAATCACGTCGCCTATCCACTGCAAATCATGAAGCAGAATTATTGTGGTCCCTGTTTTATTTATTTATTTATTTATTTTTGTTTTTTGAGACAGGGTTTCTCTGTGGCTTTGGAGCCTGTCCTGGCACTAGCTCTATAGACCAGGCTGGTCTCGAACTCACAGAGATCTGCCTGCCTCTGCCTCCCGAGTGCTGGGATTAAAGGCATGCGCCACCATCGCCCGGCGTGGTCCCTGTTTTATAGAAGGAAAATTGAATAAAATGCACCTGGGATGAGAGTCCCAGGCACCTGAGAGTCCCTGCCTCGGATCTTTGCTTGAGTGTGTTCTTTGCTTCTCTGGAGTTATAGAAGCTCCCAGAGGCAGTACTCCAGTAGCTAAAATGTTATGAATGGAAACACCTTAATAAAAACCAGGCCTACACTATCAATTTTATTTAGATGAGCAATGTCTGCCTGCCTTACTCTCAGCAGGACAAGCCAGTTTGAGATGATGTGTAAATTGCAGTTTTGCATTGCAAATATTAAGCTGCATAAATTTCCTGAGTAGTTGGCACGTTTAGCCCAGAAACCTGATCCATATTTTCCTACAGAAGTTGAATCTGGGAAGAAAGAAGGAACACCATTCCAATGGTTGTTCCTTCCAGGGCTAATCAAGTTACTTCGTACACTTTGGTTGTCAGTAGGAAACTCCCAGGGGAGCCCCTTATTCATTGTTAAGAACACAATCAAAGGAAATAATTGCTACAAATGTTTTCTGGATAACAACAATATAAATTCCTTGGGCGGGATGGGTTCTGCATGCAAATGGTATTTGCAGATTGAATGGTGGAAGCAGCAGAGGCTGCCTAAAGAAGAACCCTCCAAAGAAATGGAAATAAATCGCCAGCACACATCTGACGTCATGAGTAGATGCCCTGGGTGGCCCCCTGGAGCTCTCATTTTTTGTCGTTCTCAAACGAAAACTTTTTTTATTATTATTATAAATGTTTTGTGTGTTCTTTTCTATCTTCTCCTCTGTCTATCCACTTTCCATTATCATCCCACACAGCTTTCCGAGGTCCTCTGTTAGTCCCTCCAGCTCTCATGAGTGACACATGCAGAGACACTCACAGTGGTGTGCACAGACCAGAGTGAACGCAGGTGGGGGTTGTTTCTAGAGTGACAAGAGGAGGTGTCCTGCACTAGGATTAACTTAGACAAAACTTGATTTACTGGGGCAAATTACACACCCACTAGTCATCACTAGGTGTGTGTGTGTGGTTGTGTGTCTGTGTGTTGCTGAGGAACCTAGAACCTCATGTATGCTAGGGATACGTTCCACTGAGCTACATCTGCTAGTTCTTAAATGAAAGCTCTAAGGTTTACTAATCTCTCAAGTGAAAGTCAAACACACAGTAATATTCTGTGACATTCAAATAGATCCTTATGACTCAAGTATCTTCTAATCATCCAGCCACCTTAATTTCTCTAAGACCTAAGGGAACCATTTTATAAGTTGAGATTAAATATCCTCAGGCTTTTATTTGTACACAACAGAAATTTTATTATCATTATTATTAGTTTTGAGACAGGATCTTATGCAGCCCAAGGCTGGCCTTGAACTCATTATACTGCCTGGGATGACCTGAAGTTTTGATCCTTCTGCCTTCATCTGAGTGCTAAGATTACAGACATGAACCAGTGTGCGATGCTGTGGATTGAACTGAGTTCTTTGTATGTTAGGTAAGCACTCTGCCAACGGAACTGCACTGTCAGCCCTAAAACTCTCATTTAACCAACAACAGCAGTTCTGGTTTACCTGATCAAATGAGACTTGGAATAATGGAGGTCTAGCATGCACTGAGCTATGCTCAGAACTTCTGGCCAATACTTCAGAGTTGGAAATGACAATGAAGATGCTTTAATTCTCCCACCTAAGGAATTCTCTGGAGTATTACAGTGTTACAGCAAAGTACAGTGACCAAAACCAGTCTCCCAGAAGGGCAGAAAGGACTGGGATGCACATGTGCAAGAGTGTGCGTGTGCATGCACATGTACTTGTATTGTAAAGGCACGTGTGAGTGTGTACAGGTCAGAGGAAAACAAAGAGCTTCAACTTCCTTCTACATTTTGTTTGAGAGGATCTGTCAATGGCCTGGAACTTGCCAGAGCTAGCTGGCCAATGAGCTTCATGGATAAGATTGTCTCTACCCCCATCTCACCCCTGCTGGGAGCACAGGCACTTGCAATCACACTCGGCTTTTGTAGGAGGGTTCTGAAGATTACAGGTTTTTACCTGGGCTGTGGGGTTTTGGATCAGGTTCCTCATGCTCTTGAGACAAGCATGTTCCTGATTAAGCCATCTCCCTGGTCCCCCAAAGGATGTGGCTTTCAGCACATTTAAGGTAAAATTGTCAAGGTTCAAAAGGTAAAGTCTGAGGACCAGTAATGATTCCTCTTTCTTCAGCAACTGGTGGCTTCTAAAGTTTGCTAAAAGAGGAAGCAAACATTTAAGAAAGAAAAATAAATACGGACTTGGCTTTTGGAACTAGTGAGAAACAGCCTTTGGTGCTGGGAGGCTAATTGCTTGGTTCCCAGGATTTCTATCCGCCTGCGGAGGAATGAGGGACCTTTGTTTCTGGTTATTTCTGTGTGGATGCTCACGCCAGTACCTGTTTCAGTCATAATCCTTCCCAGAGCCACCAGCACAGTGTTGATATTCCACAGAAATAATCTTCCCTCAATAAAGCTATTCACTCCATATGAAGGTCAAGTTATCTCAGCTCTGAGTAAGTACAAAGAAGGGCTAACTTATAAAACAGAATGCTTCTCCGAATTTGCATAAGCCTCCTTTGTCTTCTACAAATTATCCCTTGTTAAATGAAGGTGGTGTTTAAAGGCTAATTATATTTATCAAACGAACTGACTCCATCTCTTTTGGACTAATCGCATATTCCCTAGGCATTTTTTCCCTCCCTGACATCACGGAGGTAAACACAAAGCAAGATCTATGCAAATTGATTCTCATTATCAACTTAGTGGTTTCATTTTTAACCTAGAGATTGACTTCTGCATAGAAATTGTTATTCAGCTATCCAGACATTTTGCTGAAGGGAACACATGGTGAATTTTCAAACACTCTATGAAATAAAAGCATTACACACGGATGGCTATTGTCCTCCTAAAACAACACAAAGCCAAGTCCTTCCTAGAGGGTGACACTGGTGGGCGACTGACTGCTGAGAACCAGAAAAACGTTTCTATGAAACTCCAGCTTCAGATAAGAGAGCTGATTCCTAGAAAATGGAAACCAAAGAGGAAATGAGGAATATGACTCTCAGGGAATTCGTGACCAACAGCGTGTGTGTCTGTTTCTTAATTCAGATCCTGGGTAACTATGTGTGTACCTGATTTTTTGTTTGTTTGTTTTAGTGATGGTTTAAAATAGCCTCAGATCCAGGCAGGTGACCCAAGGCTATATATAATTCCAGCACTCAAGAGACTGAAGTAAAATCATCAAAAGGTTCATTCTAGCCTGAGCTATTTGTTTGAGGCCAATCTAGAGGGAAACTGTGTTTCAAAACCAAGCAACCCCCCAAGAGGTGACAAAGTGGCAAAATTTTGCAAATCAGTGAAATATGAAAGTATATTTCCAAATAATAAAATCTTCACCCTGTCATGAGCCATTTCCCCCCTAAAAATCATTACAGGAACCATCACCCTGGGGAGTCTGCAGGGAACCTCACACCCATAATTATGGTCTATTGACAGAACCTGCCCCACACCCAATTAACTGTTATCTGTTATGGCTCCCTTGGCCCATAGGGAGGGGCACTATTAGGAGATGTGGCCTTCTTGGAGGAAGTGTGTTACTGTGGGGGCAGGCTTTGAGGTCTCTTATATGCTCAAGTTAGGCCCAGTGTGACACACATTCTCCTGCCGCCTTTGGATCAAGATGTAGAACTCTCAGCTCCTTCTCCAGCACCATGTCTGCCTGAATGTCGCCATGCCTTCTGCCATGATGATGATGATGCCCTAAAGCTCTGAAACTGTACACCAGCCCAGTTACATGTTTTCCTTTATAAGAGTTGCTGTGGTCATGGTGCTTCTTCATAGCCATAGAAACCCCCTAACTAAGACACAGATTTTTAAAAAGAAGAATTAACTTACCTATGAAATGGAAAGAACGTTGTTAATAATATCTATTTAAAATTGAGCGGAAGTCACATATCCTCAAAGAAAGTATTAAGTTTTAAGTGTTGTGATCCAATCATTCCACATTCCCTCCTTTCTAATTCCTCCCCATCCCTTTATCACTTTGTCTTCTCAGTTTCAGGCACTCTCACTATTTTCACCCACTCATCTACTTCAGTGCTGGCTTGACATACATGAGCAATGATCTCCTGAAGCCTCTCAGGGGCTGTGTCCCTGAAGAAAATGGATACCCCTTCCCTCACCAGCCACCAATTGCCAATGGCTCTATAGGTAGGGGAGGGACTTCACAAACCCTCCCCCTATCCATGTTGGGATTTTGGTTGATCAAATCAAGAATTTTTAAATTCTGTTCTTTCATTGCTGTGAAGGCTTGGGCCCAGGTATAAATTTGGTTAGAAAGGCTAAGCATAAAATTTTAGAAAAAAAAAAAAGATTAACTGATTAGTGTGTGTATGTATGTGTGTCTGTGTGTGCACATGTGTACACATGTGTGTGCAGATGCTTGGAGATCAGAAGGTGGTGGGAGAAATCTCCATCACTCTCTGCCTCCTGTTCCATGGAGCCAGGTTCTCCCCCGAATGCGAGGCTTGCGACTGGGGCAGGTTGAAAGCCATAGGCACCAGCATCTTCTCAGAACTGTGGTTACAGGCTTGTTCTGGGAGGTCAGGCTTTTTACGTGTGCTGAGATTCAAGCTCTGGCCTCATGGTTGAGCAGCAAGTGCCCTTAACTGCTGAACCATCTCTCCAGTCCCAAGAATGGCTTTAATAGAGAGTCATTTGAGTGGGTCTTACATACCTGAAGCCCCTCTTCAGGTTCTTTTTAGTACTTGAAGTTAAACTCAGGGCCTTGTGCAGGCCAGGTAAGCACCCTACCACTGAACTACACCCCCACTCAGGAGCTCAGAGTCCTGACGGGTTGTCCTCTTTGAGTAATCCCAATGCATGCATTTTATTGAACTTATTGTGAACATAAACTGATGAGGGCTCACGAGAAGCAGAGATATTGTTTTATCATTCACTATCCAGGTTCCAGAGCAACGCCTGGCCGACAGAAATCAGCCAGCATGCCCACAATGAATGCTATCCTCTCAGTTTCTTGGCAATCATACTCAAACCAGTGCACTTGATCTAAGGTTTGGTTTTGCATTTAATAAATTTGAAATCATTTATCAAACTTCATCAAATAAAAATAGTTTTAACCTAACCCAGAAAGGGTGCACACCTCTATATTTCCAGTACACAGTGGGAGGCAGGACAGTTTAGAGTTTTAGGCTATCCTAAACTACTTCATGACTTCAGGGCTAGCCTGGACTAACTACATAGTTGTCTTAGTTTGGAGCTCTTTTTTTTTTTCGTTTTTGTTTTGTTTTGTTTTTCGAGACAGGGTTTCTCTGTGGTTTTGGAGCCTGTCCTGGAACTAGCTCTTGTAGACCAGGCTGGTCTCGAACTCACAGAGATCTGCTTGCTTCTGCCTCCCGAGTGCTGGGATTAAAGGCGTGCGCCACCATCTCCAGGCTTAGTTTGGACTTCTAATGCTGTGCTGAAACACCGTGAACAAAAAGTAAGTTGGGAGAAAAGGGTTGATTTGGCTAACAACTTCTATTTTCTTTTTCATCATCAAAGGAAGTCACGGCTGGAACCTGGAAACAGGTGAGGACTCAGAGGCCATGGAGGGGTGCTGCTTACTGGCTTGCTCATCATGGCTTGCTCAGCCAGCTTTCTTATAGAACCCAGGACCACCAGCCTAGGGGTGACACCACCCACAACGGCCTGGGCCCTCCCCCATTAATCACTAATTAAGAAAATGCCCTAAAAATGAAATAAAATAAAAATAAAAAAAGAAAATGCCCTACAGCTGGATCTTATGGAGGCATTTTTTTCAGTTGAGGTTCACTCCTTTCAGATAACTGTGCTTGTATCAAGTTGACATAAAACACAATAGTTTATCAATAGAATGATGCAGTTAAAACAGTGAAGGGAAAACAATCAAGAGAGGACCTCATATAATTCAAGCTGGCTGGGATTTATCATATAGAAGTGAAAAACCTCAAATTTCTGATATTCCTGCCTTCATTTACCAAGTGCTGGGATTGCAGGCATAAACATCACATCTGATTTTATGCATTATTAGGGACTGAACCCAGAGCTTTGTGTATGCCGGGCAAACACACTATCAACTGGGCTGTATCCCCAGCTTTAGTAAGGCTGGTAGTGAAGACAAACACACACAGACCTCTCTATTTACAAACACACACGCACACACACACACACACACACACGCACACACATACGTGTGTATATTTGGACTTTTCAGAGTTACTGGTAGATCCTGACTGGGGATGAAACATTTAGTCCGACAGTTGATGTTGTGAGCATGGCCGTTGATGAGCTCATGATAACTGTTCAGGAGAACATTTAAAGCCTCCTCTGACAAGAGACATTCACAAAGCTTCCCTAGACTTCAATGATGGTGAGTATTAGTAGTCAGATTAGTATCACCCAGAAGAAGTGCCTCTGGTCCTGCCTGCAATTATATTAATTGAGGTCCGAGGACTGGCCCACTGTGAGCGGCACCATTCCCTCGCTGGAATCCTGCATTATGTAAACAGAGAAGGTGAGTTAAATCATGCATCCATTGCTCTCCGTTCTTGATGGTGGGTAAAATATGACCAGCTGCTTCGAGCACCTGCTTCCTTGACTTTCCTGCCTTGAACTGTGAGGCAGAATAAACCCACTCTTCCTATAGCTTCTTTTGTCAAAGTATTTAATCCCAGCAAAAGGGCAAAAAGCTAAGTGAACTTCTGTGTGTATCCTGCTTTATACACCAAACAGGTTTCCCCAGAATGATACAGTCAGAGGTGAAATAGAAGTAACATCGCAATAGACGGGAAGTGCTTGCTCTTAGCCGAGTTACTTCTTTGTGGTTCCATTTCATCAGCAGTGTATTTTGTATTTTAAAGTCCTGTTGCTCTACCCCAACATGAGTGACCAAACTCAGGTCCTTGCAAATGCTAGTCAAGTGATCTACTCCCGAGCTTGCACACAGCCCAGTCAGCACCACAGTTTCAGAAATTAAATGAAAAACCATATGGAGGTGCCTGGTGCAGAGCAGATGTGCAAGGAATACTTGTTTAGACTGGGTTTACATCTGTGCCCAGAATAGGCTCATTCTTCGTGCCGAGAATTTACCTTCAGCGAACACAACTGCACATAGCTGTGTGGCTCCTCCGGCGTATGTTTGGGCAGAGATCTCCACTACTTCTTCACAACGAAGTCAGTACTGCACAGCAAGTGTTACTCTGCGACAGAAAACAGAAGTGCGGTTCTGAACGGATGCCACATTTCTCTCGCATAGATTGCATCAAAGGGGATTTAAAAGAAGCACCCTGGACCGCCTCTGGGTCCAGTCACATGGGCAGAAGATGTACATTTAGAATGCGCTCACATCTTGTTGTAGATTTTGACTGTAAAAGGAGAACTTTCAAGGTAAGAGCAGCTTTCTAGACAAGGAAGTCAGTTATGCTGTGCTTGGAAAAAAAAACAGGAAACGAAACAAAACAAAACAAAACATAAAATTTGGGCTGGGGAGAGAGAGAGCTCAATTGGTAAAGTGCTTGCTGAACAAGCATGAGGACGCAGAAACCATGTTAAAAAAAAAAACCCAAGCATAGTAGTATATTTTTGTAATAACATCATTGGTGGGCAACTACAGGGAAGGAGGGTCCTGGGGGCTCCTAGCCAGCTTGCCCAGCTGCTTAGCAAGTTGCAGGCTAATGAGAGACCCTGTTTCAAAACAAACAGAAAAGCAAGCAAACAAGCAACAATAAACCAATGTGGAACAGGCTGTGGTTCACACAAGTGTGTCGCATGCTACACCCCCGTGCGTCTGTGTGCAGCACACATACAAAAGAAGCTGAATAGACAACAAGCTAACATTCAACCCGGGTCTCTGTTGACCCACATGGGAACATTTTTTTTTTCTCCCTGGAAGAAGAGGGAATGGGATCTTTCCAGAGCACTTGACCGGGATGCCCTCTGACCATCATTTCCAACCTTGTCAACAGCTATCTATGTACTTGACTAGGGTCCTTCTCTTGCTAAGCTTAACCCTCACTGTTGAGTCATTTTCCTCACAACATATCTTGCTATGCCATATGACTGTTTAGCATCTCCAGATGCCTCTCCTCTGATTGCAGAAGAGATGCTGGGCTCCTTATAATATAAAGACTTTAGTGGCCATGTACAGGCTGCCTCTCTGGCCCCATCACCACTCCCTTCTACAGCCTTCCTTCTTTACTGCTCCCTCTTTCCAATTCCCACTTCCTTACAAATACTCAGGATGTAGCACAAATGAATGATCTGTTCATGGATAAATCCCCCAAAGTTTCTTACTCTCTTCCCTTCTTAAGAGGCCATAGTTCAAAGCTGTCTATGAACTAATGATCTCAGCATGTGTCTACTAGGTCAGATGCCTTCCAAGCTTCTCTAGTTGTTTTAAACAGCACTGGATATGGAACCCAGGGTCTCACACATACCAGGCAGATGCTTTAGCACTGAGCTGCAGCTTCAGTCCCACTTCTGATTCTTGAATCCGCCTGTATACCTCCATGGCTTATTGATACTTAACTTATCTCTTAAAATATACAAAACAAACACTTTTATTCTACCCTATCTTCTCTTCCTTTCCAGTAAATCTCCTTCCACTTGGAATATCCACCTCTGTGGCCTTCTTGCCTCTTAAAAAAAAAAACCCAAAACAAACAAATCAAAAAACTTATTTATTTTGTGTGCATTGGTGTTTTGCCTCCATAAATGTCTGTGCATCATGCTTATGTAGTGTCCTTGGAGGCCAAAAAGGCACTGGATCCACTGGAACTTGAGTTAAAGATAGTTTTGAGATAGCTGTCATATGGATGTTGAATTTTGAACCTGGGCCTTTTGCAAGAGCAGTCTTAATCATTGAAAAATCTCTCCAACATCCTTTTTGCTCTTTTGAAATCCAGCCATCCATGTTCTGGCCCAGAACATCTGTTTTTGGAATTCCCTATAAAACATCTTTCTTCCATAGTCTGGTCCCCAGATCTTTTTGCCCAACTGTACTCTCTAGGAGGTATTCATTGACTTTCCTGCCTTAATTTGAAACCTATAAACCTTTTAGCACTACTTCCTACGGAACACTTTGCTTTTGGGGTGTTTCGCAATAGTATTTACAACCCACTAAAATATTTTGTGTTATGCCCTTTGCTCTGGCACCTTTCCTGGTATGTGAGCTCAATTACGACAGGGACTAGGATACTTCTGTTTACTACTGAAACCCAGATCCTAAGGCCCTTGGTGCCTGGTTCATGGAGCATCTCTGTGAATATATATTGAAGTTGGTATTAATTTTCCCTTTAAAATCAAGACTACAGAAGAAAGGAAACATCAGGGAACTAGTAAGGCCAGGAATAATCTGGTGTTTGTAAGTTCTGGTTGGATCTGTGTTCTAATTCATGTGGGCTAGACTCTAACACCAGGCCTGTGAGGAGCTCTTATTTAACTGCTCACACATGGCATGAGAAGATTCAGGCACTTCATTTGAGTGACTCTTCAGGACACATATCTACTCCTATTGTGTAGAAGTATCCTCTGAGATAAAAATCTTCTGTCTAGGAGAGAAGCTCCTTAATGCCTGGGATGTTCTTTTTTTTTTTTTTTTTTTTTTTTTTTTTTGAGCCTGTCCTGGAGCTAGCTATTGTAGACCAGGCTGGTCTTGAACTCACAGAGATCCGCCTGCCTCTGCCTCCCAAGTGCTGGGATTAAAGGCGTGCGCCACCACCGCCCGGCTCTGCCTGGGATGTTCTAAAGGGAGAGGAAACCATTCCATCCTACAGGGAAGTTTTTCAAAACCAAGGAACTTCAGGAAGTTCAAGAAACTGACTAGATTCACTGGAGTTCTCCTTCCTCAAGCATATTTAAGCAGTAAGAGCTGCTACACTATGTCCTTGTAGAAGAGATGCCTGAAAGAGGCTTCCATCAATCTGTTGAGATGCCTTCAAGTTGTACAGTGAGCTCCAGGTTTCCAACTTTTGTGAGCTGTCATCCATGCTGAGATGAGATTTTGGTGATATGCTTGTCATTTTTGTCCCTCATACAGGCTCCTGTGAGTAACCCCTGTAAAACTCAAGTTGGACTTTGGTGGTGTCCTTATTTTGGTGTGTCATTGTTTCATTGTGTAAAGTGAGTAGTCATTTGTTCACACCTTCCCAGGGATGGGGAACAAAAGAAATGCAGACATAGGAAGGCCAGTCCATCTCAAGTGCTCAGTCTATGTCAGTTGGACCACTACCAGAAGCAGCACCTGGGGCTCTTCATCTTTAGGCCAGTCCCTTTAATCTCACACTACCTTCTCAACCATTCTACACAGAGAGAATCTTAGTTGAGGACTCAGTTAGCAAATCAGAGCTAAAACCCAGGTGAGAGCTGGCATGGCTCTAGAGAGCACATCTCAGACAATAAAAAAAAAAGCCCACAATAAAACTGGCTGAAAATTAGCTAAAACACAACAAAGAGTAATGCTAACTGACATTGTTGATGATATAAAAAAATCTATTTAAAATGTATTAAATGTTTAGATCAAATTACAATTAAAATAAGCAGGCAAATGGAGACATCATCATTACCCAAATAATTATTAGAGTTCCCATTTAAACAGAACACATTTTTACTCTCACTGATTTTATTCTGGGGTCATTTCATGGTTACATTAAACATTATAAAGTATCGACTGTATCTTTACATTTTCTTCTAATTAATTACAAACACTGGAAATTTCTAAAAGATTCAGCAGATGAGGCTTAGGTAGAGTTAGATGATGGATATATAATTAAAATAGAATATTTCTGATCATTTCCCAGTTAGCTCAGGCCATTGTTTCTGAATATATCTTGATAGTACTTCAACAATGGTACCAAATGTTGTTAGCCTAACATGTAGCCTAATATTTAGTATTTAACCTGCAATTCTATTCCTCTTATTATCATATCTGTTACTAATTAAATGAATGTGGCAAAAGTCAGGATGGTTGTGATAGATCCATCATGATGGCTACTTGTTGAAATAAAGAGCGGCGGGGCTACGTCCCCAACACCCCGGCCACTTGGCTAGCTCATGCCCGAAATAACAACACACAAACTGTATTCATTTAAGAACTGCTTGGCCCATGAACTCTAACCCTTACAGGCTAATTCTCGCACCTGGACTAGCCCATTTCTAATGATGTGTGTAAGCACCCCAAGGTGCGCTTACCGGGAAGATTCTAGCCTCCGTCCATCATGGTGTCTCTGCTCCAGAGAGCAGAGCTGTTGAGTCTCCGGGAGCAGAGCAGAGTCTGACCTCACTTCCTTCCTCTTCCGCCCAGAATTCTATTCTGTTTATTCCGCCCACCTATCTTTTAACCTATCAGGGCCAGCAGTTTCTTTATTGCTCAGCCAATGAAATCAACAGATTGATATGACACTCCCACATCAGCTACTTGTCAGCTGTTCCTCAGCTGTTCCTCCCAAGCACGGAGTCTTCCCCCTTCCCTCTTGAAAGGGGGTGTCTTGTGCTTTGACTTGACAAACAGAATGCCAGGATCCCAACATCTGTCCTGCTGGGGGAGCTCTGTATCCTGAATTGGAAAATCTCATAGGAAACCTAGCTATCCTGCTGATCTTGCTATGTTTTAGAGGACGCATGCACTTTGAAAAGGGACCCATTGCCTCTCTTGCAAACATAGAAGAAAATGAAGTACCAGGTCTCAGGGAAACCCACAGATGACTGTAGTCACAATGTCATCACAAGTCTGACCAACTGAAGGCCTGTCCAGATGGGACCAGTCCACACTGGGAGCCTATGGATGGTTATTGCTTTAGGTCACTAAATATTAGTACATCTTGGGATATAGTTAAAAGTAACGGGAACGCTAGTTCTTCAATCAATTATATATTCATTGAGAAAATAGTTTCTAAATCAAATTCCAGTATTTTATTTTCAATATAAGATATTCGCTTGTATGAAATCTATCTGAAATTTCATGAACAGAGAAGAAGAAAATGTGTGTATATCCTAAAGGTTAGGCAGGAACAGCAGCATTCAGCCTGGAGCAGCATGAGAGAGTATTTATCACCCTAGAAAGTGGCTGGAGAGGCTGGTGATGGAGGGGGAGAAATGACTGTGAGCTGTGCAGAAGTAAGGACTGCTGTGACGCATGGGTGGGACTGCTTCTGGCTGGTGCTGAGAGGCTTAGGAGGATAGACATACATGTGGGCGATGAGAACATGGAACTAGGTTCATATTCTAAAGCAAAGTCTTATTGTCTTAACTAGCCCACTACACCGTTCATAAATTCTGCCCTTGGGAAGCTAAATAGAGCCTGTGACTATGATCATATGAATACAAGACATGTGTGCTTGTATAAGAAGAACAAAGAGAGAGGTGTGGGTGGGAGGGGAAAGGAGAGAGAGCACATTTACACAGAGTGAGGCCACTTAATGCAAAAAATGTATTAGTTGACTGAATTCAACTGGTCTCAGTGATGAACTTCCTTTTCTTTATTTGTCCAAAGTCACATGACTCTCAAAGTACATAGGATGGGGTTCCAACACACTACTCCCAAACCTGATCTTGGCATTCCAGAAAAAAAAAAAAAGACTACTCTGATCTTCCACTTTTATCCCCAGAGCAAGCCGGTAAAGCTAGGAAAAAAGTATGGTATTTTCCCGAAGGAGATAAGAAGACTGTCATCTGGGAAGAGTCCATGCTGGTTGCGGCAGAAAGGCATGCCCTTCTCCCTGAAGACTGAGAGAGCAGAGATGAAGATGATGAAGATGGTATTCTTGCTGTATTCTCACTAGCCCATCACAGTTAGGCCCTATGCCCTGGCACCGAGTCACATTTTTCTTAGCTGTCTTCACCCATCCTGAGCATGCCAGGAAGCATGAAGGGTTCTTAGAGCACTTCTACCAGGCGCTGGTTGTAGAGCGAGCAGTAAGCGATTGCCCAGCATGCGTAAAACCCTGCTTCACAATCTCCAGCACCATAAAAATAAAATAAAACGAATGCTTTAAAAAAAAGAAAGAACTCACACTGAATAGTTGTGTATGCTTTCTTCTTATTAATGTCTCTTGTTATGGGGACCTTAGCTATGAACCTGACTTTGGCAGAGGAAAAGAATTCTTCTCCCCCATGGACCTCACAGAACACGAAGAGCTGAGAAGAAAAACATATGAACATATCAGGGTAAAAAAAGTTATGGAATGATAAGATTAAGCCAGAGAAATATTTTTTAAAGAGAATAATAATTTATTTAACTAAATTTAACTTCCACCTTCACCTCGGAGATATTTATGAAAATGGCCTCAATGTCATTGTTCACAGTGGCTGCGGTACTGCAGCAAAAGCTAAAACATCCTGCCAAATGCCAAAGCTCCTGGCTTTGGAAACTGGTAAACAAGAGGAAGGAAAAGAAAAAAAGAAATATTTTCCCCCTAAATAGGAGGCGAAGCACTTGATGGTTTTATTTTTGAGGTGATTTCCAGTTGTCGTGCTGAAAGACAACAGTTTTCTTAACTTTAGTTTTAACCTCTAAAAATTCTTGGACTAGAAAGCATCCTATTGTATTGTGTTATTCCAGCTCTGACAGGAAGAAGGTGGTATGACTGAAAATAGCTTAGTAGGAGATCCTGAAAGTCTTCTCTGTATGTGGGGTGTCTGTCTCCTTCTCCACAGTACTTTCTTCCTTGGATTAGGTCCATCTCCATTGTTCTTGAGCTTCAACACCAGCACATCTATTCTATTAGCATCCAGAGAAGAAGTAGAAGATTATTTAGCCCCAGGGACCATCTGTTTGTGCCTCTGCAGTGCTGGGTTATGGGTGCCTTCTACCAAGTCTGGCTTGCACGTCTGTGCCAGAAATCTAAACTGACTCCCATGTTTGCACAGGCAAGCATTTTACCTGCAAAGTCTTTTTCTCTCAACCCTGCCTAAAGCAATATCTTTCAACAATCTTTTCACTCCTCCCCTCAAGTGGCTGGGCTGTTCCCTGTTGTGCACCGCACCCCCGTATCTGTGCTCTGTGCGCTGGCACCCAGTTACCGAGCTTTGGGCAAGGGGCTGGAGGTTAAAATACACAGACACACACAGACAGAGAGACAGCGACATGGGTCATCCTTGAATTCCTCAAGAATGCCCCCTTTATTGTGTTCAGGGGAAGATTATATAGAGATAGCCACACCCCAGCCAAACCCACTAGAAACCACTCTCCTGCCATCAGGAACTCCTGAAGGTCTCGTGCTCAGAGTAGCTGTAGGCACTCAGATCAGGGGATTACAAGAAATTCAGGATCTGGGGTCTCACTGCTCCCAACAGTTCCCTATTTCTCCAGCAGAATTTCTAAACTAGCAGAAAGAAAAGCAAACGTCCCAATGAGTGACTTTCAGCAATTTGGACATATGTAAGACACTGAGGTCTTCAAAAACAATACAAACTTTGTCTTATAGTTGAGTTGGATGTTGCTTAGAGTGGGTGGGGAACCCAGTGTTCACTGTTACTAATAGCATTATGATATCTGTGCACACAGGGTGTGTGTTGCATGGAAATCAAGGTGCTGTAGTGTGTCTTGCAGAAGCTTTAACGGCTATGTCCTGCTATGGCTGAGGATTGCTCCTGTTGGCTTGGATTGCTTCTGTTTAGGAACAGAAAAGCATTTTGCTCCCTGCCACCCCCTTGGAGCAAAAGGGCACTACAAGTACTTGAACTCCTATTAATAGCCCCTGCAAGCACAGCAGCAGCCTGCATTTGCCCGTGTCCAAGTGCTTCTGAAATGACAGGGAGCTTTCAAACAGAACTGGGCTGTGCATTTTTCCAATGCCAACCTTGCTGGCGTTGCTCTGCCCTGTCAAATGCATAATATTGAAAAGCCCAACTGGGCACCTAGTTGCTAGAATGTTCTTGGCTGTTCGCCACCAATCATGTCCCAAGATAGAATTTGCTCAGAGAAGCAGGACTATTCTTAGGTGCTTCCTGTGGTGAACATTAACCAAAAGATTGAAATCTCTGGAAACAGGTAAGGACTGGGTAATGGTAAAGGGGTGTGTAAATTCCTTAGAAAACTCCCCTCCCCCCCAAAAAAGCTATCACCCATACGGTGCTTTAGAAGTGACCAAGGCTGCCAAACTTTGCATGGGAGTTGTCATTTCTAGGACCAGGCATGAACAGATGCTTCACAGGCTTTAAGAGCCTCTCAACTTCCTGAATGATACTTGCAATTTACACACTGATTCTCTCTCTGTCTCTCCGTGTGTGTGTGTGTGCGCACGCGTGCATGCATGCGTGCGTATATGTGTTGATGTGTATATTTGTGCATGAGTATTTATATGGTCTATGCTTGTTTGCATGCCTGTATGGAAGCCAGAAGCTGATATTGGGTTTCTTGCTCTACTATTCTCCACTTTATACTTTAGAGATGGCTTCTCTCACTCAACCTGGAGTACCTTGAGTTTGCTTGCTTAGCTGGTCAGCGGATCACAGGGATTTTCCTGTGGACACCTCTTAAATGCAGGGATCACTGGCAGGCTTGTCATTCCTGGGTTTTTACCTCAATGCTAGAGATTCAAACTTAGGTCCTAGAACTTACAAGCTAGGTACTTCCCCTACTGAGGCATTTCCACAGTTCCTAGGCAAGGCTTTTCTAAATGTTCAGAGTATACACCACAAAAGTCCCAAGGCAGTAGGGAAAAAAAGAGCCAGAATCACCAATTATAGTTTCTGGTCCCAGATTCCAAAAACTGGAAAAAGAAGTAGGGGATCTGCTCCGGCCAGCCTTTTTCTTTTCTCATTACATTCCTTTTAACCAACATCTATTTGGCAGGTTTTTAAATTTAGCAATCTGGTAACGGTTAGTGCATCTCCAAATTCCTGCTCCCACACCATCATAGATCCTCAACCCTCAGAGCTTCAACCTGCACGCCACTCACTGATACGGGCAGCACAAATCGAACGTGATGAGTAACAGGAAGCTGCTCTAGGTAGTTTGTCAAAGGACGGTAGATCTGGAAGATGGTGGGGGATGAAGTCATCAAAATGTATTGTACGAGATTCTCCAATAATTGATAATAATAAAAAAATCCCAGAAATAAAAAATTTTAAGCCAACGCTGAATCATAGTTAATTACAGGTGTGTACTTTCTTCCTTAAGACATTTATGGCAATCATCCTAACAGGAAGGTTTCTCTAACTGATCTCAGATTTAAGGTCTCTTATAAACTCAGATTCTCTGTGGATAGTTCATTTTGTTGGGCCAGACCATACTTCGACCAAGACTGCTTACTTATGCATACTCTTGGCCTGCTCCTACTCCAGTTCTTCCTCTTTATAAACCAAAACTTCCTATCAATTCTTCAAAGATGGTCTTAGAATCACTTGATCCCTTTATGTGTTTTTTTTTTCTCAGTGTGACCACACTGAGCAAAACTCTCTCTACTTTTCAAGGGTGATGGAACCTTGGGATAGCCAAACCTGCAATTTCTGCGAAGCTTGCTTTTAACATAAATAAAGCAAACAGGAGAGCATAAATTATACTAGTTGTTATTATTTTTATGTATGTGTGTATATTTGTGTATGTATGATTCTATGTATGCATGCATGCATATTCCTGTGTCTACAGGTACATATGCGTATGAAGACCAGAGGACAACATAGACTGTCATCTTCATGAAAATCATCTACCTTCACTGAGACAGGGTTTCTCATTGACCTGGAGTTCACCAGTTGCCTAGGTTGGCAGGTAAGTGAGCTCCAGGGATCCTCCTGTCTCTGCCTCTCAAGGGCTGGGCTTAGGAACACTCACCACTACACCTAGCATTTTCAAGTGGGTTCTGAGTGATGGAACTTGGCTTCTCATTTTTACAAGGCAAGAGATTTACTAACTGATCTATTTTCCTAGCTCCCTTCCTGCTACTGCTCAATGAAAAGATGAGTAAAATTAGTATTGCTTTAATTTCCTTACCTGCTTGGTTCAAGTTCTACAGGAAGAGTAAGGAAGTTGGAAATCAGGTTGGGATTTCCATAGGGGCTATAGAAGATCTTCTTGGTTATGAAGCTCATGACCAGGAAATGCGGACACATATCCATGCATCCATGAAGTCTTTCTGTGTGGTTTTTGGCTCACAGTTATTTCAGCATAGCTGCTTTTGTGTTGTGTTTGTGCTATGGTGAACTGTATGATAATCTGTCAGCATTTTTCTGAAGGGTATTTGTATGTTTTTATTGCCCCAAACAGAGAAATAGTCACTGAATCAAAATTAAGTTTTCAAGAGCCAATGCTCTCTCTCTCTCTCTCTCTCTCTCTCTCTCTCTCTCTCTCTCTCTCTCTCTCACACACACACACACACACACACACACACACACACAGGTGTGCACCCTTGCATGCACAAGCAGAGACATGGGGGTGGCTACAAGCCTAGCTATTCCTAAAACTGGGGCAGGAGGATCACAAGTTAATTACAGGCCTGTCTGGTCTACAGAATCAGCTAAGGCCAATCTCAGTAGTTTAGTGAGACCCTGGAACAAACTAAAAACTAAGAGGAGAGCTAGGAATGTATCTCAGACACAGGGCTAGCTTAGCATTTGCAAGGCCCTGAGTTCAAATCTCCAGCACTAAAGAAAAGTCACAGTAATTTATACTTCTAGATAAAACACTCCGTAGTTTTAAACTTTATTATTTTTATTCCTCAACTTTATTTGATTCAAGTGTAAGGAATATACGTCTAGGAAAGAAAAGTGTGACAGCTTTCCTATTGCTGCGATAAAACATCACGACCAAGGCAACTTCTACAAGGGTGGGTTTATCTCAGGCTTACAGATCCGGAGGGATTAGAGTCTGTCCCCATCGTGCAGGGAAGTATGACAGGGGGCATGTGAGACGACAGGAACAGCTGGAAATTCACATCTCACACCGCAAGCAGGAAACACAGAGGCTGAACTTGAAACCTCAAAGTCTGCTCCAGTGACATACTTCCTCCAGCAAAGCCACACACTTTTTAAACCTCTCAGCAGCCACTGACTGGGGACAGAGCGTGAGAATGCTGGGGCTGTAGGGACAGCTCACTCAAATATCCTCACAGCAGTCTGTTTTGATGAAAACATTAGATTTATTGGATGATTTTAATACTGGTTTCTGATTTAACAAAACATTTTTATTTATATGCATGTGTGTGGGTCTACATACATATGCCCAGTGCCCATGGTGGCCCTAAGGGGTGTCAGAGACCTTGGAGCTAGAGTTAGAGTTACAGGTGGTTTTGAACCACCCAGTGTGGGTGCCAAGAACCAACTTTGGGTCCTCTTCAATGGCAGTTTGCACTCTAATCACTGACCGTCTCTCCAGCTCTGGTTCTGATTTTTTTTAAAATAACAATAAATGCATGGGGAAAACCTGCCTCTTATTTGTAGCTTTGCAGCTACAGCAGACACCTGCAGCTGAGTCAGCAAGTCTCGGGGGTGAGCTCTGGACAGGAAACAGATGCAGGTCATGAGCCCTGAACACCACCCAGAAACATATGGAAATGGGTGGGCCACAGAACGTGGGCTACTAAAGCATCTGATTTGCTGTTCGAAGGAGAGGCCAAGCAGGGCACAGAGCTGTGCTGTGGTCACAACAGTCTCTGCCATGGTGAGACAGGAGGATAAGCTCACGTGGAGGTTTCATGTTGTAAAGGTCTCTGTTCTCTCTGTGAGCCTATACCTGGACCACTTGCTCCCTCTGTTCTAGCATGACCACCCTGTCAGATGAATGGCAATATAAATGCTCAGTGAGCATGTTGTCTGGAATAGGAAGAAGTTTAAACAGAACAGATGATGAAGACATTCTAACATAAGGCCATGTGGAGATCTATTAAATGGATCCCATCATCTGGTTTTAGGAATTATGATGACACGCCAGACTTGTTTTGTGGACACGTCTCTTCATCTTGGTTCGTTCTGAAGCCAATCTGTATACCTCATCTTTGTGTCTGCAGACCCATCAGTATTTTTCACTGAAAGGCACTTCAGGAGATGTAAAACCACTGTACCAACATCACAGAAATTCTTCATTGCTTGCTTAATAACATTACTTTGATTTTTACTACAGATGCGACTTAATGTTCTTTTCAAAGCAGCATCAGAGTAGGTCTTAAATTTGAAAGTTCTTTTTTTTTCATTTTTACATCATTAAAGATCTTGACTTACGTATCACACAAGTTTCTTATTGGCATTTCTGCCAATGGTTTTGACAATGATTAATGATAATTGTCAGATTCATTAATTCAATTAAGGGTTAAAAGGTGATGATATTCTGAGTTGGAGAGATGGCTCAGTGCTTAAGAGTGCTTCCTGCTCTTACAGAGGATCAGGGTTTGGTACTAAGCACCCTTGTTGGGCAACTTAAAATCACCTGCAATTCCAGCTCCCAGGGATCTGATACCCTATACCCTATTTTGGCATAAACACACATACATTCACATACAGACACACACACAGAGTGGTGATATTCTGAGTTTACCATTTTGACCCATTAATAAGCTTCTAAATGATTACAATTTTCACCAGTTACTTGTGCAGCCTCAGGTATACTAAGGAAAAGCATCTTTCTCTAGTTGCCAGTTTTTAGATTTATAACACCAGCATTCTGTAAAGGTTACTAATTTTCTTGCATTATCACAAACCCATGGATACTTCAACACATTTCATGTGTTCTTATTATCTGTGAATATTCATTTTGATTTCCAGAATGCCTATTGTGAATTCCATTGGTGTGCTTGCCTTGCAAGCATGAAGATTTGACTTCAACCCTGAAGAACCCATGAGAAAAATTTGTTTGGAGTAATGCTGTGAATTTGATTCCAGACTCAAGCACATGCTGTTAGGTAGTGTCTTTTCTACATGATGGAAAGTTGCACCCATAAAATTTCAACAATATGATCTCCTAAACAAGACCTACACAATGACAACACTGGTGGACACGTCTAAGGGGAGGGGATAAATATCACAGGGCCACGCCCCTAGATGAAGAGTTCTAGGAAATCAATGGTTGTAAGGAAAAAGAGAATTAGTCTTCCCCAAGGACAAGCTTCCAGGCAGATTATCCAAGCCCAAGTGCTTAGCCTTAAACACATATAAATATGAGCAATGCTAAAGGGTCTCAGGTTGTGTGTGTGCGTGCATGCCTGTGTGTGTCTCTCAGGTTGTGTGCCTGTGTGTGTGTGCCTGTGTGTGTCTCTGTGTGAAAAATAATTAAAGAAGAGGCCATGAATTTGAGAGAATTTTAGAGGAACATGGGAAGAACCCAGACCCAGAAAGACTTATGGTATGGACTCACTCATAAGTGGATATTAGACATAAAGCAATGGATAACCAGCCTCTAGTACATGACCCCAAAGAAGCTAGGTAACAAGGAAACCCGTAAGAGAAACATACATGGATCCACGTGGGAAGGGGCAATAGACAAGATATCCTGAGAAAATTGGGAGCATGGGGATAGGGGGAGAAGGGAGGGTAAAAGGGGAGAAGGAGGAGAGAAGGGAAGTGTGTAGGGAACATGATGGTCAAGATGGAGGAAGGACAGAGAGGGAGAGCAAGGAAAGAGATATCTTGATTGAGGGAGCCATTATGGGGCTAGCAAGAAACCTGGAACTAGAGAATTTCCCAGGAATCCACAAGGATGACTCCTGCTAAGACTCTAAGCAATAGTGGAGGGGGTGCCTGAACTGGCCTTCCCCTGTAGTCAGATTGATGACTACCTTAATTGCCATCATAGACCCTTCTTCCAGCAACTGATGGAAGCAGATGCATAAATTCACAGCAAAGCGCTGGATTGAGTTCCCAAAAACCAGTCGAAGAGAGGGAGGAGCGATAATATGAGCAAAGGGGTTAAGAACAAGATGGGGATACCCACTGAAAAACCTACCTGAGCTAATGGGAGCTAATTGACTCTGGACTAACAGTGGGAAAATGAGCATAGGACCAAACTAGACCATCTGAATGTAGGTGACAACTATTTGGTTGGGGCAGTTTGTGTGGCTGCTGCCAATGGAACCAGGATTTATCCCTACTGTTTGAATTGGCTTTTGGAACCCATTCTCTTTGTAGGGATTCCTTACTCAGCCTAGATATAGTATGGAGAGTCTTAGTGATGTGTTAGACTGTGTTGACTCCTCATGGGAAGACTTACCCTCTTTGAGGAGTGGATGGAAGATGGGGTGGGAGGAAAGGTGGAGGGAACGGGAGGAGGAGAGGGAGTGGGAACTAGAATTGGTATGTAAAATGAGAAAAGCTTTTTTTAAGTAAATAAATAAATTTAAAATAAAAAAATTAAGGGGTAAGCATTATGCTAACACAGTACTCATGTGTGGTATTCTCAAAAAAAATAAAAAACATAAAACAATTTAGATACAGAATAACTAGAATCAGCTTTCCCACATTATACTACAAAGCACAAGAGTGGGTATATTTTATACCAAATGAAATGAAGTATAGTTTGTAAAGGATCTACAGAAATCGATGCTTCATAAATATTGACCTACTGTCTTTCATCTCCTTCCTCTGTAAACGGAGCCATAGTAAACTAATATTTGAGCTTATTTCAACTCGCTCTTCTGTGTAATTCTCTTCTTTCAATCTTATTATGAAATCATTTTCTCTAAAATGAATATAAATGTTCTGTGATAAAATTGTAGTTATTTTTAAACATGTAAATACAGGGTCTAGTAGCAAAATAAACATTTATTACCAGTTTTGGGGCTGGGGTTGGTAAAATGTTTGCTTTGTAAGCAAAGGGACCTGCGCTAAATCCCTGGGACTCCTGCAAAGTGTTATGTGTGAAGGACTATATTTGTAAGCCCAGCCGCTGGGGAGGGGCAGTGGCAGGTGGATGCATGGGGCTCACTAGCCAGGTGGCCTGGCCTTCTCACCTGCTCAGTGAGCTCCAGGATAGTGGGAGAAGGCTCCATCTTAAGATAGAGGCAGATGGTGCCGGAAGGGATGGCCCACAGGCTGTCCTCTGGCTTCCACATGCACATACGCACATGTACATGCACAAACATATGAACATACACAATAGTTTCCTATATGACTCCAAATGGAAAATGAGCAATAATGATCATCGGCAACTACTACTTCGTGCTTACTGTGAGTCAGACATGTGTCTACACAGAGTCATGTGCTCATGGTTACTGCCAACCATTTGCCTTAGTTCCTTACTCTGGGAGGTCTTTGCTTTGGAGCGCTTCTGCACTTCTCCTGCCCTGGGAGCCTCTTCCTACTGGGCGTAGTCTGGGCAGCTGTCTTCTCTATGCAATGGCCACACCCTGTCTCCAGTTTGGTTTAAGGCTGTTTGAGGCGTAGCTAGTGGCCTGTTTGGGGGCAATTAAATGGCCAAGAAACAGGAGGAAAAGGATAAGATGTAATATCTCCGTGGAATGCAATGACATTTAGGTAACGGTGACATTTGCTAGGATTAAGAATGTTGATGATGCTGAAGTGATCTGATCCTCTACTAAGACAAAGTTGACCTGATTAAATAAATAAAAATTAAAAAAACCAATCATATATGATTACTTTCACGTTACTGCCCCAGCTCCCCATGTGTGTGTACGTGTGTGCAGGTACGCATGTGTGTGGAGGCTTGATGATAATGTCACCTGTCAGTCCTCAGTCCCTGTCCAGCTTGCTTTTAGATATGAGGTCTTCAATCCATCTAAAGCTCAAGGAGTAGACTAGGCTAGTTCATCACTGAGCCCTACAGATCTGTGTATGTCAGCTTCCCGAGTACTAGGACTAGAAATTTATGCCACTGGGCCTAGTTTTTAGATGGGTTTTCGGGGATTGAGCTCAGGTCCCCATGCTTTTAGAGGCACATGTTTTGCTGACTGTACTGTCACCCACACGTGCCATAAGTTTTAAAAAGTTCACGCGAGTCTTTGAGCTTCATTAGCAAGTAGGTGTGAGGTATGCCAGGTGCTAACCCATGGAGCAAAGCCTTCTGTGATCCGTACCATATACTTGTTACCAGAGGCTTTTCTAGATTCAGAGGTTCCTCTGACTTGCAACTAAAATCTAAAGGTTGTTAAGTAATTATGTTTGAATCTAATTATTTACATTTACTGTTATAGTTTAGAACTCATGAGGCAGTTTGATATATATATTTTAAAATATAACATGTCCTTAACATTAACATTCAGGAGGTGGCCAAACAGGGTTTTTCAGTTTGGGGCCAGCCTGGGCTACCTAGGGAAACCTTATCTGAAAAAGAGATATCACAAGCACACATGACTAATTGATGGTTAATTTTCCAGTTGGGGATCATTGTTCCTCTGCCAAGCCATCGAGGCCAGGAGTAAGAATTTCTAAGTGCTTCTGTTGCAACAATCTTAATGGCTATTTATAGACCATAAATGGTTGGTAAAAGACACGTTTGAATCTAAACCAAAATTAAAATATTTTAAATGATCTAAATGCTGCCAGATATTTAAAAAGAGAAGATTTGTGCCAGAAACTGTTCACAGTTTGAGGCGACTTTCCCACTCCTCTCCCTTCCGTTCTCCCAGCCCTTGTTTCTACTCTCTGGTGGCAACATTGGAGCATACAGATTACTACTGTCCTCAGAAGGCTGTGAAAACCCCATAGAAACAGTCACTGCATCTGAAGTGACGAGCCCACTGGACATTGAAGAAGACTGGGGTAGCATGACACCCAGGATGACTTGCAATGGAGGCCTCCCCCCCCCCCATTCATTTCTTTGATGTCACTATCTGTTCCCTCGCTTCCTTAGGATCCTCTAAGCTGATACCGTTCACCACGGATGTCTGCATCTCTGCTTTCAGCTTCTAACATTTTTCTTAACCGCTGTCCATTCTGTGTGCAAATGAGGACTCCTGCCACATTGTAGGGATAGAGGAAGTCCTGAGAGAATGTGTATTGCTGACAAGGCATAGATCCAGCCTCAGAGGGCTGGAAAAGCCTTCCTTGGGGACCAAGCGCAAGTGTTGATGGTGTGTTCAGAAAATGCTCACTGTAGCTCTTCCCTGCTCGATACTTATGGTCTGAAGATTGATGCTTGACAGAGACTGCTCTTACAGAGCTTAGCTAAATCTTCCTCTTTGGTCCAGCTGTGAGCCAGAAGCCCTGTCTCCTTGCTAATCTACATGTAATAACTCCATCTCTGACTCTGGCTGTCTGAGATAAATGTATAACATGGTACTGTGTTATTAGTTTATCTGAATGGATTTTCTCTCTACAAGAACACCTGCCTTTTTCTCATCTGTTGACATGTACTTGAAAAATAAGGTTAAGACTTATCTATATTTATAGCATGTGTTGAGTGCCTGCATGTATGAAGTGTACCAATGTGCATGCAGTGCCCATGGAAGCTAGAAAAGGGCATTGGATCCCCTGGAGATGGAGTTACAGGCAGTTGTCAGTTGCCCTTTGGGTGCTGGGAACCAAACTTAGGTCCTCTGGAAGAGCATCCAGGGCCTGTAACTGAGCTGTCTCTCTAGCTCCATCTTTTTTTTTTTTTTTTTTTTAGAAATTTGCTTGTGTTCCAGTTTGATTTTGAAAACACTAATGCATACCTCCTCCATATCTTTTCTGTGGCAAACCTGACTAAACCCTTCCAGGGGCTGTTGTGTTCTTTGAATATTTCTTTATTCAAGCACTGAACTGCCATTAAGCTAATGAAGATGAATTCTCATACACTGAAACCCAACAGGCTCTCTTCATAGTTACTGCCTGACCCTGAGTATTTTTTATCTTTTAGTCATGATCTTTTCTATTTACTATACTTCCCTGGTCACGTTTTTAACAGTTGGTACCTTGTCCATTGTTCTAGAATGTTTTGGTTTCCCATGCCCTGGATTCCTAGCTGGCTAGGGCATGGTTACGGAGTACTCAATCTTCCTCTGCAACTTTGATCAACGCAAATTGGATCTGATGTTGTTTTGTGCTTTTTATTTGTTCTGTTCTTGTTTTTTTTTTTTTTTTTAAGAGAGAGAAAGAAGATGAAATTGGATGTGTAGGGAGATGGCGAAGAACTGGGAGAAATTGTGAGAGGAAAAAATAAGATCAACATAATTGTATAAAATTATCAAAAATTAAAAATCATTTAAAAATGGCAGAGAGAGTGGCCTGCCATCAGTTTTCCATGACCACACAGGTCTCTGGGCTATGGCTGGAATGCTCTAAAATGAGAACTTTATAACTGCACCCCATCTGCCAGTCAGGCCTGTGCGCACATTGTCCTGGTCTCAGTCTCTCCTCTACATTCGAGCAGGCATAGCTGCTGTTCAAACTGATCTTGCAGATCCCAGAGCACAGCATGGTATTTGTCACTAGTTTCTCTGAATAGATTGTCCCCTCTACAAGACTGTCCATTCTCTCCTTATGAGCTGATATGGACTTGAAGATTAAGATATACTTCAGCCTCTGATCTAGTGATATAGTCTTTTTTTTTTTTTTGACAGTGTCTCATGTAGCCCAGGGTAGCCTAGAACTTGCTGTGTAGCCTAGGGTAACCTTGAACTTCTGATCCTCTCGATTCTTTTTTCTGAGATCAAAGGCATGTACTACCACACCTGGCTTATGTGGTGCTAGGAACTAAATCCAGGGCTTTGAGTATACTAGCCAGACTCTTTGTCTATGGAGGGATATGCTAGCTCCTTGCTTCCACCTCCTCAAGGTCTTTTCACAGGACGTCATGATGGTATCACATGAATGCGGTGGCTACCTTGCTCTTTCTATTTACTCTGGGGCTGCAGTCCTCAGCTCAAACACCAAGTCTCCAAATTTTTGGTCTGGAGTCTTTCTTACACATTTATAATTATATGATATGAAAAGAACTTTCATTTCTGTCAATTACTTTTCATATTAGAATTATGTTTCACCATATATCAGTAAGGTATATCTGACCATAAGTAAGTATCTACCCTATTAAGACTGAGAATTTAAAACTTAGTTTTAAATGAAGAAGTCAGTTACATGCTAGTCAATAAATAAATAAATAAAGCATTTTGGTTGAAAGATGACTGTTACCAACAAGGGGTTTTATGTGAAAAAGGTATCCTGTAGTTGGTTTATCTTGAATCTTGTTGTAAAATGTAAAACTGTAAAAATAAATATTGTAAAAATGTAAAGTGTTACATTTTTGCAAATTGCATCACTATCTGGTTTAATAGAAGACACTGACATTCTTAAGCCTGTTCTCTTATACGGTGTTTGAGATCTGTGAGAAACACTGGACTTAATACAGGCTGCAGTGGAGCGCTAGATTGTGTCTATATATGGTAGCTGGAAGGATAGGAGCAAGCTATAGCCATTCCAGATAACTGTGGGTATTTTATTTTGAAAATATACCCAAAGTTGATAGACACACTTTGTCAAATATGAGACTCAATGTGGACTCTTAAACCACATCCACAAAGTTACACTCTATATATTATAGAAAAATCTGTTGTATTTTAATGCATCTTTTACCCAGGCATGATGCCGAGTGTGATGAATTAATTTTGCTCTAAACATTGATCTCTTATAAGTTATGCAGACCTTCACAATTTTGACACTTTTTGCTACATAATCCAAAAGAGCCACATTAATTAATATCACTGCCAGTCTCATCAGAGAACTTCTTGACTCTAATGAAGCTTCCAGGAATGGAAACTATTTTTACAAAATTTAAATTTTGGTTGGAAAGCGTACATTATGTATTGTTGGCAACAAGGACCATCCGTGTTTGCCTTGCAGTGACAGCTCACCTCATTCATCTTGCAGAAAATCTCTGCAAGCCATCCAAGACTAAAAACACTAGCGCTTCCTTCAGAGGGTTCAGGTTTAGTCCCTTCAAGGGGCTTATCGTTTTTTTCTTCCCTCAAGAATATCCCTGTTTCAACACAAAACAAAAACCTTACCACAGACACCACACAAAGAATATCCAAGAGACATGCTCCAAGGGGTAAGATTTAAGGGCTTAGGTGTGGCCCAGCTGTACAACACATGCAGAGAGGTGATAAGCTCTTAGCTTCAATCTTGAAGAGCACACGTGTGTGCGCATGCCCCCCCCCCCACATTCACACATGTGCGTGAGCTCGCATACACACAGTTCAGAACAGAGAGAGAGGGGAAGAGGATGAAGAAAGGGAAAGAGGCGGGGAGGGAAAGAAGAAGGGAGAGAAAGGGGTAGGCAGGGGAAGAAGGATGAAAGGAGAGAGTGAAGGATGGGGAGGGAGAGACACGGAACACAGATAGAAAGGAAAGTCCTTATTGCATGTCATCATAATTTCTTCCTGCTTTCACAGCTAGTATCATAAATTGAGGCATGTAGAAAGCGTGTGAAATGAAAAACACAGCAGCTAGTATGTTTTGTGCCCATCGTGATTCATGATAAAGAGCCATCAGTTTCACTCCCCACTGCTCTTACACCACCAGTGCAAAGCCGCTGGGCATGTATTATCATCACAGCTATGGTGAAAAGCATTTGGAGCTTGTGCCTTCCTTGAAAGGGTTCAGAGACACCTAGGTTCAACATGCAGCTTTTGAGAAACTGCCAATCCCACCCAATACCTAGCCACAATGGATTTCCAAACACAGTTGGTTACATTTATGCATTTTTTGTGTGTGTTTCTCCGCGTGCATGTGTGCCTGTGTAGTGCATGTGAACACACAGAGTAGGGATGCTCTCTGATTGATGGAAAGGTTGGCAGCTTGAGTTAGAATTAAAGTCAGAGACTTTATAGCGAAGATTCCATTCTGAGCTGGGGATATCAGGAAGTCATTTCATGAACTTCCTAACCTTCAGCTTCAAGAGGACCTCTTGGGATTTTTATTCTTTTTTTGTGAAGGTTTATTAATTTTTGTTACTTTAAAGAGCAATTTAGGCTGGAGAGATGGCTCAGCGGTTAAGAGAATTGCCTGCTCTTCCAAAGGTCCTGAGTTCAATTCCCGGCAACCACATTGTGGCTCACAACCATCTGTAATGAGGTCTGGTGCCCTCTTCTGGCCTGCAGGCATACATGTAGAAAGAATATTGTATACATAATAAATAAATAAATAAATATTTAAAAAAAAGAACAATTTATTTGTATAATTTTTAAGTACCATTGTGAACTCATAAAATATAAGATGAACCGAGATTTACAACTTTAAGGCTCACTCAACCACACAAAGCAGCACATTCAGGGAGTACACAGTGTCTTCAGGGATAGCAGTATCCCTGTCTGATCCTCAGATCTATGCGACCTCCTTTATCAGAGAAGGGTCACAGCAGGGGTACATCTTGATTGCTAATTAAATCAGAGGGCTTGCCAAAATGCCTAATGCCACACATCCAGATCTCATTTGAATTTGACGTCAGTCACCTACAGTAACGATAAACTCAGCATTCAGCCCCTCACTGGGGTGTGGAGTATATGCACGCTCAGAGGGAAGCGTGGTCCTTGGTCCCCTTAAGCCACAGCCTTATCAAAGAGGCAGAGAGTGAGCTCACACCGCGGTCCTTCTCCCACTGCCTACAAAGGAAATGTTTCATGTGCACTAATGTGGCTAGGGCATTCCCCATTTTTTAAGAGGTATTTGTTTTCTTCTGTTCTTATAAGGTGACAAGTATCGTCTTGGAGAACTTCAACTAAGGACCTTTCAAGGTACCAGGAATTCCAGAAAAATCAACACACCATGTTCCTAGAGACTGTTGCAGGGTGAGGAGACCACATAGACAGCTGGTCTGTCAGCCAGGCTGCCTTGGAAATGAAACACAGGATCACCATTGGCCTTAATAAAATATGAATAATTCAATCCAGAAAGCGAAGGGAGGACATTTCTTCCATCCTTTCTGCAACATTTCTCTCATGTACTCTTAAAATAAAAGTCATCTTGACCCTAGCTAGCTAATCTGTGGAGGCAGAGTGCCCAATTAAATTACCTTCATTATGAAAGCACACAGGCAAATACTTTTTTTTAATAGCACATGACTCTGAACCTATAATAAGTATTCAGGAAAAATAGCATAAAAGCTCTTTTAGAATTGTATAGAGACTTTTAAACAATGGTTGATGCCTAAAAAGGTCAGAGAGAATGCCTCACCATGGAGGACTCAATGGGCAGAGACATTATAAAACTGACGTTTTTATAATGAGAGAACATTTTGGTATTCATTCTTTTGGGGCTAAGGAAGGCTTTGGTTAACCATTATATCCAAAGAGAAGACGAAGACTTTCAAAGCAAGCCATGGTTCTATATTTGAGATTCACATTAATATATGATCCTAAATTGTATTTTCTAATGCTGAACATGTTATTAGCATTTTATTAGAATTTACCCATTAGCCCTCACAATAACTTTATGAGCATTGTTACTTGTTACTACTACTTCCATACTGACAATAACCATTGCTTAGAATTCAAATCATTTGTGTAAAGTTATTGAGGCAGTGAGTTTGGGGCTAGGATCAAACCCCAGGGTTGCTAAATCTGCAGTTTCCCTTTCCCGACTACAGCTTCAATAGCTTTCTGGAACACCCATAATTCCCCATAGCATCACTATCAACGAGAGCATAAGAGACACTTCTAACAAGCAGGCACTTCTTCAGTACATTCATTCCAGCTTTGCTCCCTTTAAACAATTTGCAAATTCAGGGCCTGATTTCAGGGCAAGGAATTAATAAAAAATATTTATCCAGATGATAAAACTCTCATTACCATTGTTCAAACAGTTGAAACACCATCAGTCGATGGACAAGCATTTATAGATGGGTGACTGACACCTTTCTTTGTCGTATGTCCCATTGTAAGGAAGTCTCCCTTCTACCAAGAAGCTTAAAATCTAACAGATGAGGGCATCTTTTCTCCGTTCATAAAAATATTTAGTGTAAAAAGCATTGTATACTGCAGTGATAGGGATTACTCCACAGCATAAATAACCAGGTATGACCTCCATTTCAGTTCAGTTTTAATTTACATATGTATATTTTCACCTGATTACTTATTGATCATATAATAAATAGCTAATAAGCAACTTATTTTTAGGCTCTTACTAATTCCCCAGACTTCCTATTTAATACCTATGCTAATGACAACAAAAAGTATTTGGTATAGTGTACTACCTTTATAACATCACAACCAAGGGTCATTTTTGGAGTGTATAAGGCCACCCCAGGCCTTACACCCGCCAAAAGGGCTCTGTCACTTTGCTATATTATATCCCCAGAAGCATTTTTTCTGCCATGACTCCCAATACTATATTGATAAGGCTCCCATATTAAATTTAATTCCTCTTTATTAAAATTAATTATAATCCGAGGATCTTTTAAAGTGCAAAGCTGGTGACTGGAGGAACTTAGAGTGGAGAAGGAAGTTGGAGATAAAAGAGGATATTGGCTGGAGATGCTTGGCCACAGCTGTCCATGTGACAGGAAGTGGGCTGGAGCAAACACGGTGTGGCTAGAGGGTATTACTGCTGCTGGAAAGTGTTGGGGGAGATTAAACATAAGAATAAGTAACCGATAGGCTGAGGGGATGGCTCAGCTGGTCAGTTGCCCTCTGTGCAACAATGAAGACCTGGGTGTGGTTGTGTGGGTTTGTAATCCCAGGACTGGGAAAGCGGAGAGAGGCCGTAGGTTCTAGGGGCTCACTAGTCAGCTGGTCTAGCAGAATGATGAGCTTTGGTTTCAGTAAGAGACCTTGTTTCTAAAATATGTGGAGAACAATAGAGGAATACACACTCATTGACTCGTGCCTTCTACATAAACACAGGTGCCAACACACATGAATGCACACAAGCCTTCCCTCACCTCCACCCCATACCAAACACACAAAGAAAATATTAATGAATAAGCATTTTGTGGCTGACATAACCTGGTCCAGTGCAAATGAAGACCCCCACGTAAGGCAGTGGTAGAAGGATGTGGATAAGAGGGTACAGTTAAGAAAATAAACAAAACAATAACAACAAAACTTATACCCTGGTATCTGATTGGGTATGGGGGTTGGGAAAAAAAGAATAAGTGTCTGGAATTTTTAGCTTTAACTGAGCTTGTAGAAGGCTGAAATTTGGCACATATAAGTTATGGGTCGGGGAGAGGAGATTGAAGAGCTCTCAGGGTCTGCTTGAGCTTCCACACAGTGAAAATGCCACGTGGTGGAGACATGATCCTGACTGCTTCTAACATTAGGATTATTCCATGTATTCTGTGGAACAGGCTTTGGGTTCAGCACTTTAAACAGATAACACCCCATTGTCGAGAGCCCTGTACACAAAAATAAAAATTACAAACAGAAGAGAGGCCAGGGTGCTTCAATTGCTTTCCAAGACATATACAAGGAGATGGCAACCCCTCGGCGTGAATCTATTCCTTCCTAATTCTAAACCAACTCTGAGTTACTTTCTTATGTAATTATTAAAAAGTTTAATTTGAAGAATAGTAGAAAAACTTACTGTTCTACCAATGTCAGTATGTGTGCTTGATCCCCTAATGATATAAAAAGAATTCCATTGACTTCATTTTTTGAAGGCTCAAGAGGCACTTGTGTAAATGAGGGCTGTATTTAGGGACCAGGATGTAGCCACACTCCTGTCACACTCTTGCTAAGTGGACATTGGTTTAGCATCTACATCGGGCCATGCCAGGCCAGGCCTCTGACTTTGGGCGGATACTGGTTTGGACAAGAGACGAAGAGCAAATCAGTTGAGGTTTCCCAGCACGCGAGTCACAGAGGCTATGAGGCTTGGCGTCGGCGACTCAGCTCAGGGCCAAGAGATACCCATTCGTAAAGTGGAAGCTGTTTCCTGACTTCTTGTGGTAAAAGCCCCTAGAACTTTGGCAGGCACCCCAACCTGGCACTCAGCTGAATTGGTGCTGCCAGGCTGCAAACGGGCCTCTACTCCAGGGCTTCATTTTCGTGTTCTAGAATCTCTGTAGGCTGAAGGGTGAGGAAGAGAAAGGCCCCCAGTCTCCAACAAGTCCAATCCTACCATGACGACCCACAGAAACTCTTAATTTTAGTTCTAGAAGATTCTTACTCAATTTGCCCCTAAAGATAGGCTCATATTGAATCGTATCGCGTCTTGAGAGTGATTAGTGTGGTGAGATTGCTCGCAGGCACTAAGCATTGTCTAGTGTACATTTACTGGTTCAATTTATGAGAGCAATAGCTTTCATCAATGATACCCATAGAGTTAGCAACAGTCATTGGGGAGCTTTCTTAGCATTTTCCCGAGTTGTTGAATTTGTCAAGGTTATTTATTGAATCATTATTCATTTTAAAACAGTGTTGAAAATAGCAAGTCCAAAATAGCTCCAAAGTCAAACTTTGATCATATGATATCTATTAAGGATAATAAATACCTTCCCAAAGAGAACACTGACAAAAATATCAATAATTAAAAATATGACAGCTGTAACTCACTTTCCCTTAGAATGCATTTATTTTCACTTTGTTTCTCATAATAAAGTATCTGTAGGTATTAGTTGTGCTTTGGGCTTAGCAAATCGAACTGTTGTTTATTTAGTTCATGTATTTAGCATTCCTGGTATACAACAGGCTGCTGTCACAGCACATGGGTAAATAACTGGGGTGCTTAGTGACCGCTTCACCATGAGTGTAGGTTTTTGTTGTCATTGAAATCCTTGCCCAGGATCAATTCTCACCTTCCACCAGGAAAATCAGGCACAGAGAGCAGGGAACACTGAACAGATTGCTAAGTCTCTGTTGACTCCAGATGTTAAACCAGATGCCATGCAGGTAGTAGGAAGGAATCCAAACAAATTAACATAGAGGGAGCCCAAACATCCCACTGACTTGCCTCCATTCCACTTTAACTCTGCTATCAGGATATAGCCCAGCTATGTCACCCTGGTGGAAGAAGCATGGGGTTCCATGCAGTACAATCGCCCATGAATGCCCCTGTAGCACGTGCATCACACACACAGTGTACAGATGTACCTTCATGTAAAATACTTCTACACAGAATCTTCAAAAGATTACTGCAACCCTTGTGAGTGCTAACTTAGCTTTAGATGAAATGTGTTAATAATGCAAAATTCTGCTTAACTCAGGAAAGATTGTTTTTTTTTCCAAATTTTTATTTAGAAATAATTTGTGTGTGTATGCCGCATGTGTGGCAGAACGTGCCTTGACATATGCGTGGAGGTGAGAGGCGAATTTGTGGAGTTGGTTCTTTCCTTCCACTTTTACGTGGGTTCCAGGGATTGAACTGCAGTCACCAGGCTTGTACTGGGACATCTTGCTGGCCTCCACTGAAGATTTGCTGATCATGAGATATGTGAGCGGCAGGACATTCATTTGTATTGTTTGGTGTTTTTAAATGATAACGAAGGAAAACTAAGAGACGCCTAATAACAACTAACGTCACAATCCATCAGGCAGCGGTGTCAGGACAGATCTGTGATCTGTAGACGCACTTCCAATGTGACTTTTACAATGTGACTGCAAGGAGAAAGACTATATAAGTTGGTGCAAACAATACTTGGAAGGAAGATCTGCTAATACTATCTGTTTCTGCAGCCAAGAGAGCATTCCCGAGCAGACAGGCATGGCTGAGGGTGGTTACCGCTCAGAGTGACTGTTGGAGTTTTTTCTATTTCATTACTACAGAGCCAATCTGCTGCTTTGAAAAGCAGTCCCATTCCATAAAAGTGAAAGGGAAATGCTGGGGGAGCAGGGGCATAGCTTAGCTGGTAGAATCCTTGCTTAGCATGCAAGAGGCTCTGAGTTTAGATTCTCAATACTGCATAAGTTGAGCCTGGTGGTGCACTTCTGCTATCCCAGCATTCTGAAAGTGGGGACAGGAGGACCAGGAGTTCAAGTGCAGCCTCAGCGGCATAGTGAGTCTGAGGTCATCTTGGGCTGCACAAGACATGTCCAAAAGGATAACAAATGAGCTTCATCCTCTTAGCATTTTTGATAGAGTACATTTCTCTGTGCTGCTCCACAGACTTTGGCTATAGCATTAAGGAGGTAGAATGATGTCTTCTGGGGGAATACCACATAAGCAGCATTGTGCCTAAATATCTATTGGACCAAAAGCTAGATGTGAATTTTGGTCATTAGATTATCATGGTCAGAATGTCTTTCTCTGTCCTTTGAGGGGAAAATCCCACCCATTTTCAGGGTCTATCATAGACATCATCATCAACAACAAACTTCATTGTCCCGGGAATCTCCTGCTTGTTTCTGGGTCCTCTCTTGCAGCTATGACTTTTCTTTTCATGTCACACTGTTACTCTGTTTCACGTTCTTTGTGTCCACCCTGCCCCTGCCAGAGAATATGTTACACATGAGTGCCTGCAATCCACAGCCAGATTATACCCTCACCTCCTCTTTTGTGCTCTCTGTGCTGTAGCAGGATGGAGCACGGGGCAATGAATTGCTCAAAGAAGTCATCTTCACCTATACTGAAGATCCTGCTTTTCCTTCCCAGTTAAACCTTTTAGTATTTCTCTATCTCATTAAAGTATGAACTTCCACTTCGACACCTTATACTGTGTGCGGATAAAAATGATCTTCTGCTATTTACTGTATCTAGGAACATCCTCCTCATGTATTCATGTCATGGCCAGAAATGGCATATTGAAAACTTCTTTAATGTCCTGTGTATCACGTAAATAAACCATTTATTTTTTTTTATTGAATTGGTTTTTGTTTCACTTGATCCTGAAGCAGCTGGTGCTCAGATCTCAGCTGATCTGTCTGAGCTGAGTCAGAGGCGACCCCTGATGAAGTGTGAACCTGACAGGGCCACGCGTGAACCTCACCTCTCCCTCTCACGGTATCTTCCGTATTTTTACAAAAGTGGATTTTGCTTTTAGGATTAGGCAGGAGCTCTTCCACCACATTGTTTTGAAGATCTGAAACTTACTGTGTTTTCTGAGAAATATCTTAACAGAAGACTTAATATCGACACAGAAGACTTTCGATACATGCCCATTCCTTCAACTGAATACTTTCATTGGGCTACTTGAATTAGAGATTATTTAAAATCTCAGAATGCACGATTCTCATGCCATAATTGATATATGCTTAAATAGATGTTCAAAATCAATTTGAATATTAACTAGGAAAAGCAAATTTTAAAAGAGATTATGTGTCTTGACAAACTCTCCTCTGCCACTGGAGGAAGTTTTAAAGAAAGATTTATTTTATTTTTATTTATGTGTATATGTCTACAGGAATGTGTACCACATGTGCAGGTTCTTACAGAGGTCAGCAGAGGGCGCCAGATAACCTGGTCTTGGAGTTACAAGTTGTTAAGAGGTTCAGCTGAATACGGGGACTGGGAACTGAACTCTGCTTCTCTGAAAGAGCAGTTACTACTCATAACCTCTGTGCCACCCCTTCAGTCTCAATAGAAGGAAGTTTTCCTCATGTAGAAAGAGTGTGCCTGAATAAACCAAAAGATCAAAAGATTTCTTTCTGTTTTTGTTACAGTAGAAGATAAGCATGTTGACTACCATGGTCTCCAGCAGGGAGTATTGAATAATCTGTCTCCTCTTGAAGTGATGTCTATTCATGCATTTTATATATAAGCTCTGGAGAATAATTTAGCCGAGAGTATTTTAAAAGACAGAAAAAAAATTCAGATTTCTCAAATCTCTATAGATGAGAAACAACCTTGAACAGGAAGTGGGTATTCGAGGAAGACAACATCCAAGTTACCTGAGATGCTGTCACACTGAGCTCTTGCCTAGTCCATGGAAGGTTGGGGATGAATGGCAGGGAAACTTCAATATTGTATTTTCATAATGATTATGTCAATAGGATTGTAAGTTTCATTTTAACTTATTCGAGTGTTGGAGGGTTGGGAGAATGCGAGTCATCTTTTAATTCGTGATCAAATCTTTAGCTGTTAGTGACAACATAAATGTGGCGTGAATAACACAAGTAAAGGAAAGTAGGCCAGAGTTTTAAGTTTCAGCAAAAACACATGCCCATATATTATCTATTCTGAATTTTGCTCATCAGAGAAACAGGTGCTGTCTCGAAATATTACTACAACGAGGCTCATTAGTCTGCAGGTGGGACCCACGGCATTCAAACCTTTCCCTGGGCTATTTAAGAAGAGTATTGACACAAAGCCAATGGTTCGCAAATGCTATTGTTGTTCTTCAAACTTAATGTTATCGCGGGTCTCCTGCATATGTGTTTTTGGGGCTCAGTTCCTAGTTCAGTGCTTCCAAATCCTGCTGATCCCTGGGTTGGAACAAAGCTCTCCGAGGCAATCAACTGCTCTGGCCATCCCAGGTGCCAAACACGCACACAATGCCCTTTTATTTATGGAAATACACACAGATCTATTCTGCATGCACTCAGAGCTCAGTACAAATACCACCCCTTTCCCACAGGCGACAGGAAGGATGTGGTTTGAAGGACATGGTTGCTTCATCTGAATGTGCAGTTGTTCTTCAAAAGATCTCTTGTTTTCATGCTGGGTGGATGGTACACTGCATTTTAGAAGACTCAGCCAAGCCATGCCCCAAATCTCACTCTCATTTCTCTAAAGTAGACAATCATGGAGCTCCTGGATGCTTCTCTACTTTCTACCCCTAATGGAAACATACTGGAAATGTGCTGATAATAAGAAGACATTTCTGTGAGCTGTTGACCTTGCAATGCCTTATGTCTTTGCCAGTAACAATAATAGCATACTAACATTATCAGATAAAATGGTCAGAACTATCCAGTGGATAAATATATGGACTGCCTTCAGCAGTGGAAAACACAAACATTATAGAACGACCCCCCCCCCCAGTCAGGTACCTTCCTGCCATAAAAGTAAGTATTTGCAGAATTTCCTTGGGTTCACCTGAATGCAAATGTGAGCTACACCATCACTGGCTACTGTTTAACATGGAAAAGTGTAACATGCAATACAAAGCACTGATTCCAACACCATCTCCTCTATCTATCTATCTATCTATCTATCTATCTATCTATCTATCTATCTATCTATTGATACTCCAACAACTCCACTATCTAGCTACTCCCCTCAAGCCCAATGACACACTCAGAACATGGAGTCGCATCTCAGATTTCCCAGAGCCTGAATCCTGGGAGCTCACCTCCTTCTTATTATTTCAGAAACACCGTGAGTTCTGAATGCCTACTCCACAGCCCTACTCCCTTTTGATTTCTCCCCTGTTCTTGACTTATCTCCAACTGCCAGGAAGTTTGTTAATTTACACATGATCTCCTGCTTGGGGGTCTAGCATCTCACATCTTTTTAATGCATTAACTAAATCCAATAATTAAAAACTTACAGCAAGTATGCTTGTTCACTCCATGGTTGAAGAGTCTTTTTACCTTAACAAGGATGCATTGTTGGTTACCGGTTGCTTCTTCAGCTTGGCATAGAGAGTCTTCTCCTCTCTATGTCCCCCGGTACAGTCACTAGCTCACCAGGAGCTACACTTTAAGAAAAGTGTTTAGGCAACGGGGTAAGTCCATTGCTGTGAGCTGCTGCTTCTGAATTCCTTCCAGTTAACTCGCTCTGGAAGGTTTTTTTTTCCCCTTACCACTTCTTGTTTTTCACCTATCAGTTGTAGAATGTGTGATCTACGAGAGACTCCCAAGAAGATATATAGCAACAGGAATCAAGGAAAAGAAGAATGGAGATTTGATAGGAATATTTTATTGGTAACACTAAACTTGAAATACCATGTCTGAGAAATTGTACACAACTCCCTGCGCCAGGTGGAATATTACTCTCACTCCAGCACATTATATAAACGTCTGCATTTTCTTCCCCAAGTAGAAATAAATGACTCTGGATGAAATGTCTGTGCCCGGGTTCTTCAGGAGTCCATGGCTCACTCTAAGATGCCAGGAACATGTCACCTTGTGTCATGCTCTGAGCTTTGTGTAGTTCTTATATAAACCTTGGTCTCCAGACACATTCCAAGCTGAGTTTACTTCAAATTCTGAACTGCGTTTATTCCATTCCACTCACTTAAAATTCCAGTTGTGATTGGAACAGACACACTTCATTTACCTTCTGTGCAGCGCTCAGTGGGCCACTTGTTAGGTCTCACTCTGGAAGGTGGCATTCACTCCCTCATGTGTCTTTCTATCAACTGACTAAAGCTTTGATTTTATTTGTAAGGGATGTTATAACCTTCAATGCCATCTTCCTTGACAGTTTTTGAGACTGGAACTTGAGGAATCTGGCAAAATAATATGATAAAGAATTTACTTGTCGTGACACAACCAAGTATAAATCTCAACTTCTCTCTTGTGAATCTTAGCCAATTTTCTATATACTGAATGACATAAAATGAGGTAACTTGATAAAAATGCCTGAGACAAACTCAGCCTAGTATCCTACAGCTTGAGTAGGACAGGTCACTTAGGGACAAGGCCTTGAGGAAGGTCAGTTCTCAAGGAGGAACTATGCAACCCGTGGAAGGGAACTGATTCTTTGTCTGGCATGAATTTCCTGACCAAGGTTTGAGCCAGACGTGACAGGTAACTAAAAAGAGTCAACTATCCCTGAGAAAGCAAACCACATAGGGTCCTGCACAGGACCGAAGAAAAGCTACTGTAACCCCTAAGCAATGGTTGATCCCTATCAACCTCCATCTTTGCTTACTGATGTAACAGCTATAGGCATGTGTGTGCCTGTGTGTGAGTACATACATGGCTGTGAGTGGGGGCTGTCTTCAGCTCTCCTTCAGGGTTTTTTTGTTTTTGTTTTTGGAAGGCTCAAAAATCTTTGTTTTGCCAGAAAAATGGCCCCAGCTCCCTAGTCTGATAAAATAATGTCTTTCTTTACTTTGAAAAACTCCCTCTGGCTCAACTTTGTTCCTTCCCTCTCAACTGAAATACAATGACTAATCACTTCGAAGATCCTCCTGCCTATACCCATGGCTCCCCAGGAATTCCTGTCACTGATGAACAGTCTCCTGAGAGGTTTCAGCTCCAAATAAAGTCACTATTTTATTTCTACTGTTTAGAGCATAGCTGTTACATTCTGATAAATTCATGTGACTCTGTGGGTGAGTTCTGGGGTAAAGCCTTTGTCTTCAACATCCTGGGGACCCCAACATAGTCCAGATTCCTGTCTTCTTTTCCTTTATATTCTAATTTGTCTTTCTAATCCAACAGGATGTTCAGCCCTTACCTCCACACTCTTAGCAAAGTCCTTGGGTCCTTAGAGGTAAGGTAACCCAAGAAGTAAACACCTATCCATCTATCTCTCCTCTCATGAATTTGAAATAAATTGATGAATTTATCCCAACCAGACTTCTGTACACTCAACTCATAAAAAGGCTTATTTTTTTTCTTTTTTGTTTTGTTTTTCGAGACAGCGTTTCTCTGCAGCATTGGAGCCTGTCCTGGAACTAATTCTTGTAGACCAGGCTGACTTTGAACTCACAAAGATCCACCTGCCTCTGCCTCCCGAGTGCTGAGATTAAAGGTATGTACCACCACTGCCCGGCTTTATTTTGTTTTTCTTATTCAGTCCCAATCTTACCACCTCTATTCTGGATCCTATTTGCCCCTCTTTATCTATTTATCACGTAGAACCTTGGCTTTTTCCTCCCACTGGCTCTTGTACAGCAGGACCTTTTAACTGGGGGATGGTTTTAGGATTTGGTTCTCCACTATTTCTTGAGTCCATACAGACAGCATGACTCCAGGCATGGTGTCGGTCTTCACACCATTGTCATTTGCAAAAACTATAAATCAAGCTTTTAATCTACTGCCCCTCCACTAGGCCTGGTTTATCAGAATACCACCCCTTATACATATTCTAGATATAAACAGAATAAAAACCCTAATGAAATCCCTTCATGCAGCCTCCTTCCCACTCTAGCTCCACCCCTTCTCCTTTTCCTGTGCTGTTTGCCAGGGTCATGTGGACTCAGCTCCTAACAATCTAAACTAGCCTTCAGTGCCTATCAGCCTTTCCCAGCAGCTGCTGTTTCTAGGGTAATCAGTAACTTGCTGGCCGACTGCTCTAGACTGCAGGTTTGGAGTCTAGTGACTGCACCAACGGGGTTCCACACTGCTGGCTACTCCTCTCCCGAATTCTCTCACCGTCACCTTCCCCAGACTTCTAACTGTCCTGGCCAGCCCTGCTCTGGTTCCTTTTCAAGGGCTTTTTAGTTTCTACTATTTTCCTAGATCCAGCCCAGCACCCCTTCCCTGGCTTTGTTTTTTTTCTCTTTTCCATTTTTATACTGACTTAATCATTAATCAGATAATTCTTACTGTAAAGGGCTTGAAACATTGGCACGCTATCCATCATTCACAAAGCTCCCTGCCTCCCAAATAGTCTTTCATAGTACAGGTGCCACGGTCACAGTCCACTTAGAGGGTTCAGGTACCAGGCATCCCAGATCCCAATGGCACCCAGTTTTTAACTATTCTTACCCCCTGCTGCTTCTTTCCCTTGTGCCTTTTCGTCTTTTCTTCACGACACAGTTGATATTGGTGAGTCCACTTTCAGTCTATGACCCCTGGCCTAAAACATCGCAGTTTCCCTCTGTCTCGAGCTGCCTCTGCGATCTCATTTCTTCATCTGCTGTCCTCTATGCATCCTTCCATCATTTCTGTATCCCCAGTCATGAGTCCTTGTCCGTCTCCCAGAGGACCTTTGCCCACACTGGCTTCTGCCTTTGCTGTTTCCTTCTTTCCAAGGTAACTCTGGTGTGTCTTTCTGTCTGTCCTGGCTCACCTGGAGGTTCTGAAAAGAGATAGTCCCTGAGTACTCCTCACCCACTTAAATCTCATTACAAACTCCGCATTGCTAATTAGGTATAAAGAGATGAGTTGCCCCAGTGATGTAGGAGCGATCTGTCATTTTCACACTATTTCTAGCTTAAATAATGGAGCATAAAATCTTTCAGAGTAATATGTGATCGTGTGGTTTTACACTTTATTTTCCATAAAGCATATAATGCAGCGGTTCTCAACCTGTGGGTCATGAGCCTTCTGGAGGTCGACTGACCTTTCATGAGGTTACATGTCAGATATTCTGCATATCAGATATTACAATTATATACAATATCATTCATCACAGTAGCAAAGTTATAGTTATAAAGTAGCAATGAAAATAATTTTATGGTTGTGGATTACCACAACAGGAGGAACTGTATTAAAGGGTTGCAGCATTAGGAAGGCTGAACAACTGATGTAATGGTATGTCATCAATATTTGTGCTTAGATATCATGTCCACATAATTTACCATCCAAAATGAGGCAAGTTTCTCCATGAAACGGGATGATATAATGATACCAGGAGATACAGGAAAACTGCTTTGGCTGACATAACAGGAGAAATGACTATATGTAGAATTCTCTGTACAGAGTAGAGCGCTACTGAGGTCCCATGGGAGAAAGCAGGTAACCCATCTTCCACAGCGCAGCTTACATAAGAGGGCTGTGATCGCGTTCGTCGATCTGAATTTTGTCAGCTCCAGTTTTGTTTGTCCTTTTTCTTTTTTTTTTGCTCCCCCCACCAAATTGATATTAATATTTCAGGAAGTACATATCTGAGCAATATGCTCAGTATAGCTAGGAGACATGTGGTTTGAACGCGTGGTCCTGGGGGATCATGGATTTGAACACCTGGGCCTGGTGGTCATGCTGCTTTGGGAGGTTATAGAACCTGCAGTCAGCTGTGGGAAGATGTGGGAAAATGGGATTGAGCCTTGAGGTTTGTAGCCTGGCAGGGCTTCCTGTTCTCTCTCTGCTTCTTGACAGTATGGCCAGATGCCTCAAGCTCCTGCCACCATGCCTCCCCTGCCATGACGTGCCTCCCCTCAAACTGTGAGCCAAAATAAGCCTTCTCTCTGTAAGCCTCTTCTTGTTGGGAATTTGATTCTAGAAACAAGAAAGGTAACTGACTCAGGAGGGGAAGAAAGAACAGGAAATCAACCTTCAGAGAAGCTGCAGCTGATTACAGGATATGTATTGTCGTCCCACGTGAGAGATGAAGAAATTCATACCTAGGGCTTAGATATGACTCAACTCTGCCTGTGTAGACAAAATCTGACTGACTAGAGCTACAGTGCAGGCCTCCAATTTCAGTTCAGAACTAGGTCCATTTTACTAAGTTTCCTAAAGGGACACAGTACACCGGCAGCACACCTACAGGGAAATAGACCACACAACTGCAGCACACTCAGAGACGGACCACACACCAGCAGTACACCCAGGGGGAGACTGCACACCAGAAGCACACCCAGAGACAGACCACACACCTGAAGCACACCCAGGGGGAGATAACACACTAGCAGCACACCCAGAGACAGACCACACACCAGCATCACACCCAGAGACAGACCACATACCGGCAGCACACCAATGTGCTTTACATTAGCCCTGTCTGCCACCACACTGAAATGCCCAAGAAACACATTCATACAATTGCTGCAGAAGGGGACAATGCCTGAGCTCTGAGGGGGTGTTTGTTCTGCCTATGCACACTTCTTTTTTAGGCACCGATTTCTGGCCCTGTCTCAAGGACTAGAAAGGGCTTTAGAAGGCAAACCACATCTCTGATTTTGGCAAGTCGTTGTATCATAGACATGTTTAAATCCCGAGTAAACCAAAAGGCCCCTGATACGTTCCTTTACTATGTAGTCAAATTCTACTTTAGAGGTATGATGAAGAGCCAGGACGTGGTCAAGCTACCTTGGGAACAGCAGAACGTTTCTGTCACACAGAATGCATATGTAGCACTATGAACTCTCCAACCTAAACATTTGAGTACTTTGGGGTTTAGGAGATACAGTCTTTACAGCCATCAGATTCTTAAGGGAAGAGTTTCTCAGGCTGCAATTGCTGGAGAGGGGAAGGCTTTGTGTTCAAGTCTCCTAAGTGCGGTAAGGAGCCCTTATGTAATGCAGTCTTTTAATATTCAGAATCTCCCAGGTTCCAGAGACCTACATGAATCCTCCTTCTCTGACTCTATTGTGTTCTCAGAACAATGTCCTAATAAAACTCAAATGTAAATTTTGCTACTTTCAGACTCAAGAATGATACTTCATTTATTTCACAAGAACTATCTCTTCAGACAGACATGACTTTCACCCAGTCTTTGTTCTGACCTACAGAGAATTCTGTAAAGACACAGAGAAAATGAAAACAGCTCACAGATCAATTAAGTCTTCAAATAACAGCCAAGAATAACCACAACAAAAGTCATTTGAAGTTAGCTGAAATTGATGAAGAGCCAGGAAAACACTTGATGACAGTCAATAGATAGATGTGCTTTCAATGTCTACTGAATTCTTGGTTTGAGGCTCATAACTAAGATGAATAAAAGTGTAATTGAGATGAAAAGGACAAGCGAAGGAATTTCTCTGTTTGGGTGGCCTGGGTGGGGTGGGGAAGCATACATGTACGTGGAAGGCTTGGATGGCGTTCAGAGGTCAATTTCGGCCATCTCACCTCAAGCTCTGTTGATTAGGCTAGGCCACACAGATATGGAGACCCAGTATTCCACCTATTTTTTGTTTCTTTAGCACTGACATTACAAGTGTGCACCACCATGCAATTTTTGAAAAGATTTACTTTTTATTTTCTGTACATGAGTGTTTTTCTGCTTGTATGTATGTGTACCACATGCATGCAATACCTGTGGAGGCCAGAAGAGGGCTTTGGATACCCTGATACTGGAGTTACAGATGCTTGTGAGCCATCATGTAAGGTCTAGGAACCATTCCTGGATACTATGCTAGAGCAGGAAGGGCTCTTGACTGCTCAGCCATCTGTCCATTCCCCTCTGAGGTTTTCTATTTGTTGTTAGTTTTGCTTTTTTTTTTTTTTTTTGAGTGGCTTCTGTGAATTGACCACAGGCTCCCACGTTGTACAGCTAGTACTTTACTAACTTCACCATGACCCTCATTTAGAGGTGAGCTTTCTTTGCCCGGAATATTGTTTTATCCTTTTATATAGATCAGGTAGCAAACCCTCTCCATTCAGGAGACACAGGGAAACACCTGGGAGTCAACAGAGTCCACCCTGGACCTACAGACTGGAACAAGATGGGGAGAGCATCTTGACTGAAAGAAAGAATAATTATAAATATTCATCAAACGGTATTCATAGTAAGTTCAATGTCTATTGCAGTCTGAGAGTTTGCTTCAAGGCCAAGGGTATGCAGCCCTTTTCTAAATTAAGTTATCTCAAGGTATGTTTATTTTCATTCCACGCTGAAGTTCAGTGACAGAGTCCGGGATAAAGTAGGATAAGTAAAGGTATTTAATTATTGTTTTCTTTTCCAGATCCTCAACAGAATAATTACTGAGAAACTCTGCTGCCCAGAAAACGTCTATTAGAATTATTGAGTACCAACGAAACGACAAAGCAGGGAGAGGGAGGGTGCTGTATTTATATCCTACACCATAATCAATGCTTTTGGGTTGTTGGAATTCATCTTTGCTGGAGCGGTATCTTGTATCTATATAAGAAGTTTAGAATGGTTGAAGTTCATATCTGGCATACACTGGTATATTCATTTGATTGGGTTTTATTCACACCCCAAAACAATGATCTTGTTATTCAGAACCCCCAGGTCTGAAATACTGAAGGACACCTCAGCTTCTCAGTAGGAATCAGTGTGACTGAGGAGTTCTCCAAAACCCACCATTGCAATGGGCTTTTCCACACAGAGACTCTGATTTATTATTATCTAGATAATATGAATAACACAGCAAGACAGTCCATGCATAAACACATCCTTAAATCCATGAAAGGCGTGGGATCCTCTTGGCAGTTAAAATTAGAATTTAGAATGATGAAAGAGATGTAGATCTTACATCGTGTGCTAAAGGTGACTTAATTCATCCCAACCTCCATCAGAAGATCATCTCCGCCTTACACAGCGCATAAACCAAAGGGGGGTAAGACGATTCCACTTGTCTCCAGCCACTGAGATGATCCTTTGCTGGAGCTCATCCAAAAGCTGCCGCTAGACTCCAAAGTATGAGCTACCATAACTTGCCCTTCCTTTGACTTCTCAGGAAAGATAAAACCATCATTCCACCTCACAAATTTTATGATTCACCAGGAAGGTATACGGCTGCATGCCTGTGTATGCAGTTATATGGGAACCTGTATGTGTGTGTGTGTGAGAGAGAGAGAGTGTATGTGAGTGTGTGTATGTGTACAATACATGTGGTGCCCGGTGAGTAAACAGGGTACACATTTCCCCTCTAGATATTGAGTTTCTAGAAGTTGTTGGAAGTTCCTGCAAGTTCTGCTCTCTGGCTAGCGGCTTCTGCCTCTGCTCATGCCTGACCAAACAGGCATTCCACCCCAACAGACAGGGTGTGATAATCACTCTTGCCTGATAGACAGCAGTGACTGGCATCAGGCCTTTCCTATGTCTTAGAAAGTGGACGAAAGTGTTCTCTCACTCAAACATTCCTTCTCTTTTAAAGTTATACAATCTTTTAATTAGCATGTTTATATGTTCTCAGTTTTCACCACCCCAAACAAGAGCAAAGTAGGAGTCCTATGCTATAGAAGAGGCCTTTTGCTTCTGATCACCACACCCCAGCCTTTTCTGTTATCCCAGTTCATTTTAGAGTGCCCAGTCTTCCCAGAGACACCTAGAGATTTTCTGATCATCGTTTGTGATTAGCCCAGCGATGACTTCCTCACATAAATTTCTGTGTCATATCCCTAGCTGGGACACATTTATTTTTCCCCAAGGTCCCTCTAAGCACTTTGTTTGGATCAGTTATAAATATTAATGTCTCCCCTTGCATTGCTGTTCCTTGTGTACGCATCTTATCTTCCTCCCATAAACAAGGCGAGCCTCCTGGGGGCAGGGCTAACATTTCCTCTCTCTCTCTGCCATCGCTTAGGCTACACATCACAGGGCACTTCACAAAGAAGAGGCTTAGCCTTTATTTTGTGATTTGAATGGCACAAGAGGTGCCCGGCTCTTGGGAAAGCACTGATGTGAAACCCAACCTGTTTCTGTGATAAGGAGGGGGAGGGTACTTTTGTTTGCCGACTCCCCGCTCAAGGTTCATTCAGGTTTTATATTCCTTTTGGCTCTGCCTTGTCAGAGTTTTCCTCTTTGGTCATCAGTAAAAGATGAGGGAAAGAGAGAGAAGAAAAGAGAGAGGGGACAGAGGGAAAGAGAGGGACAGGCTAGAAGAGAGAGAAAGAGAGGAAGAGAGAGACTCTAATAGTGGCCAACACAGAACAGGACATAGCCTTCTTGGCCAGTTCTGGCATCGCCTGGTATGGCAACCATAATAAACAAGGACACACACATTTCTACAGGTTATTGCAGTCTGAACGCCCATATACAAAGGCATTATAAGTACTTGCAATGGTATACTAACTAGACAAACTAGGTCATTGCACTGGATCATTGCACAAGTCACACTTACATGCAAACACCTGTGCGCTCCTTAGCAGTGTGCAATGTGACAGTCAGTTGCTCTTGTCAGTTGAAATCAAAATTTTGCCCAATCATATTAAAGTCACAATCCTTCCCCGAAACTCTTCTTAGATGGAGGAAAGTTTTTCTCAGTGAGTCACCATTTCCTGCGAAAGCTCCTTATTGCTTTTGCCTGTGTCTCTACGGGGGCAGGATGCAGAGTAGATATTTGTCCTTTTCAAACACATTATCTTTAAAGTTATTTTTGTCGAAATTGAAGTCACATTAGAGCATATTTTTCCCCCAAAGCTCTGAAGGGGAATTTCAAAAACTTACCCCAAACAACGATTCCTTGAAATGAACATAAAAAGCCTAAAAACCAAATGTACAAATGTCCCGGAATCCCTTCACAAAGCCGCTCTGCTGCTGTCCAGTGGACAAGTTAAATCTGATGCTAATAAGAAATGTTTTTCTGCTGGGGGTGGTGGTGGTGGCGCAGGCCTTTAATCTCAGCACTGGGGAGGTAAAGGTAGGTGGATCTCTGTGAGTTCAAGGTCAGCCTGGTCTACTTAGTGGGTTCCAGGACAGCTAAGGCTCTTACACAGGGAAATCCTGTCTTGAAAAACCAAAAGAATAAAAAACAGAAAAATTTTTTCCCATTAATTAATAAATACTCATGCCCACCTCTATCTTTTGTTTTATTTGTGGGACAGGGTTTCAGGTAGCCCAGCATGGTCTCAGCTTCTCCATTTAGCCAAGGATAGCCTTGAATTCCAGACCCTTCTTCCTCCAAGTGTTGGGATTACAGACACCACCAAGCTTGGTTTCCCATGGTTCTTCAGATGAAATTCCTGATAGTATGTCTGTTCTTTCTATTAGCTTTGATTCCTCAGTAGGATCTGTGTCTAATTTGTCTTTATTTTTCTCCCAAACCTGAAAGGGTGCCCTTCAACAAAGTGAAGGTGACATTATTCTGTCAAGTAGCCCGTACTCTAGATATTTGTCACAGTGGGCAAATTTGATATTGGAAGCTTGACTGTAGAAACAATTCTTGAAAGAAGCAAATGAAACATAAACTCTAAGTAGATTTACTAATTAATTCCTTAAGGCAGGGTTTAAGGCTTTCTTTGAAGCCTGGTATAGCATAAGAACTCATAATGTAGGCCAGGATGGCCTCAGACTCCCAGAAATCACTCTGCACCACTGGGTAGGTGAGGACAGTGGGACATGAGGGATTCCGCATACTCTGTATAGAAAAATTTGAATATCTGACGTGAGTCTGTTAAGATTCGGGGGCAGAACAAACACAGTAAATTTGATAGTTTAGGAAAACTATAAGGTGATATTATACAAGTTATAATGAGTTAGCGATAAGAGCCACCTGGTCAGGATGGGTGACTCACAGCAAAGAGCTAAGTCTCTTTTGATTTCTAACATTCCTGTCGTTTTAAAGGCAGAACTTGGAGGAAAGACCAAAGGAAGAGAAAGGAAGATGGGTAACCCTGGAAAGGGGGAAGATAGCCCATGAATTTGGATACCTCCTGGGTCTAGTGTTGCTTACCACGATACAGTTTTAAAGACATGGAAATTCAATACAGTGTTTTACCTCCTCTAAGGCACCAGGTCCTATCTGCAGGCAACACAATCTTTCATATTAGCAAATTTAGCCATTATAAGAAAAGAGAGTTAGGGACGACTCAAGGGGAAGTTCAGAGAAGTCTGATAAAATAGGAGTCTGAGGAGATTGATCAGTGGTAGTATGCTTGCCACAAAAACACAAGGACCCAAGTTCAATCCACAGAACCCATGTAAAAAGGCCAGGCATGGTGGTGCATGCTTGTAACCCTTTCCCTGAGGAAGGAGAAGCAGACAGACTTCTTGGGCTTGCTAGACAGCAAACCTAGTCAAATCAGCAAGCTCAGGGCCAATCAGAGACTCTGTCTCAAGAAACTAGTGAACACTTAGCTCACAGCCAATCAGACACTCTGTCTTAAGAAACACGTGAACAGTTTCTAAGGGCAACCTTAGGCTGTCCTCTGACCTCCATATGCAGGCACACACATGTGCATAGCATGGGCACTTGCACAAATATGCACATATGTCACATTGGTTTTAAATCATGAGGAAAATGTACTTAGAGCGAGTGACACTGCAGCTCTTCCTCAAGCTGCTCAGGTCTCCTGTACTACGTCCAGCTAAGGAAGCTGCCTGCATGGATAATGGGCACAGGCCGAAATGTTCTCCAAAGTAGGCAGTAGATGAGTAATGAATGAGTTAGCAGAGTATGGATATATAGTAACTTTGACAAACTAATGGAATAGGGCACCTTACTTCCTTGATTTTCTTCCCAAATATCCAAGGACTCAGACCTGGAATGCAGTCATAGCTTCCTGACTCCCGCTTTAGTGGGAATGTGTACACGGCGATCAACATCTTGAGTGTTACAAGGCATTAATAGAAGATGTATCGCATAAGGACAGAGGTGAACTGATAATACTGAGTCAGAAGAAGATTTGAGAGTTCTTATCAGGTCCCTGAAGGGTTATCGGGTACAAGTGGAACCAGGCTTTTCTCTTCATGATCCCTCTAGAGAGCGATCCTAATACTGGTGAAGAGGCAGCCTGCTGGACTGGCTTTTAGGGTGAAGTGGTTTTCTAGCACGCAGAAATGGGTATCACTAAATTAGATGGACTTGGGAGACTGTGAGCTCCCCATCACGGAATGTGCTCCTGTCACGATAAAATGGGCACTTGCTGGGAGTGATAGACATTAGAGAGGATATTAGGCTCATAATCCTGAGGTCTTTTCCAAATCTGAGAGAGTAGCATTATGTAATGTCAATGTCTTAAGAAGAGAAAGATGAGGATATCTTTCCTTGCTCTCATCTCTGTCCTTTCTCCATCTTGACTATCCGTTCCCTCAAGTTCTCCTCAACCCTCTCCTTCTCCTCTCCTCTTCTCCTTCCACCCTTCTCTCCCCACTGCCTGCTCCCAATTTTGTCAGGTGATCTTGTCTACTTTGACTTTTCCAGATGGAACTTGTGTTTTTCTTAGGGTTCACCTTATTACTTAGCTTTTCTAGGGTCATGAACTATAGGCTCAATAACCTTTGTATATAGCTAGTATCCACTTTTGAATGAGCACATACCATATTCATCTTTTTGGGTCTTGGTTACTTCACTCAGGATAGTGTTTTCTAATTCCATCCATTTGCATGCAAAATTCAAGATGTCATTTTTTTCCCCACTGAGTAGTACATTTTCTTTATCCATACTTTGGTTGAGGGGCATCTAGGTTGTTTCCAAGTTCTGGCAATTTCAAATAATGCTGCTATGAACATAGTTGAACCAATGTCTTTGTAGTATGATTGAGCATCTTTTGGGTATATGCCCAAGAGTGGTATTGCTGGATTCTGAGGTAGGTTGGTTCCCACTTTTCTGAGAAACTGCCCTACTGATTTCCAAAGTGGTTGTACAAGTTTGCATTTACACCAGCAATGGATGAGTGTTCCCCTTACCCCACATCCTCTCCAGCATAAGCTATCATTAGTGTTTTTGATCTTAGCCATTCTGACAGGTGTAAGATAATATCTCAGAGTTGTTTTGATTTGCATTTCCCTGATGGTTAAGGATGCTTAATATTTCGTTAAGTGTCTTTTGTCCATCTGAGATTCTTCTCATGAGAATTCTCTGTTTAGTTATGTACCCCATTTTATTTGAGCCATTATAGGGTTAGCAAGAAGCCTGGCTTTAGAGAAATTCCCAGCAACCCACAAGGATTACCCCAGCTAAGATCTTAAGCAATAGAGGAGAGGGGGCCTGAACTGGCCTTGCCCTGTAGTCAGACTGATGACTGTGTTAAACATCAGCATAGAACCTTCATCTAGCAACGAATGGAAACAGAGGCAGAGACCCACATCGGAGCAATGGACTGAGCTCCCAAAGTCCAGTTGAAGACTGGGAGGAATGAGACTATGAGCAAAGAGGTCAAGACCACGACCGGTACACCCACCGAAACAGTCTACCCGAGCTAATTGGAGCTCATCAACACTAGCTGAAATGGGAAGAAAAAAGTGTAGGACCAAACTAGTCCCTCTGAATGTGGCTGACAGTTGTATGGCTGGGGCAGACTGCAGGGCCACTGACAGCAGCACCAGAATTTATCCCTTCTGCATGTCCTGGCTTTTTTGTAACCAGTTCTCTTTGTATGGATACCTTACTCAAGCCTAGATATAACAGGAAGGGCCTCGGACCTTCCCCAAAACAATGTGCCTTACCCTTCCTGGGAAGTAGATGGGGGTGGAGTGGGAAGGTATGTAGAGTGAATGGAAGGAGGGGAGGGCGTGGGAACTTGGATTGGTATGTATAATTAAAAAAGATAGTTTGTTTTCTTTTTTAAAAAAATAAAAAATTAACTTAGAAAAAAGAAGGGGAGAATGGAAGAGAAATTCTAGAAGGATATACATGGCAATGAGGAAAGAACCCAGGAGCTGGTATCCAGACTTCTTTTTATAAGGCTGTTTATCAAATATCAACTCCATTGTGTGTGTGATATTTTCATCTGTGTGCACACATGTGTGGTGTGCAAGTGCCTATGTATTAGTGTGCACAAACATGTGGAGCCCAGAAGCTGATGTGTGTCTTCTTCAATTGCTCTCTGCTTTTTCCCCTTCTTCCCTTTTCCTTTCCCTCCCCCCTTCTTTTTCTCAAGATAGGCACTCTCACTGAATGTGAAACTCATAAAATTGGCTGGGCTGCCTGGCCAGCAAGCCCTGGAGATGCTCCAAACTCCTTTCCAGTGCTGGAGCTTCAGGCTTATACCATCGCACTGGAACTACAGGCTCACGCCACCAGACTTGGCTTTTACGCGGAAGCTGGAGATCTGAACTCAGGTGCTTCTGCTTGTGTTGTAAGTACTTTACTGACTCAGCCAGCTCCCCGGCTCCCAGATATCAGCTTCTTTTTACAGGAAAGTAGTCAAAGTCTGAAAGCACAGGAATTCAGGATTCACTTTTCTTCTAGAGTGAAGGCAAATTCAGTTCTTCAGACTAGACAGAAGTTAGGAATAGAATAAGGGGAAGACGACAGAAACGAAGCCATTTCTCCTGCACTTTCCTGAGGCTCTTCTCAAATATTCTTTTATCTTCTAGCTAGTTAGAAAGTTAGAGCTACATTTTCATGCTCGGTGTTGTTGGATAGAAGACAGGTATTTTCCAAATTCTCTTTAGGGACACAGTAGGACACCCCCAACTTATATACATTTAGCAAACATTTTTACACTTGATCAAATAATTCCACGTTTAGCTAGGTGCAGAGGCAAAGGCTTTACTGAGCATCTGCAACTTTAGAATTGTGCTCACAGCTTCCGGTTTGTGGGAACAAGCTGACTTGCCAGGAAGAACTCATTAGGTCTCTTCTGCTTTTTAATACAAGTGGTTCTGGGGAAGAAGAGTTGGTCTTCTGGACAGAGAGGGCCCCTACAGTAGAGGTCAAAGGACACAGTCTGACACCCAGTAACTTCCTGCTGAACTCAGTGCTCCCTCTGCAGGATGGCCACTGGCTACCACAGGGGTTCAGCAGGATAAGCCCATCAGTAAAGGGCTTTACTAAGCAAGGTCTGGTGTCCTAGTTAATTAGACATTTATGTTCTGAACAATTAACTGTGGCTAAAGCATACTTGCCTGGGAGTACATTACATGTTCTATGCTTTAAACCATATAAATACATATATACATATGTATATACAAATATGTATATATATATACATACATACTACTGAAGAATATAATAGCCTTTAGCAACACACAAACACACACACTCCATCACAAATAATATAATTATTCAGTTTCAGTTGGTTCATGCTATGGCCATGGTGTCTCTTTAGAGCAATAGAAACCCTAACTAAGATATATACCTTATTTATTTATTTATTTGTTTATTTTGAGGATAAGGCTGGGATGTGGCTTCCATGGGCACTGTCTATGGGCTAGCTCTTATACTGTATCTCTAAGGACATTTCCATCAGAGGGTGGTCAAATCCTTTGAAGGTCATAGTGGAGTCAGCGTGGCTCTGCCCTGGGGCACAGAGTGGTGGGACTTCACCTCAGTCTTGTGTAAAGTCTCATAGTCTTCAAGCTCTGCTGCTGCCTTCTCTTATTTCCATCCCACCAGCCTCTGTTCTTAGGGAATTATTTCTACAATCTAAACCCATCCCTCTTCTGTCACTATTGTTTGTTAGGTCCAGGTGCTCTGCAATCATTGGCTCAAAATACTTTTCCTTCTGAAATGTACTAAGTGGTATTCACATTTGGGTGATCATTGGTGGCTTGGTTTTCCTTTTACGTTATTGGCTTGTGCAGCAAATATATATTATTAATGGTGAATAAAAGAACTAAACCATAGCACAAAAATACAAAAATAAGTTAGAATTAAAGATGCTGCCTTCATTTTCTTCCTACATTTATTACTATGTTGGTAAAACAGACAATTGCCACTGAATTAGTGCATTGAAGACAATGGTAATCATTTGCTGGTGCTCTTCTGTATGCTCTTACACCGTTTTCCTTTTGTCAGTTGCACTTTCCTTTGAATATGGTCTTCCATAACTCTCATTTCCCCCCAACCATCTTTCCTTCCCCCCTTTTCCCTCCCTTTGTTCATTCCTTACTCTCTCCCACCTCCTTCTTCGCTCTGTTCTTCCCCCTCCCTCCCTCCCTCCCTCCCTCCCTTTATTCTTGTTTTTTTGTTTTGTTTTGTTTTGTTTTGTTTTTAATTTGTGATAGGGTCTTGCCCATAACCCATCCTGGCCATGAACTCGAAATCACCCTCTTTCAGCCTCCTTGGTGCTGAGATTACAATTGACGGTCACCCCGATCCATTCTGTAGTTCTCATTTTCAAAGCAAGGAAACTGGCACCCATAGGAAATATCTTACTCTTCAACCTGGGAGGTGAAAATGACAGGCGAAGAAGCATCCCAGGAAGAGACATCAGTGTCTACTCTTCAACCAAGACACCTGAGCTGTCAGTCCTGTGACAGCTTACATTTTAGAGCAGCATCTGGTTTACAAAAGCCAGCGAACTTGTGTTCTTGACGTGGGGGCTCCTTGCATGCCACAGGGCAGGTGTCACCTCTATTTTAATGACACAGAAGCTAGAATTTAGGCAGGGCAAGATCCTGCCCAAGGCCATGCCCTGACAAACAGTCAACATGTCTATCTTCAATTCCAAGCTTGTACTTTCTAGTAACTTCCATGACAAAGGCTTGTATGTTCTCTTTGTTGTGAACAATGCTGCAGAGGGAGAATATGGTCTAGCACACTTGTAAAGGGGAAACAAGATATTTAATTAGAAGAAAATGCTTATCAGGGATGTATAAGGATGCTGACAGAAACAACACTTTCATTAAGAGACACAAAATTCTCTCTTCAGGATGTGACGTGGCAATTGCAAATATGACCTCACAGCAGCCACAACAGTCTGCCTTGGGTCTGGACAAGGCTGGGCCTATCGGCAGTCAATCATGGATAGATGAGGGGCTCATGGGGCCCTATACATCCTGTTGAACTTTTGACAACTGATGAATTCCGGGAAGAGGAGCAACCATGGCCTTCATTGTGTACCAAATGATGAATCCACCAGGTTCCAATGGCTATGCCCAAACCTGTGGCCACACAGTCAGCTTAAAATAAGAGGACCACAAAACAACACAACAAAAGCCAAAGGGTATGGAAAAGGAACGTGTAGGGAGGAGGAAGGGATGACAGGTTTAGGGGAGATTAGAAAGAACAGCAGTGACAGTAAACAGAATCAGGACATACATGTATGAGCTTGTCAAAGAACAAGTTTAATCAACCTACAGGTGGAAAGCGATGATAAAAATCAAGATAAATGAGTTTAAAGTGGTTAAAATAAATGAGTTTCAAATATTCTCTAGTATCTTCCGCAGGTTGGTAAAATTAAATAACATTCTAAAAATTAAATTATGGAATCAAATTCAGAATCCAATTAAGGAATAACAGAAATAAAACATTTTGTAGATGATGAAAATTTTATCTTTTAAAAGTATTTATTTATTTTTAAAGTTATATGTATGTGTATCTGTGTGAGTATGTGGGGGGGAAGGTGTGTGTGCATGCATGTGTGCGCACACGCTTTTTAGGTCCCTCAGAGATGAAGTTACAGGTCACCACCGGGTGCTAATAGAACTCAGTTCCTCTGGAAGAGCAGCAAGTGTTTGTAACTGCTAAGCCAATTCTTCAGTCCATTTTCTTTCTTAAAAGAATCATTTAGAGTGAGTTTTCTCCCTTTCTCTTCCTTCTAACTTTTCTCTGCGAGAAAGAACAAGCTCTATACATGTGTTGTTTTAAAGATTCATATAGCAGAAATTTACATCCTCACTTCTAGAGTCTGTAAAATCAGCTGCAGCCCCCACTGCCACTTAGGCAAACTGTAGTGAGAAGAGTCTTAACTAGAGTGATCTGGGTTACTACAACTCAGGAGCCACCAAATTTCTCATGAACGTGAAACAAAATACCCAGGTAACATGAGGGTGACAGATGAGAAAACTGTCTTCCTCAATCTTACAAAATGTTGTTTTGTCAGGGCTATGAATCATAAGATACTACACAAAACAACAAAGGCTAGGGTGTAAGATACTAGAAATGCTATCCATATAGAGACATTTCTAGTAAATAAAACAGCGAGAGGCTTCAATACCAGGATCTGAGAGGCTAAAATACCAGGATTTCTGAGTTCCAAAAGATGGTAGGCTACAGAGTGAGATTTTATCTAAAAACACAACACAGCAAATAAAACCACAAACAAACAAGTATTTTCTTCACATGATAAAATGTATTTTTTTTTTTTTAGTGTAGAAACAATAGGTTTCAACACGGCATTTCCATGCCTGTACTTCACTGAAGTCTGCTCACGGGACCTCCCCTCCATGTCCCACATCATCCTTGTTCCTAGTTCTCGTCCTTCTTCCAAATATTCTCTCTTCTGCCTCTCTCTCTCTCTCTCTCTCTCTCTCTCTCTCTCTCTCTCTCTCTCACACACACACACACACACACGTGCACACACAGCCTGAGAGAGGATATTTTGTCTCTTCTGTACCCCATGCTATCTTTATCTGTATCTCTCTTTCCTTTCCCTTTCACTCTCCATTCATAGTCTGCTTTTTCACTTCTCTGAATCTACTAATCTTTTAAATCAGTTTTAAATCTATCTACTTTGACTTTTCCATTCTTCTGTTCTGTAGCATAAATGACAATAAATAATATATACTTCTAAAAACTTAAAATGAAGACAATATATATATGTGCACAATGTAATATAAAAGAGGTTATTTTGCATTCAAGAAACAGATCAAGGTTAGAGTGGTAATTTTAGAATTTAACATTTAAGTTAAAATACAAAAAGGTGACTCAGAATTTTAGTTCATTTACATTTCACATGCTCATTAATGTGCAAGAGACGGGAATATTTTAATCCCTTTGATTTTAAAGGCCAAATTCTCAGGGTAAAAATGAAGCAAAATATCTTCAAGTGAAAGGTAAGAAAAAGGCAGACATGTGAGACTATTGGAGGCTGAGGCAAAAGGATTATCAATTTGAGGCCATTCTGGCTTGCATAAGGAGATATTGGAGAGAGACAGAGATAGGGAGGAGGGGCAGAAGGAGAGAGGAAGGAGAGATGGAGGAGGGAGAGAAGGTGAGGGGAAGAGAGGAAGGGAGAGAGGGATAGGGAGATAGGAAGAGAAAGGGCTAGAGAGAGAGAGAGAGAGAGAGAGAGAGAGAGAGAGAGAGAGAGAGAGAGGGGAGAGGGAGAGAAATGGGAAGATGGAGAGAGATGGATTGAGAGGAAAAGAGAGGGAGTAGAAGGAAGGAGCGAGGGAGACAGGGAGAGGGGGAGGGACATAGAGAGGGGAAGAGAGATGAGGAGGGAAAGGGGGGATAAAGAAAGAGAAGGAGAGGAAGAAAGGGGAGAAGGAGCTAGGGAGGGAGGGGGAGAAAGCATTCTAATGTCAACCAGCAACAATAGAGTAACTCAGCACGATGGGACTGGATTCACATTCCATATGTACTCTATCCTGTAATGAAATGAATCTTCAAATTTGGTTCCCAGCACCCACATCTGGTGGCTCACATCCATCTTAGTTCTAGGGGGTCCAATGTCTTCTCCTAGCTCCCCAAGGACACCTGTGTGCTAGTGGCAATTATTCACATAAACACATGCCCACACATATGCATAAATCAAAATCAAAATAAATCTTTAAACAACAACAAAGCATGCAATCCCCAGCCATTTCCAGGGTTTGTAAATCCTAGTCCTCGAGTCTCCGGGCTTTCCAGATTATAGCCAGGCTGTGTTGTTAGACTCTTTCTCCATTCTGTCGCCGCGTCTGTAGAAATCACTGGTCTTTGATTCAGCCCCCAGATTGGCGGCTAGTCCTCATTTCAGTCTTTCATTTGGGGCATTCACTGGTTCAAGAGCGAAGCTGATTGAGCAGCTGTTGGGATCTGTGTGCGCGCAGATGAACAAAGCATTTTAAGCAGCGGTGAGAGACTCACAGCATGGCTGTGGGAGGTCTGTGTCCTCGCGTGATCTTCAGGAAGCTGCATCCCTCCAGTGCCTTCTTCGGCTGGCCGGCCTCAGACTGCTGCATCTTGAATTGTCAGCCATCCTTGCATTGGTTTTTTTTTTTTTTTTCTGTTGACAAACTTCAAAAGGCTTTCAAACTTCTCTCCTTTAATGGTACTGGTGGTAGAACCCAATACCTGACACATGCTAGGCAAATACTTGAATATTGAGCCATATCCCTAACTCTGCCCCTTTAAAATAGTTGAGTGTGTGTGTGTTTGTGTGCACCTGTGCATGCATGTGCATGCACCTGCACTTTGTACACATGAGTACAGGTGTCCGTGGTAGCCCAAGTTCACAGATCTCCTGGAATTGAAGTCATATGTGTCAGTGAACTGAACTTGGGTTCTTTGCAAGAACAGTAGATACTCTTAACTTCTGAGACACCTTTCCAGCCACACTAAAATCCTTCTTTTCCTGTATTATTTTAGGATGATCTCGTTGAATCTGTAGTTTGAGCAGGTCTTGAATTTACAATCCTGCCTCCCACTTTTGAGCAGATGGGATTACAGGCCTGAGTCAACAAGTCTGGCTATGTTGGTTTTAACTTTCAAAAACTCCATAAATACAACCTCATCTGGGAACTGCATGTCATATACACAATGCCAAGCTCACTGCACACCCATGCAATGTAGACTATATATATTTATTGCTATTTGTAAAGGGACTGGAAATCATCTTCCTGAAATACAGTTTTCAGTCATTCCTATACTGGTGAGAAGCTAATGCATCCTTCACGTTAGCAAGAAAGTCCTAACATGTATGGAGGGGAAGGGATCTCTGCAATGTTTTTACCTAACCTCGTCACCAAAACTCTGAACAAATCCAGGCATAGCTATTTATTTTCTATGGTTTAGAGGAAACCATGGAAATTTTCTATTTTCATGTAATGAGAAATGGAGGTGGTATAGGCTGCCCTTACATCTTCCTCACCATCTTCTTTTGGTCCTAAGTCCTTCTGCTCCTGACCTCTGCAGAGATAAATACAAGAAAAGTCTTTTTTAATTTCTAAGGTCTTTTCTAGTTAACCCATTTAAAAATGAATGAGAGACTGTCACAGCCTATCTCTCCCCCTTAGCTTCCCAAGAGCTCACTTTAAAAAAAATCACTGGGTAGACAAGTTGTCTCCCCACAGGCTCACCTGGTTATACACATCATCCCCAGATGGTGGTGCTATTTCGGAAGGTTGTAGAAACTTTAAGGGGTGTTCCCTGGAGGAAGTGGGTTACAGGGGGTAGGCACTAGAACTTTAGATCCGGCCCCTCTTCTTGATCAGTCTCTTCCTCCTGGTCCATACTGAAGTGAGGAGACTCAGCTTCATAGTCCTGCTTCCTAATGCCACAGACTCTATCTACCCTACCATGACAGGCTCTACCCTCTCAACCTGTAAGCCAAAACAAACTTCTCCTTTAAATTGATTTTTGTCAAGTATCTGGTCACAGAGATAGGAAACCTAATGAACCTAATAGCTTACGTAACATGTATTTATTCTCCAAAGCTCTAGAGTCTGGGAAGCTCCACGTTAAGGTTCTGACTAGTCTAGATCCTGGAAAGACTTACAGCAAATGCTAACTTCTCATGTTATCATCACATGTGGAGAGAGAACAATGTTTCCTTTTTAAAATAAATCCTCCAGTTTTATCAATCATGTCAGTGCACTACCCACGTGACATCTCTAACCATTGTTAACTCCTGAGAGCGGCATGGGTCGGGGGAGGACGGCGGAGGGGACAGGACTTCAGCATAGAAATGTCAGGATTTCTCCAATTTAATCCACAACAAGGACAAGACAAAGAACCATCAGAGTTATAGGAGGAAAAAGGGTATAAAAGAGGTAATTTTTGAGCTGTATTGAAAATTTTACAGAGCTCGACGGTCAGCAATCATAATACTTTTCTACCAAGCTGTGTGAAGGATGCAGGAGCACACGTGAGCATGAAGACAGGGAGAAAATAGACACCGCACAACCCGACTTCTTACTCGGCAGACTTCAGATGGATGTTTCTGGATTGTAGGAACAAGTTTCATAGAAGCGGTTGAGAATACGAAGGAGTCCATCTTAGGTTATAATGGACAGAAGCCAAAATCCAACATGAAAAGACCTCCTCAGCCCTGCTCATGGAATAATGAGTGTCGTAATCACTTTAATTTTCACTCCTACAGTTTCCAAGGCTTCACCTTTGAGAAACACCTTCCTTGGTGTGAAACTCCCAAGCTCTGGGTCACCTTTTGCTCTGCTCTGGGTAAGAAGAATGAACAATTTCTCTCATAAAGCCATCTGAGAGTTTAAGGACCAGTGCATTTCCTCTTGGGAAACACCTCCCTTTTAAAAACAGTTTTTCTGCATATCTCCTGAACCCAGCAACTGGGAGACTCATGAGGGTCTCATCAGCATGGAGCATAGCTACAGGATCCCTTTGTGGTCCCTCCATGCTCCTGCTCAAAACAGATAACGCAGTTTCCCAGTAGTGGGAGCAAGCAGCCCCTCCCTGTAGTGATAGGAGTGGCAGGGCTGCGTCCCCGGCACCCAGTTGCCCGCATGGTTATGACCTGAAATAATTACACGGAAACTGTATTTTTTTAAACACTGCCTGGCCCGTTATCTGTAGCCTCTTATTGGCTAGCTCTTACATATTGTTCTAACCCATTTCTAATATTCTGTGTAGCCCATGAGGTGGCTTACCAGGGAGGATCTTATCCTGCGTCTGTCTGGAGTGGGAGAACCATGGCAACTCTCTGATTCAGCTTCTTTCTCCCAGCATTCTCTTCTGTTTACTCCACCCACCTATGTTCTAACCAATAAAATGGGCCAAGGCAGTTTCTTTATTATAATTAACCAATGTCCTTCCTCCATCACCTCCCCACATCCCAGCTGCTTCTTCATAAGGAACTCACTTGTCTGCGTCGTAATGAGCCACAGATCTTCAATTTCTAGGTGTCAGTCTTCTCTAACTGGATTTAAGTTGCCAGATGTTAATCTTCGAACCTTACTTCCCTTCAACTCAAGGTATTCCTTTCCCCACAAGAAAATCAAGTCCACACATGTAAAATGCAGAAAGAAAAAAAAAAGCAGCTTCCATGTTCCATGTTCATCACCCAAACTTCTCTCCCTGGTGGGCTAATTCTAGCATTCAGATACTGTTTTGCTCAAGATATCTGAAACTGAGACTAACTTTTAAGTTTATTTCTACATTTTAAAATTTACTTATTTGTGTCTGTGTATGGATGTGGTGTGTGTGACTGGACATGTGTTTTTGTGTGTGCTGACATGTTCCACAGAACAGCTGAAGGGAGTCAGTTCTCTGCTTCCAACACGTGGGTTGCAGTAGTCAAGCTCAGGTCACCAGGTTTGGTGACAAGTGGTGAGCCATTTCACGGCTGAGCCATTTTGCCTACTGGAGACTAACTTTCAAATTCAAGGTAGGACCTGGAGAAGAGGTTAAGGAAGGCATCTAGAGGGAACTGATGTAGACACTGGTGGCATTTGAGGTCACTAATTCGTTAAGAGCCTTGGATCCCCTGGAGTCTCTTGCCTCGGGGGTCCCTGTCAAAACACCGAGATAAGGATTCTTTGAATTCTCCACTTTACAGTTGATCTCTACAGACACTTGGTCATTAGGAGAATCCTTAGATAGTGCACCTCAGGGGGCTGTAAATCCCAAGGCGACAGTGGACGTTCCATTTCCAAGCAGATATGGGCTTGGCATCTCATCCAGGACTGAACAGAAAGGTTACCCTCACATGAAACATTTAGAGATTACTTAAAATTATGATTGGCTATCTTCTCCTGAGAAAGACTATTTAAAGCATAAAAATGATGAATTATTGTGTGATGAGATTCCCCAGGTAGACACAAGGGACACGGCTTAATGTCACTCTAATCTGTCTTCAGATAATTGCCTAGCAGTTGCTCTCAGGCTGACATTTTGTTTAAATCAAGTTGAATGCACGGACTTTATTATCTATGCCTCTCCGTTAAATGGGGAAGAGCTTGCGGCTTCTGACCTTTAAAATACAATCTTTTCTCTTCTGTAAGAATTAGGAGGATATTTTCGCAACATGTGTGAGGGAAAATTCTTAGAACAAACACAAGCCATCATATTTTCACCAACCAAATCTCAGAAGTGAAACTTTGGACGTTCTTCACGGTACTTACCAGTCACCCCGCTTACAAGTGTGATGGCTTCTAATTTAGAAGGAAACCCAAGTGTTTCCAGGAAATTACAAGTCTGCCCTTTAAGCTGGGCCTCTCTCAACTCCATCTCTGTGGTACTGGTGGACGTGGTACCTCAATGAGATCACTTCGAACCTTTTCCATTTTCAAAGTCAATCCCTTCAGCAGATCTGTGCTTTGCCATGTTCATATCTGCTGGCAGTTCTCATGAAGCCTGTCTCACAAGTCCTCCTCGGGATGAAAGCTCAGCATGTGGCTCCTTTGGCTCTTCCTGGAGGATGCTGGTTAGCTAGTGTTCTTCCTCCTTCCTGGACCTGGAGTCCACACATCACCTCGTCAGGCTCAGGATCGTCACGGCTCTGCACTGTGCCCCTTAGACTAATGTAAATACTTGAGCATTTTGTTACAAATAGATGAATCATATATGTATAGGGTGTGTCACTGTGGTAAATCTATATTGTAATCTGATAAATCTATATTGTAATGTTTCTTCCCGCTACCAGTCACTCAAATGTTTTGAAGTATTAGAAATAATATAAGAAGCAACCTTCTAAATGACACTGTCTTTCCAAAGCTCACAGAGAATTTTTCTTTATAAATTTTCATGAAATGGTTACTTTCCCCCTAGAAATATAATCTCTTTTTATTTTTCCTCTTAAGATAAGAATGTACTTCTGTATGAAATCTTAATTTATGTTAATGTAGCTCCATTGTGATGGTTATTTTGCTTTAGCTACAATCAATTTAGGAATTTCAAATACTATATTGTCCCTTAAACTTGCACTGGAGACACAGATTAGGAAATGAATGTGTTCGATTTGGGGTGGTGTAGAGGAATGCAAGTGGACTGGTTCTGAAAGAAGTTGGAGCATCTTTCCAAGGACTCCATTTCTGAGACTTAGGTGATACTTTGAGTGTGTCCTGGAGTCCTGAGAGTTCAGAAGTATGGGTGGTTGAGGACCCTAGAGTTCTTCCATCTCTTTTCACATGCCTTCCTTGGACAAGCTCACTTTTCACTAGCATACGACAGCATGGAATATTCTGGAATTTTCCCTGATTATCCTTCTCTTGGATGCGGTATTTTTACAGGACACCCTCTACACTTTCCAAGTCCCCTTATTGGAGTGTGATCTCTATATAGTTCCAACCTTCTGCTTCATTTGATATCATAACCTTGGTGTCCAAAAGGATGCTAGACACAAGCTACATGAAATCAGTAAGCTCCACAAAGTTAGGTCGCCCAGGAAGAAAGAAGCACACTCTTGGGAGATTGGAAGGCTACTGGTGAAAAACAGGCAATCCCTCCTGCAAAAAGACTTGCTAAATTTGGGGTACAACTTTATGTTTTTGGATTATGAAAACTAGAGTTCAAATTGGAGAGGCGGTAAAGTGGTTGTGTAAGCATGAGTACCTGAATTTGGACTTCCAGCGCTCATATAAAAATCTGGATATGGTGGCATGTGCTGCATGTGTTTATAAGGCCAGCCCTGGGACGATAAAGACAAGAACAACCTTGGGGCCTGAAGACCAGCCAGTCTAGCAGAAGCAGCAAGCTCCAGGTTAGTGAAAGTCCCTGTCTCGAGGAGTAAGGTGGAAGGTGATTGAGGATAATACCAGATATCAACCTCTGGCCTCCATATACTTGCACACACATACACACACTATACACACAAACAAGAAATCAAAAACTGATTTCATAAGCTGTGCTATTTTACAGTTCTATTCCCTCTTTTTAAAAACACTCTAATTAGAGAAATTTACATTTTCTTCACTGTTTCATATTTTTCACCCCATTATGCCAACATTTACATAGCCAGAACTCTAAAGTAAATCTCTCAGTGCACAAAGGGCAAGCTCGAAGCTAAAGCAATAAAGAGTTCATTAGTACTACATGGCTCAGCATTCCTCTGGTATCTTAAACTGTGACAGTTCAATATAGAATTCATCCCAGAAACAAAGCAACAAACCCAGCAATCAAGAAAAATCTCATTCCACACTGTCATTCTAATTGATATTAATTATTATAAGAACTTCATTCAGAGAATTCCATCTAGAGGGAGCTATTCATTTTTAACTATTATCTTCAACTTTTAGTCATTTAATTTTTGGATAGGAATCTTTAATTGTGACTTATTCAATGGCAAATTCGTCATACTATCATATAACCAGAGTAATACACTCTTTCTCTTGAACATCCCAGCCAACTATCTGTGGCTGGTGAGTGAAAACCTAGAGGAGAAGAGCCTACCATTGTCACGTTCCTAAGCCAGCACAATTTGCAACTGCATTCTCAACACCTACCCTCACATCTGCAGGTGGGAGTAGCTCTCACCGCACATTAATTTGAAGGAGGAACTCCAAAAATCACCAGACTCCAAGCATTGGGTTTTAGCTACATTGCCACTCATGGCTTCTGGGATGGACATTGTCTTTGAGAATACATAGAAGGTACTGGTAGCAGGCTCAATAGGAACACCTTGGCTGGCATCAGCAGGGGCTCCTGGGTGTGGGTGCTTGGGAGCGACAACCTTACCCTGAAAGGTCAAAGCTCAGTGATCCAGACCTAGACATTCTCCGTGGACAGCATTTCCCTTTACCCTGTTCCCGACATAAAATTAACCTGTTAATAATTTCCCGAGTTCCACTCAAAGAATGTATACTTTGAGTCTTACCACGCTGAGGTGTGAACCTAGGACTCTAGCATGTATCTTCCTGTGTCTTTTCAGTACCCTGTAAGGTTGATTCCACTAGCTTCACTAGCAAGCTCTACCATCAAGGCTAAGATGAATCAAGACACACAGCTACCCAACTTTATCTACCCATAGCTTGTAGCATGCGTTCTAATGGGTCTTAATAATAAAAACATGGAGTCGGATATCGGGGTAAATGCTGAAAGATCAGAGAGACAAAGGAACAAGCCACAGTCATCTCTTACCTCTCCAACTTCTCAGCTGAAAAGGGGCCAAGCTCCTGTCTCTGCCCTGCCTTATCATTTCCTGTTTCCTTCTCCCAGATGCTGGAATTAAAGGTGTGTGCCACCACTGCCTGGCCTATATGACTAACTACTGGCTAACTCCGCACTCTGATCTCCAGACAAACTTTGCTAGAGCATAAACAAAATATCACCACAATAGCTTTCTCTTTTTATTTCCTTCTCTATTTTAAGACAGTCTCTAGCCTAGTTCAAGTTGGCTTGTAAAATACTATGAAGCCAAGATGACACTGAGTTTCTGATCTTCTTGCCTCTACTACTCCAGTACCGAGATTATAGGTATGCATAACTTTGCCCTGCTTATGGGGTGCTGGGGATAGGACCAAGGGCCTCAGGCATGCTAGTCAAACATTCCACCAACTGAGTTACATCCCCAGCCCTCAATGGTATATTTTATTCCAACTGCAAACCAGGACATTAGGTACAAAGCTCATGCCATATTGATATTATATTATATTGAGGTACTTTTAGAACATAAATGTGGGGGTTCACAATAGTATTAACCTTAAAGGAAGGCTAATGTGAGTACAAATCCATTGGGTAATGTGTTTAGGTGGCTTGAATAACTCTAGCATCACATACAGTATAGGAAATACTAAATATTTATTCATGACAGGTTGAATAAAGTAAGTTAAAAAGAAGACAAAGCAAACTTTTGCTGAAATCCAGTTTGATAAAATTAAGGGAAAGAAAAACTTTATATTAATGGGAAAGAACTAGATCTAGATAGATTATTAACTAAATGACCAACATGGGAAAATATTCAGTCGTTTGGTGTGCACCACTTCTATACTAGACTATGATAATAATAATAATGGTGGATAGTGTTTCCCTTCAGGTGTGTCCTCCCGACTTCAGCAATTTTGTTAAACAGGCCTCACAAAGAGTCATTGTTTAGTAAATCCCAATCTTTCAGAACAATAACAAAGAGTCCATGGTGTGTGTGTGTGTGTGTGTGTGTGTGTGTGTGTGTTGTGCAAACATGCCAAATGTGTCTGGGTGCACATGGACTGATACCAGGTGTCTTTCTCAATCTCTGTTTATTTTCATTTATTAAGGGAAGTTGTCTGGCTGAACCCAAAGTTCACCACTTCTGGCTATCCCACCCACCTTGTCCCATGATCCCTGTCTGCCTCTCAAGTGCTGGAATTATAGGTGGCCACCATGCTTGATAGGCTTTTACATGGGTTCCAGGGGTCTGAACTCTGGTCCTCATGCTTTCATGGCAAGTGCTTTATCCACTGAGCCTTCTCTCTATACCATAAAGAGGCCTGAATAATTATAGCTTAGATGAAGGAGAAGAAAGTAGTAAGAAGCCAGGCTGTAATAGAATCAAGAAGAGCTGCTTAACAAATTATTAGCTCTTTTGGCCCCTCAACTTTGTCCAAATCATTTAAAAATGATGTCTATCTTTTTAGGCTCAACAGAGTGTACCAGATATGTTTCTAATGTGATAAATTACCATTTTTATTGCTCATTACTTCATGTATCTAAATCAATGGTGAAGTCAGTTCCTAGCTGTGGGATAATTTCATTTGCTTGTGTTTAAACTAAGAAAGTGCATCTGAATTATTCATTTTCTCATTCACAAATATTTACTAAAGTCTAATATGGTCAAATATGGAAGATGCTGTAAGCACCCATCATTTTTGTTAATTTTTTTTTCTCAAAGGTTAACATAGGAGAAAAATGGTAGGGATAAGAATTTTTATATAGCAGTGAGTATATACCAGTAAACACAGCATTGTTGAGTCATTGCATGTATTAATATCAATAATGCAAGCCTTCACAGACAACTTGGTATTAACAAGTGTTTCTTTGTATCTGTTTTATAATACATAGAAGATTAATTTGCATTTTGCATTAGATTATTATAATGAATCCAAACCATTGTCTTTCAGGTTCAAGGAATCTCTCTGATTAAAGGGAGTTAAGGACAAATGAAATATGCGGAAGAAAAAGTATGTTCACTCTCAGATTCATTTTCGGCACCATTAATTTCCCTCCCGCTAGTCATTCCATGTGGTGGCTTGTTGGGTAGTTTTATAAAGATTTTAATCTTCCTTTATCCTGAGCACAGACACTCAGGAACAGAACGAATTTAGAAAAAAGAAAGCTTTACATTATTTGAAAAGCTCTGCCTGCCCTAATGTAGAATACTGAAATACAAGGGCCATCTCTGCCTGAATCCTTTCAGAGAAAATTCTAAAATGGCATGAAAAGAATCTGTGGCCTCATTAGAGTTCCATCCACCATGGGAAGGAAGTAGACACAAGGCCAGCCCATCTTGATCCCAAAAGGAAACACAAAGGGATCTTATGAATAAGTGTTACTCTGTTTCTCTGAGGATATTCAGTGTGTGTGTGTGTGTGTGTGTGTGTGTGTGTGTGTGTGTGTGTGTATTCCAGTTACCATTTCAGTCTCAGAAAGAATATTTGAGAGAAAGCTTTAGTGGTCAATCTTTCTTAAGTTCAGGATAGCTCTTCACAGACCTATTATTAGGGTAAAATAAATCCCCAAACACACCCCAGTTTCCCTGAGCAGCATAATGAAGTGTAGTTGGTAGCTGGACTTTTGCAGAGGAAGCTTGAGTCTCCGTACTGATATGGGGCAGCTCATGAATGCTTGTACCTGACTCCAGGGGGAATCTGATGTCCTCTTCTGTCCAAAGGCTCCTGTACTCATATGCAAATAACTGACACACGCACATAATTTAAAAAGTAAAATAAATCTTATAGGAAAAGCTGAATGTGTCATTTGCCCAGATCACTGCTTGTAACCGTCATTTCCATTGGGCTTTAATGTACTTTGAATTTATTGGTTTCACTTTGAATCATGGCTACGGCAATGTCATCATATGTTCAAGGGTGATCTTTTTTCTGAAGAGATCCTTCCTATGACACCGCTATGGTCTTCTCTTCCAATGAGAAATATAGTATCTACTGCACGTGGGTTGTTCAAATCTAACAGAGAGATATCACTTGCTAAAACAATACTTCATGAAGTCAATAGGGGAAAATGTGTCTCTGCTGCGGTCCCAATAAATATTTGTGTTTATACTATTCATTGCTGAGAAGTGAGGCCATCTATATGTTCTAACCACAGAAGACACATCCAGCTATACGCCTTCCAAGTACACATACTCTTCTAATACTATGCTTAGGAATTCACCCATATTGACTCATTTTTTCCAGATGAATCAAGCAAATACAAAAAGGAGGAATTTAGGGCTACGAAATACAATGTCATTACTTCTATCTAATCTGTCTAATTTCTCCTTGTTCCTGACAGTGAAGTGCAATTGGGAGACAGACTGAGTAGCAATTTGTGTGACAGGTCACCGAGATTTTAGCCCGTAAGTCCCAGTCAGGGGAGCAGACCAAACCAAGATCTTGTCAGAGTGGACAGCAGGCCAGCAGGGAATGGAGAAACAGTGCTTTGGTGTCTTTCCTTGCATGCTTATGGCCTTATCTCCTTTATTCGATGCTCAATGACAGTCCTTCAAACAAACCTGAATTCTGACCCTTTACTCAGCCAATGTCTATGTGCACACCACCCACTGTGGTTCTGTTACTATTAATGAAGAGTTTTAAACAAGAATTGACCAAATATTTCCTCATCAAAAGTCATGATTGGGGTTGGAGGGTGGGCTCAGATAGTAAAGTACTTGTCTTGGCAACATGAAGATCTGAGTCTATATATTTTCTAGCAAATTAATTATCTTATCTAGTTTCTCCATCATCTGTCTATGAATATCTATCTATTCATTCATCTCTCCATCCCTTTTCCATTTATTCCTCAATCATATTGACTAGTGGATGACAAATTACACACACACACATACTCTATACATACATACACACATATATAGAGGGATATCTTTTTTAGTGTTTTGTGTTATATTTATATCATTGTACATACAAGGCTAAATTATTGCAAAGCCTTTGACACTAAGGAACCAGTCACTAATTTCTCCGTGTGGTCACTAAATCTGTAGTACTAATATACTCGGCTTTCTCTAAGTACGACTACATAGTTTTGACAGTGCTCAGGAGGCAAGAAGCTGATACTATTTGTTTTCAAACTAAGTAGGTACTAGTGATATCTCACATCTGAATTATCCCATGAATTTAGAATTGTCCTCTTTTAAAACTGATAGATTCTTTTTATTGTACTGTATAACAAGAAATGAAAGGTCCTCAGGAATCACACTATCAAAATAGAAATACTTTTAAATCAACAAGACAGGACCATCACTGACACATGAATTTAACCCTTTAAAACATATTGGGAGCTAGATCTGTTGAAACACACTTGTAACCCCAGGTATTTAGGAAACTATGGCAGTAAGACCACAAATTTAAACTCCAATTAGGTTACAGAGCTAGTTCAAATCCAACCTAAGCAATTTATCAAGATCTTGTCTCAAAATCAAAAAGCCCGTTCTTGGAAAAGCTGGGGATGTAGCTTATAGAATGTTTGCCCTTGATTAGCATGAATGAGCCTCTGATTCAATCCCACACTTGAAGAACAATAACAATAACAACCAGATTCCATTATTGCTAATTAACAGGAATGAATTACACCCACGGATTCAGAGCCTAGATTCCTGCATGGATAGTAAGCACATGTTGTAGGTTTTGCTTTCCTATTTCAGGTAGGACCAACTAACCACCTGACCATATTGGGGTCCTTGGTGTCTAAACTCTTCTTGTAGAATGAAACCATATAACTGTGAAAGCAGAAAGTCAAACAAACATAGAAAGGATAAATAAACCTGGAACAGGATAAAGCAACAGCTAGGATCATGGAATTCCCACACTGGGAGATAGAATTTTGATGGAAAGATAGGTTTCATGTATGGAAATTTATCCTAGCATGTGCATGCGACATAATTAAGCATGTACAAGAGACACTAGCCTATCACAAGGACCTTTCTTCTGTGTGCTAAAGAGCATGCTCCATGTGTCTCTGTTAGAACCCTTCCTGTTCCCATGTCCTTGAACATGCTAGGTGGTAAACAGGTCCACACTGACACTGTGAGCACCAGTGAAAGCCATATGGCAGCCATGTCTGCTGACTGTATTGTTTAAAGACCATAGGAAAATGGTTTTGCAAATCCAGCTGTAATTCCCCATCCCCACTGCAAGCTGCATCATCTCTCATTTGATGTGGGAGTGTCATATATCAATCTGTTGATTTCATTGGTTAAGTTATAATAAACCAACTGCTTGGCCTCATAGCTTAGAACATAGATGGGAGGAGTAAACAGAATAGAATTCTGGGCGGAAGAGGAAGTGAGGTCAGACTCTGCGCTGCTTCCAGAGGGACCGGACAGCTGCCATGCTCTGCTCTCCCAGGCAGCTGCAACCCACGATGGACTTAGGCTAGAATCTTCCCGGTAGCGCACCTTGGGGTGCTTACACACATCATTAGAAATGGGCTAGTCCAGGTGCGAGAATTAGCCTGTAAGGCCTAGAGTTCATGGGCCAAGCAGTTCTTAAATGAATACAGTTTGTGTGTTGTTATTTCGGGCATAAGCTAGCCAAGCGGCCAGGGTGTTGGGGACGCAGCCCCGCTGCCGCCGCTCTTATTTCAACACTCATTGTCCACCTTTTTAAAGCTGTATAATGTGTCTATTTATTATATTATAATAAATATGACCAGTAATATAATCAGCCTATTATAATAAATATATAAAAACATTATAACAATGTATATTACTTTATTTAGGTACACGTTCATTCTTAATTATGTGCTAATTATTTATTCTCAATTATGTTCATTATGTACGTGTGGTTAAGAGCATGCGTGAGTGCAGATGTCCCTGGAGTCCAAAAGAGGACATCAGATCACCTGGGTCTAGAGTGACAGGCTGCTGTGAACCACCTGATGGAGGTGCTGGGGATTGAACTTGGGTCCTCTGAAAGAGCAGCTGGCACTCTTAATAGATAATCCATCTCTCCATTTCTGAGCGATCACCTCTTCAACCGTAGGACTTTAGTGACTTTCATGAAGTCATGTTGGTATAAGAAGCTATGGGACAAAGAGTTACAGGTATGACTCCTGTAGCTGACCTGTACCCTAGAATAGCCATGTATGTGATCTGGCACATAATTGTGAATTTACTTAGGACAGAGACCTTTCTTTGATTGTTTGCGGTGGCTTGATTACATGGTTCTCTAGTGTAATCAGTTCTGCAGTGTCCACTGTAGATGGCAATGTCACATCCCAGTGTCAAAAGGTTGGACACACCTGTCAGAGTGCAAAAGAGGCCAGTTACACATTGGTGACAAGTGACAGTGGGGAAAGTGGGTATGGAGATGTAGTGATTAAACAACAAAGAAGAAGCAGCTCTCTCCCATATATGAATAATGAAGTCTCTAAGGCGCCCTGAAGGGTCTTCAAAAATAAGAAATGAAACCGTGGAGGTTACCGAGCAGAGTATCTTTTTCCTTCTTCTCCTTAACTCTCACCACTTTTTCAAACTCCTCAAGTAGAACTCACTAGAATATTTTTCTCAGGTCAATTTCTCACTAGGAAGGCAAGGGATGAGAAAATCGTTGTGTTTTGCCTTGCCCTCATGAAAGAGGATATAAATTTATATTGTGGATGCTTTTCCAATCAAGAAACTCTATGCTTGTTATAGGCTTTCTGATACCCTCTAACATAGTAGGGATTATTGTGGCTTTCAAGAAGAATGATTGCTTAAAAGGGCAGTTCCTGCTACAAATTCCCTTGTGATAGAAACCAATTTCCAGGCAGTTACAAGCAATTATACCTAGAAAACAGATACCAGTATGAGCCCGAGTCCAAATGGCAGCACACCCAGATACACAGTGCTTGAAATGTTTGCATCCTCCAACTGCTTCACAGACTATTCTTTTTTACCACAGGAAGCATGCTTGTTGTTCTCGGGCAGATTTTAGCAGATTGGAGATTAAGCTGAGGCATTACCCGAAACCAAATCAAAGAAGTAGAAAAACAAACCGAAGTGTCTTGTCTTGAGAAACTAAGTTTTGTGGGGAGAAGATTTGGTAAGGAATTTCAAAAAGGAAAACTATATACAACACCCTAACTTATAGAAAAATATTTATCTTAAGTGGATTTCCTGTTTGTTTGTGTGGACACTTGAAGGCATTCTTGGGGTCAACAGGTCTAACTTCCGTACTGTGAAAACGAATCCAGATCTTGGTTCCCAGACTGGTGGCCTTTCCCGTAGATAACAGTCTCTCTACATGTAAATCCTGGAACAAAATTAGGGGCCTAGAGCACTTCATGTCAAAATTAAGTAGAATAGATAATTCATTCAAGAAATAGTCTGCAGTGAGAAGGTGGTAGGTGTGATGGTTAGCACTGATCATCAACTTAATAGGATCTAGGACCTGTGGGTTCTCAACCTATGGGTTGTGACCACTTTGGGGTGTTGCACATCAGATATTTATATTACAATTCATAATTATATCAGAATTACAGTTATGTATGAAGTAGCGACAAAATAATTTTATGGTTGAGGGATCACCACAACATGAGGAACTGTATTAAAGAGTCATAGCATTAGGAAGGTTGAGAGCCATTGATTTAGAATCATCAGAAGACAAATACCTGGCACGTCTGTGAGCTATTATCTTGATTAGATTAACTGAGATGGAAAAACCCAACCTCCAAGAAGGCAACATCATTCCCTGAGATTCAGCCATGACTGCATCAAAACCAGAAGCTAGCTCTATTCAAGCATAATGGCCGAATAGACCATCCAGACTCTGGATTCAATGTAGCAGCCTCAAGCTCCTCCAGTCATGTCTTCCCTGCCATGATGGACTTCTCAAATTGTAAGCCACTAAAACATATATCCTGGAACACCAGCCAGGGGTGTTCCCACCCACAATGGACTGACCCCTCCCCAATCAATCTCTAATTAAGAAAATGCCTACAGGCTTGCCTGGCTATAACTGGATCTTACAGAGACATTTTCTCAATTGAGGTTCCTTCTTCTCCAATGACCTTAGCTTGTGCCAAGTTGACATAAAACTAGCCAGGACAGAAGCCTGGCTAGTCAAAAGTGGTGATAACAGGGCGGCAAAAAAATTAGTTTTGTGCAAGAAACACATGTGATGGATGTGGGTAAGAACAGCAAAAAGGAAACACAATCTGCCAACTGCTACCTAAGAAGCTGCAGTGAAAGTCAGCTCTCTAAGAAGTGGGTGGTGCCTGTCTTGGGCCCCACCCACCCTCCTGCAACTTGCCCCTCTCATCTTACATTCCAGAATGCTTCTGCAACAACACATCCTTCCAGTCTCTGGGCTTCTGTACACAAACCACCCCTGGCTGGATGCCTTTCTCCCCCAGTCATTGCAGAAACCACCCCCATCCTCATCCTTCAAGCACTTCTGTTCTCTCCCGTCCACGAAGCTTTGTAGGACAAGCCAGGGCAAAAGGAGCGATCCTCCTCCGATCCTGCCGCAGTCCTCAAGCACAGAGTCCACCACACTGATCTGTCACTGTTTCCATTCAGAGCATTGCAAAGTGCCCAGTTTTTGTAGCATAACAACCCCCGATTGAAATGCTAATAGTGCCACTTTCTTGCTATTAACCATTTCCAGAGAGCATTGTCACATCCCTGATCTGAACTGCCCCATCCATACAGGAGCACTAGAACCTTCCCTACGGGATGACAAAAATCTCAGGTGGTGTACTTAAAAGTCCCTGCCTACAGCAAAGGCTCCACGTTTATCAAGTCATAGCAAATGATTGTGATGAGGATAATGGCCATCAGAAAGTTCATGCTGTGATACTAATAAAGCACACAAAAATGGATCAAAAAATGTAAGCCACAATTAAACCCTTCCACTCTCGAGTGGCTTATGTCAGAAGAGCATCTAATATAATAGGCGTTATACAGGCAGAAAGAAGACAAGAAAAGCCACCGTTTCCCATGTAGTCATTAGCCTGCCATGCATCATTCCAACCACCTTAGGAAACAGATAGCACTGTTGCCACTTAAGACACCATTATTTCGAGAGACTAATCCACCGAACAAGCAGAGGAAGTAAAAATATGATTTAGACCTAAGTTTGTGTGAGTCTTCCAAAATTAAACTACATACCAGTTCTCAAACAGTAATCACTGTGTCAAATTTTATCTCAGGAGACACAACACAAGTTACATTGGCTGCAGTTAAAATTAATAAAATACAAATGAAGATAAGACAGTCTTTCTAATTTTGCAGAATTTCCTAACCTCTGTGAAGCAGCATGCCTTTCCTTTCCCCCCCTGCCACAGAGTGAGCCTGGATGCAGCAAATCATAGAGCTTTTTTCATGCAGTATGGCCTGAGCTTTCGGGTTTGGTTCTCAATGAACTACACAAAGCTAGAACATTCTTAAGTTTTTTTTTTAACTTGATAAGGTGAATAAAGATAAAGATCACGATAGAGCAGCAACAAGATAGGATATGATCTATATACTCTCTTACTAAGCATACCAACTATGTGAATCTATGAAATACATGTTGCCAAAGACAGGTAGAACAGGACAGCGATGAACCCAGACGAGAATCTCACATTTGTGTTTTCTGTTTCAGAGACATTTCTATGAGCCAAAGGAAGGAGAACGAGCTTCCTCAACAAGCTGAAGAAATGGTGAACAGATTTTGAGGGGTACAGTAATCCCATGGAAAGGATACTGAGCCAATCCAACCATTAGGAAACACAAACTAAAATTGCCGTAAGATAATCCCACAGCCCAGCAGAATGCACCCATTGAATAAGAACACCCATGCTGGTAGAGTATTTAGAAAGGGTAACTCCCTCACATCCCAGGAAGGAATGCAAACACTTCAAGCACTATAGGACATTCGCAGTGGACACTTCTAATCTAGTTAGGTTTAGATGTGTGTGACAAGAATAGGCAAGATTTGTATAATTTAAAGAAAATCTAGCCTCTAATCTCATTGTACAAATTAACAAGAATGAAGTTCATTGTTCTTAAAATAATGTCATCCAGCAGGCTGGGAAGACAGCTCAGTCAGTAAAGGCACCTGCTGCAAAGCCTGACCACCTGAGCTCAATTTTTAGGACTCATTGTAGGAGAGAATTGAATCTTACTAGTTGACTTCTTCTGACCTTTACACCTGCATGGTAACACTCACCCATGCCCTACAAAATAGAAAAATAAATGTAATAAAATAAAAATACACAATTCATTCAGCAAATAAGAAAGACAAGGCAAATCCTGGCTGGCAAAAGTAAGGCTTCTATTGGAGAAAATGAAGCAGCGACAGAGAGACAACACCTTGTCAACAGAATAACGAGTGTGTTCAACAGGCTGTAAGCTGCAAACAGAACAAAGAAAACCATTCAATGCAACAGAGACAAAGAAAGACTGTAGCACATTTAAAAAGAAAGAAAATTGGACTTAATTAAGCTCACCCTAACTTTGCCTTACTCGTTTGGGGCAAGTCGGCTCTGAGCTGACAGTACTGGAGCAGGCTTTGGGTCTAGAGGACCTGAGCTGTTCCCCGAGTGGGCACTAAATGACCACAGGCTCCACACTGAAGGGTCCATGACCTCTCAATGTGCCTGAAGCTCAGAATACAGTGAGTCCTGGTAGAAACTGATTAAACATGGGGAAGGGCTTATCTAGTCTGCAGCCTGTTGGCGAAATGAAGGTTCTTTCAGCTTCTGGTTGTTATAGAAGACGGAATATGCATTTTTCTTCTGACCCCATTATCACTAGGTCTACCCTTTCTTTTTTCTTCTTGAGGAAGCCTCCAAATGACTTTTTCTGATGAGAAAGGCTAAACAAAAAATATGTCCTAATGACCGGGAAAGAACACAAGCTTTTGCAGACACACTCTGAGGGGACAAATTAGAATTCTTTTCTCTAGCAACCAATCAATCCATGGTGAATGAGCTAGGAATTGTTTTTCATGTGAATCTAGTTCACAGAAGCCTACCAGCGTTTCCAAGACTAAGCAATATAAAGTTATAATGCCGCAGAACTTGAATTTCCCCATAGACACAATTCCTTTATCTTTTTGCTATTATCTTTTGTAAATGTCTCTCTCACCTTTAAGATAAAAAGCAGCACAGAGTCAAGATTCTGACCCCCTTTAAACAAGAAATCCCAAGCACAGATCTTTGCACATGCTTTGAGATCTATATTTGATCACACTGAAAGAGTCTTGATGGGATAACTAAGTATGAGTCCAGCTTGCTTTTTGGAAATTCATGTTGTCTTTTGGGCAACAGATAAATCACGCTACAAGCAAAGTGAGATAAGAATGCCATGTTTTGCACATTGGAGGCAGACACAGACATTTACCATCTGCCACCTTACCTGTGTTTTGTGGCGTGCAATGATGTTGGCAGCGGGCACTATGGGGTTGTGGTAATGGCACAGAGTCATAGAGAGACCGAGAAGGAAGGAAGCAGTGGACTGTAAGTCAAAACTCGATACACGAGCATAATTCATAAAACAACAGAGGAAGGAAGTGCCTCGGGGATGGAGCAGAACATAAACAAAGGCTAAGCATAAAAAATGAAGATGACACCCACTATGTGACCGCAGAATAAAACCAGACTGAGAAACACGCTCAGAACCCGGCTGGCGGAAACCCCAATGCGACTCTTCAGACATTCGAGCCTTAACCCCAGGGCTACAGAGACTCATTGAAATGCTCTGGGCAGGAGATTCAGTGAGAGAGGGGCTCTTTAGGTACCTGAAAGCAGGGTAAACCTCAGGGACTCAGGAGGTGGAGTCTACTTTTAAAATGTTCTTGGCCTTAAGTGAAAGGCTTTTTTGTTTTTGTTTTTGGAGACAGGTTCTCTGTGAAACTGCCCTGTCATGGAACTCAGTGTGTAGATCAGGCTGGCCTCAAACTCACAGAGATCTGTCTACCTCTGCCTCCTGAGTGCTGGGATAAAAGGTGTGTACCACCACTGCCTGGCAAGTGAAAGGTTTTTTAAATTTTAAAATAAAATTACATGGTAGAGATTTTGCACAAATTCTGATTCCTGCCACCCAAAAACACCTTAAATATTTTTTTTTCGTGTGTGTGTATGTGTGTGTGTTCTGTGTGCAGTTGTTCAAGAGGGCCAGAAGAGTCAGAGTCCCCTGGAGCTAGAGTTATAGGTAATTGTGAGCCACTTGATGTGGCTTCTAGGCACTAAATCCCAGTTCTCTGCAAGAATAGCAAATGCCTTTAATTCCTAAGTTGTCTCTCCAGCTCCACAAATTCCTCAATTTCAATGTAACAGGATACAAAATACTTATTGAATATTATTTATAGGTTGTGAGGCACAAAGGGGTTTACAGTAGAGTTACATAGGGATAAGTTCTCATCAAATAGGGGAAGGAAAAAGGAATTAGATATTGTTTCTGTAGGAAGGTTCTAGAAACAAGGGAGTTTGGGCACAGAGAAGCACAGGGCAATGTATGGAAGCCTGCAGTGGAGGGAGAACACAGCTAGGTGGCTTGATTGACATGTGTGTACTCATGGGAGATGGTGCATACAAGGGACAGACTAAGAACATATCTCTGAGAAATTTGCTTTTCTTCCTTGTATTTCAGCATCCTTTGAAATTTCTCTCAACTACTGTGTTTACATTCACACCGATGGCCCATCACACAGCTGAATGACAGCCAATCCATCACCAAGAATGGTTGAGGCAGTGCACTCATGGAACCCTGTTAGGGTGGCGCCAGGAATAAAAGTAAAGGTTCAAGGGCACCGCGGTGATCTATACAAAAGTCTTAGCACATAAAGGTCTACACAGGCGCTGAGGCATAGTAATCCCTAGTGTATATTCTGCCTTTCCTCTGCGTCTACCCTACCCACTGACTGGCTAGAGCATTGGGGGTGATAAGGTCTCCTGCATGCTTGCCAAGCTAGTGTCCGAAATAGCAATAGGTTTCATCTCCTACAAGGAAACCTAATCTCTGCAGACGGTCCACTCAGGTGATATGGCTGTACACTAAACTTGAGCCAATCCCAAACCAGGCTTGTATTGTCTCATTTTACAATCCTGAGTGAGGCTGCAGGATCATAGGGAGAACAAGATAAACACCGTTTCTACACTCATGGCTTTTCTAAGAGTCTCCAACATGGCAGTCCCGATGCCACTGACCAACTGTCATTAAGTCATGTGAGACTGAAAAGAAGAGTCAAGATACTCCCAGCTTTGTCTCAAATTGCCCAAAGAATGCTAGTACACACAATCAGGAAGGCTGGGAATTGTCCCGACAAAGCATTTTGTCATCTACGTTTTGCAGGCTTATTTTCTTCAATCCTATAGTGAGAGGTCTCCATAAAGCCTCTTACTACTATGATGCACAATCATTTTCAGAAGTAGACATATTTATGCCAATCACATGTCATATCTATTAGTCTATAGATGAAAGACTTCTTGCATGAGGTGTATGAGCTTGGCTTGCACTCATTGCTTGTTGAAATAGGAGCGGCAGGGCTGCGTCCCCGGCACCCGGCCGCCCGCATGGCTAGCTTATGCCCGAAATAATTACACGGAAACTGTATTCTTTCAAACACT
>NW_026067924.1:25799852-25887983 GCF_014885135.2 Alexandromys fortis | reverse complement strand
GAGCTGGCTTACCAGGGAGGATCTTAACCTGCATCTGTCTGGCGTGGGAGCATCATGGCGACTCTCTCTCAGCTTCTTTTTCCCACAATTCTGTTCTGTTTTCTCCACCCACCTAAGGGTTGGCCTATCAAATGCAAATGGGCCTAGGCAGTTTCTTTATTAATAAGAAATCACTCCCACATCAATTGCTAGACTCCTGCCTAGCTTTCAGTCAGGTGGAAGTAGGAATTTGTGGAGATCTCTTAAAATGGGGTTTTGCCAGATTATATTTTTTTAACTTCTTTCTGCAGTAATATTTAAATGTATATATCCATATACACATATGCACACATATATAACAATATTATAATTTATTGATGTATACTTGAAAGTCAACACATTCACATGTAGGCATCTCAGAAACGTGTTTCCTACAACGATAGTCACAGGATACGTGGTGCACTAAGGACTGCTCTGTTCATTATCCTACCCTACCCTACCCTATGCTCTTTATTTTATTCAACTTTGTTCCCTTCCCTTTCCTTCTATTGTTATATTCAATTCTATCATAGTTATCAATCAGCTCTCATTCACTAGGGTAGTTTTAGAGATGAAGAAAAATTAAACAGAAACAGCTCCCATAAACTCTTTCTTCCCTAGTTCCTGTCACATTTAACACTTTTTCTCATTATTAGCTCACATTAATGTGGCTTCCTTGTCATAATTAATGATGCATCGTTGTCATGCTGTCCTTGCCTAGAGTTCAAGGTTGACATTAGTGCTCAGCTGGGTGCCCTACACTCCATGGATCCAGTGCCCTGAAAGTCCTCAGTGTTCCACCTGTCCAGTCTTCTTTCCTTGGTGGGTTAGTTACTTTTTTCATTGTTTTGACAAATGCAGCTCAAGGCAGGAAGGAGTATGATTTGAAGTACAGTCATGAGGTGGGGAAAGGACGGTGGCAGGAGGCAGCAGGTCACATTGTGACTGCAGTCAGGAAGCAGAGGGACGAAGGCTACAGCTCAGCTAATTGTTTAGTCTGGAACCATAGGCCCATGGCACAGAGTTACCCAAACTGAGAACAGGACTTCCCTGCTTAATCAGACCTATCTGGAATCCTCTTAAACACACTCGGTGGTGGGTGTGTTTCCACGGTGATTTTAAATCCAGTCAAGTTCATGGTGAAGACTGACCATTGCACCTACAGGCTCCTGACACTGACACCCTCCTACCTCAGCGCATAGTAACAAGAGGTGGATGAACTCATAAATTTACACAGAGCACCCAAGCTACAGTAAGTCCTCACCAACTGTGAGGCTGTTGTTTTTATTCCTCACTGCTCCCTGTGCCCTTTGTGCTCATCTGAAGCATAAAAAGTTTTCTTTCTTTCTTTCTTTTTTTTTTTTTTTTTTTTTTTTTTTTTTTTTTTTTTTTTTGGAAGCTAAAGGAATGCAGCTTTCATGGACTTATTTATCTATGGAAGCTTTTCAAAAGACCTAAGTCAAAAACTTTGAAATATCTGTGATTTGTTAAGTGTAGGGAGGAGGAAGAACATTAAGAAGATGAGCAGGGAGCCTAATACTAGGCTCAAGAGCAGAAATAATTGAAACAGCACTCGGAAGACATGGTCTCATATGATCAATCTGAGAATTAAGAACAAAAAATGAAAACCGGTTCACTGGTCCCATTTAGAGGTCACAGGTGACTTTTTAAATGATGACTATCTCAGCTTCCTCTTTTGGTGGCTATGAAAGCAGGGCCTCACACAGTAGAGTACAAAGTTCTTCTGTTTTGTGACTATGGGACTTGCAGTAGCTTTGGCCCACCCTCAGGAACATGTTGAAGACACATTCAAACAATTTTCTGTGTTCTTTGCTTCAGAAGAGGAACTTTCAAATGGGAAAATCGATCTGTTGTTGATTATGACCAACATTGCCACAAGTGACTGTTTTAATTTAAATTAAGCTCGGAGAATTAAAACTCCATTTCTTCAAGTCCTCCTGGTCCCATTTCAAGTGCTCAGTAACCACAGGCAGTCAGTGGCTGCTGGTCGGCACTTAGAACATTTCCATCACCCTGAAGAAGGCACTCAGTAAATAAAGTCTGCAATGCATGTCTTGAGTGCATTCCATTGTTAATTCCTTTATACGTTATCTGAATGAACACCACAAATTACATCTATTCTATACTTTTCTCTGTGGTGCTTGATTACGGGCAGTAAAAATAAAATTGATCTTCATGTTTGATTAAATGAAGCATCAAGGTATATTGTATTTATCTTCTCTTAGCTTTTTCCACTGGTAAAAGACATAGACCTACCAATTTTAATTCAAAAGAAATATTAAAAAATTCTCATGGAAGAAGAAGGCACAGAGATGTGCCAGTGGAAATGGTGATGGAATGTGTCTAGAGTGGGGCAGAGAGAGCCATTTCTTTAAAGCACCTGTTGTCTTCCCTCTTTTCTGTTATAAGAGTAGGTACTTGCACCAGTATAACCTTATACTATATTGCTTTTTCAAAAAATGTTAGCGGCAAAGATTATTGCTAATGGACTGCCTTTTAAAAGTCAAACATTCAGAATTCTATACTGTCTCCTAAGATACTTTGAAATATAAATTTTGTGAAACATTGTTATATAAGAAAATAAATCTTTGATGTATACATCAACATATTTAAAAGAAATGGATCTTTTAGAAAGAATCTAGGCAAGTCTTAAAAGTAGGATATGACTGGTTAAGCTGGAAAAATAATTTGGTGCTAGCTTTTAAAATTCACTGTGGATGGTGTGAAAATGATGTAATTTAAAATTCTACCCATAATCTTAACATTATTTTTTCAGTTCCTTTCATTCTATTATCTTTTTGTCTATATCTATCTATCTCTATCTATCTATCTATCTATCTATCTATCTATCTATCTATCTATCTATCTATCTTATCTACCTGTATCATTATCTACATATTATGTATCTATCTACATCTATATCTATCTATCTATCTATCTATCTATCTATCTATCTATCTATCTACCCATCATCTGCCTATCTACTTCCCTGCTGACCTGAAGTGCTGACAATGGCATCCAGCTGCTTGTGCATGCCAGGCAAGCACTCTTCCACCGAGTTGCATTTCTAGCCCTCAATAATATTTTCTTCCCAAAGAGTAATTGACACCAAATCAACTGCTTATTTCATATTATTTATAAAGCCTTTAAAATGTCTACCCACATAGAAGAGGTATTTCAAGATTGCATGAGTACTATTTTTTGCTTGCCTAATTGTGCAGGCCAATAAAATAGCTTTAGGTGAGAAAAAGCAGGCTGACACCAGGATTGGTGAGGACACGGGATGAAGACAGTCAGTCTCTAGCTTAAAGAATTACATTTCAGACAGCCATCCCTTTGCCATGTGCACAAGACACACAAGTATGTTTAATTTTGGTTTCTATGAGAGCATTTTGAAATCATGGAACTCAAAATTTCGCTAGAAAGGCAGGAGTAGCTGACACTAAGTTTATCTCCCATTCAACAGATGGGGGAAAAAAAGCCCAGTTCAGTCTGGGAGGTCAAAGAAGGAACTAAAGGTTTTTATACAGTAGCCTTGAGCCCCATTGTTAGGTCTTGCAAAACTAAACAAAAAAGTTGTTTTTGTAAAAAAAAAAAAGAGAGAGAGAGAGAACAGTTTGACTTGACTCTGCTTGACCTTTTGGTATGCAAAAACACTAAAGCTGGCTGACATTCCGGCTGCGCATTTTGCAGCTGTGTAATCACTGGGGTCTGGGAGTCCTGACTATACTTAGTTCAGCTCATGGAGTCCTTTTGAGACCAAGACAATGGAACTTATAATTAGCAAACTACTATAAGTCTAGAACTATGACACATGAATAGAATTCTTCCTTTTTCTCTTCCCTTCTACAGGGGCAGGGCATAAAAATAGAACAAGAAACTAGTAACATTTGTTCTTCCTCTCGCATCACTTTTAATAAAAATATAACCGAGGATGGAACTTGGCAAGAGTAATGTCCAGCGAGAGGAGGGTGACGCTCATTTTCCTCGGACACCTGAACTTTCTGACACGCAGGAGCGAATGGGAGCCTGTCGGAGAGGAATGTGTTACCAAATGCCTTGCATTTACACGCTAGTCGCCTGTTATCCATGGTGGTGTGTTCCAAGCCTGCGTAGGTGCGTGAATAAACAAGCACAGTGCAAAACCCTGCATGTATTTTCTTCTGTGTCCTGAAAGCATTTCACATAGTACCAGAGTTAATCCGTCACTCCCATGCTTTGTGCCTGGGTGTTATTTTGCTCACCACTTCTACTCTCTGGACCTATTATTAAATAAAGTAAGGGTCACTTGAATAAAGCACTGCCATACCATAATAGTCATATAAACCCAAAGGCTACTAAGTTTTAACTAGCAGGTAGTATATATAGCATGGATACTGCAAAGAAAGAGATGGATTATGTCCAGTGTGGTAGGAGACCGCATCACATTGCTTAGGAAAATGTGCAATTTACAACTTACGAGTTGTTTACTTATGGAATTTTCCACTTAATATTTTTAGATTGTAATTTACTGTGGGTAAGAGCAACTTGGAAAGCAAAATCATGCATAAGGGAAGCTATTGTATCACAAGTCCTGCTCAGAACTTTATTACTTTTCCTTGGGCCACTGATAATAACTTTTTCTGTCTTCTTACTGATTCCGTCTTCAGCTCATTGATGGATGTCAGATGAATGAGTATTAATAAACAAACAGACAAACAAATTCCCAGTTTAGAACTACCATGTGACCACGAGCTCCTATAAATTAGGTATGGAACAATAAAGTTTATAACAATAAGCTTCATCTTGACTTCTCTTTCCCTATTCTGCCTCCGATCCTATCCCACCTGGAGTTCCCAGAGCTGTGTCTTGGTTCTTCCTTCACAGACTCTTTCCTGTCTCTGCTGTTTCCTTTGCTTTTTCCTTCAGCACGAGTGCAGCTCCTTTCCCAGACTCGGTCCATCACCGACACCATCCATCAAAATCTTTTGTCTCTCCAAGTTCAAGCAGTGTAATCAATTCTTCCTGCCTCATTTAGCAGAAAATTTCCTTTCTGCCTGTTTCATTTTATCTTGCTTTTCTGAGTGTATATGGCCTGTTTTCCACAATTAAATACATTTGAAATGGTTAAGCAGTCCTGAGGTGTCTGGACCATTTTTAAAAAGCAGTTTCCGGCTCCTTCTGCAGAGGCTTCTGTTTCTGATGGGACAGTCACCTCCCTCTTCTCCCAGTCTGTAACCAGAGCCTGACTTTCCCTCTTGTAGATACAATTCTGAACCAACCTTGAGTCGGTCTTTTCTGAACTTCATTCCCAAGTGCTCTTCGATCTTCATACTTTCCCATCTATTTCTACAACATGCATTATAACTCAAATCTACTAAATAGAGGTGATATGTGATTCCTCTGTGAATCAGTCCAAGATTGTCTTTCTCCATTTCTCTGGCCATTTTTGATCCTCTCGCCTTCACCATGAATCTTAACAAGAGACCTATTTAACTGGGACACCACTCCTCTGCTTCTGACGGCTCCTCTAATACTGGCCCATCTCCTGACCTCACCTTACTCTTTGACTCTAAATCCTTCCTGTCTATGTTGTATGAGAATTTGGCTCAGATCTATACCAAGGCTTTTTTTCTTCCTTTTCTGCAATAATTCCTGAATAGATATGCTCTGATCATTTATCACCCAGTCCGGGTTGATACTTCCCACTGTCCAAGAGGGGCAAGGTCCTGTTGGTCATTTAAATAATGTAACTGCAGATGTTAGAACTCAGGGCCTCATGTTAGATAGCCTTTCATCTTTCCACCATGCTATTCTTCTATAAAACAGTTCTAATGAAAAAAGAGCATCATATGGACCATTTCATTTGATCTTCACAATACTGTCGAGTAGACTGAAGTTACCATCCTATGCTATTTAAGAAAATGAAGTTCAAGGAGACCAAATGACTTGGCCATAGTGTTGCAAAAGGAACTAATATCTAAGGGTGAAGAAAACTCAGAACATTTTAAGGTGCATATACAACTCCTTACCTGAAACTAAATTTCACTTGTTTCTATTTTACAGACAGCAGAGGGTTGAAAAAGGAGGGGGAAAGACAGTATGGCGACCTCATCTTCCTCATTATTTCCCTTTGCCCCTGCTCAGCAGAGAGGAAATAATCAAAACAGCTAACATTTATTGAGTGCTTGGCAAAAGGCAGGTGCTATATATAAACACCTTACCTGTAACCACCTCATTTGTCTCTCCTGATACTGTTTATGACTACAGAGTACAGATGGGCGAAGGAGATTAGGAAATTAGTTTGCTCAAGAGGGAGTGAGCATTGAATCAACACCCATGCACTTTAAAGACCCATTTTTAACCTCGATGTCTGGGCTGTTCAAATTTTAGTGCGCCCATGAGTCACCTGGAGAACTGTGGACAGCAGTGTGTGACTCGGTAGAGCTGAGTTGGGGTCAAAGATTCTGCCTTGCCAATAAGCTGCCAGCTGATGCTCCTTGGATCACACCCAAGTATTAGATTCTTTTTATGAGTCCATGAGGGGTTGAATATAGTCACTCAAGTGACCAGAGTTTTAGTTCCAGGAAGTATGAAGACAAGAGAGGAGGGCCCTGATTTTCTCTCTGAGTTGGGTCTGCTCTTCAGTTTTGTTCAGAGCAATCAAGTCATCCTCCATGACGGCTCCATGCCTCAAGCTGCAAATCCCCTTGTCTGATCTCTCAAAAGAATATCTGTAGTATGAGGCATTTGCAAAAAAGACTCTAGGTATTATTTAATTATGTCCATTGCAAACTTTAATTGTTCTTCTTCTATCTGAACACAACCCTGTCTTTAATACAGTTTTTATGTTCCATGGTGTCCCAACTCTGTTTTTCAGTGAGGCACATTTGTTCATAAAATTACTTTAGCTCACACAGATTGTCATTAAGCATCCATTCAAATGAAATTTGCTGATAAAGATTAATAGAATGTATTAGCTTCCTTTTATAGGAGTGGGGATAAAACTCAGGCCCTGCACATGCAAGCCAAATGCTCCTCCATATACAAGTCTTCTGTTTCAACTAGAATTAAACTTTAACTCACTCTATACCCCTAGCAGGCCTTGAACCTTCAGCCCCCCTGCCTCACTTTCCTGAGTAGTTAGGCTTGCATGCTAATGTTTCCAGTTCAATCTATAACTTTTAAAGGTGAAGGCTCCCTTTAAAATTATGAGTTCATAAAACGGGCTTTGCTTATTACTTATTTTTGCTTCTACATATTTAATTTATCAAAATTTTATTATTGAGAACTTAGCAAATAATAGATATCTCATATAGAAATGAACCCAAAGTCTATATGCACCTCAATGAGTTTCTGAATAGGCAGACAGAACAACCATGCAGAAGTCGTGCCACTTCGCACTGAGAGCAGCCGTGCATGCTGAAGCTGTGGAGCTTCATAGAGGATTCTACACTTTCAGCATCAAATACATTCATATGCACTTATATACCACCAAAAAGTGACAAGTCCACATGGAAGTCAAAATCAGAGAAACAATTAGCTTTATGTCTTCATTCATGACTCAATTGTCTATTACCTTCATTCTGTCCATCCTCAATACTAATACCCCTTCTTTTTCTCCTTTCTGCATACTACGATGCACCAATCTATACAGTTGTGTGTATGTATATAGATTACATTTGTGTGTGTGTGTGTGTGTGTGTATTATAGGCTAGAATCTGCATGTGAGGAAGAATATATGGTTCATTTATTTTCTGGCCACTTTAATGAACTAGGTGCTGGGCTGATCTATGATGCTCAGTTTGGAAACCAAAATTCATACTTTTATAATTACATAAACTTACATACATACCATATCTTAAGACACTGATTTTAATGTGTACTTGTAGGATACTATTAAAACAACATTTTATTTAATCAGTTGCATTTAGTTTATTCAGTTTTGTCTTTGTTTTGTTCACTGGCTCAGATGCTGTGATAGGATATGGTAATTAATGTCACTTATGAATAGAAAACCTCATTACATACAGTTAGCCCCTCAAGATGTTTGCTCTAAAATGTACATCCCCCCCTCACACATAAAAATCTCCACTTAGCTTATGTAAAGTGAACTTGAATCAATTTCTGTTAAATCCATCAGCCTTGGATGAAATACAGATCTGCGGTCACAACGGTGGGCCGTAATTGCCTTCGATTCTCCTTCAAATCAGCTTTCAAACTTTGTGTTCTGATCACAGAAAATCTCTCTCCAAATCTTCCTTCCTCCAGCATGGAACGATCCCTCATGCTCTCATACCCAGCCCATACACTTGAGTGCTACACCAGGAATTTTATGAGCAATTTCTTTATTATTCTCATGGCAATCCTGAGCAACAAGGTGGTTCAGTGACCCCTTTTTACAGATTGCAACTAAGGCTGTGAGAAGGGAAATTACAACTAATATTGTTACTATTACCAGGAGTGGGGCTGATATGAATGGAAGCCGTATCATCATATAGTAGAGGAATTAATGAGAGCCCTTAATTTGGTTTGTCAGGTTTCTAGCCCCATTCATGATGGCCCAGTCCTTATCCCCAAGCACCTTCCAGACATCCCACCTTCAAAAGTCATCACTTTGGAAGTTGGAATCTTATCATACTGATTCAATGGGCATGGAATCATTTAAATCATGACTTCCATGACTATTAACACTTCTATGACAAGCATTGCACTACTCTTATCATCAAAACACATGAAAGTGTTCATATAATATACTGTTATAGTGTTCTATGTATATACTTTAAAAGCTGTATGTCGCTGCCTGTCAGTGCTACCCCTATCCCTTGCTCATGTCAAGCCATTTCAGTGCTTTTCTCTTATACTAAATATAAAATTCAAGCTCCCTCAGCACAGACACTTCTTTTCATTCCATCCTCCTGCCTTCATACATCCTGTTCTCGTACATATCCTACGAGTGACCATCAACATCCAGAAGTAGTCACTTGCATTGCCTTCATATCTACAACCCCTTATTGTCCTCTGTTTTTTCTACTTAAACTATGCCCTCTAGGAAAGACAAATATTGTAAGTTTTCTATCATTTGGGGTCTGAGTTGATATAAATACACATTATCATGCATGTGTATATGACATAGAGTATAAGTAAATTTATCTGGGGGAAACAAAGGGGACCAATGGGAGGGGTGAAGAGAGACAGAGTGGGGCATTAAGGGAACATACTTAGTGTATTGATAAAACATATACTTGTTTGCAGACTAAAAATACATTTAAAATTAAAGAAAAATGGAATATATCAAGTCCAAGTTACACACATAATAATGTTTCTGTTTGTCAAAGGATAAAGACTTATGCCCATATTATAGTTTTATCTTAAATAAAATATATTTGGCCTTAAGATCAATCAATCAATCAACCAGTCAATCTATCTATCTAGTTGAGTCACATTTTACAAAGCTCTTTCCTTAATGTTGTATTCCTATGCTCCTGAAGTTCTGTAAACACATTACTTCTTGTTCTAACTTGCATGCCAACCACACCTTCCTTTTACAAACATATTCTCCAAGCCATCTTTGAGTCTATCTCTGTGAAGTCTTCAGGACTCCAAACAAACTAAAGACACAGATCATGGTAGCTTGATCACATCACTTCAGCCTGGTGCCATAAGGAACATTTTCCAGCACTTACACACACACACACACACACACACACACACACACACACACACACAGAGTTTGAATCATCATGGTGTATTTTCAGCTCATCAAAAGAACAGACTGCTTATTAAAGCATTGGTACAGGTCACCTAGCACTTATGTCCCAGGAACATGCAGCAAGAATTAAATAACTATCTTGCTGAAAGAACATGTTGAAATTGGATAGGGTTTGCAGCCTTGGGATAATGAGAAATTGCATAAATTTCATTTCTTTTTTCCCTATGATACACCGGAGTGTAAATGTACTTCATACACACACACATACACACTCACACACACACACATCTGTTCCATTTTATCACATTACAAGCTTCTTTTAAGGTTCTCTTCAATGTGCTGTGAAAGCTTCCTCTGGCCTCGCATGCATGCTGCTCAGCACAAAGGTCATGCCTTTAATTTTCAAGTCCATTTTCGCAACTTTTTCATCATGAGCACAAGAACCCTCTTGCTTCTCTTGGACTGTAAATGTATTTCTCTGTGTTGTGAAACTCCTTTTAGTTAAAAACCACCACCTAAAAACTCCAAACCTGAATTTTCATGAAAGTAATCACCCCATTTCTCTTGCTTGTTATGACTATGTTGCTGTAATTTTTTAAGGATTTATTTTGTTATTTTTTAAATATTTGTTTTATTTATGTGTATGATTGTTTGCTTGCATGCATGACTGACTGTGGAGGTCAAAAGAAGGTACTGGATCCCCTGAAACTGGAGTGATAAATGTTTGTGAGCCACCATATGGGTGCTAAGAACTGAACTCAAATCCTCTGTGAGAACAGCAAGTTTTGTTTTCTTTGCATAGGACTGAGAGAAAGGAAGAGAAACACATGGTCCACAATTAATAAGAATACCTAGGTACACAAGGCAGCTGGGTTGGAAATGTTATTATTCCCTTTTGTTACATGACTGTAACATGTAGACCATTTCCTTCATGGTGAACATCTTTCTGTCATGTTTGTGTGCATGTGCATATATATATATGAGCACATGTGTTTGAAGGTCAGAGGTTGATGGTGGATGTTTTCCTCAATAGCGCTTCACCTTGTTTCCCGAGACAGAGTGGCTCACTGCTTTGGCTGCCCAGCAAGCTTAGAGAGCTTCTTTTTTTCCGTCACTCTCCCACGGCACTGAAATGAAATGCATGTGCACTATCTATCTATGCATGGCTTCTGACAGCGCTTCTAGGGCTCTGAGCTCTGCTCCCCTTCCTCGGGTGCCAAGCACTCTACCGACGGAGCCGTTTCCCCCATGTCCTGGGTCTGACGTTACTGACTGAACCATCTCACCCTCCACCTTCTGTGTCTGACTTCTATCATTTCATGTCCTTTAGAAGAAGATGGATAGCCATTTTTGTTCAGTTTTAAAAGAAGATCATTCTGTTCAATAGGATCAGTCTCAATTTTTAAATGTTTTCCTACCATATAATTATCATCTACCAGAGACCCAAAAGTACTGTCAATGTGACTGAAATCAGAATGTAAATATTTTATCAACAGCTGTCAAATCTCAATTGGCAGCAAACAGAAAGCCCCTGAATTGCTATCATCTAGGCAGGAGGCTATATTACTTAATTGGCAGATAAGACATTCTTCTGGTTTCCATGTTCCCATCAGCATTTTTAATGTATTAACATTGTGTGCTTCTCTACACAGTCACTGTGACAATCAGGATAAAGAGCAAATGACTTTGCTGTGCTCTCTGGGAAACACCCAACACAGGGGAGCTGCCTGCCTTTCAGTACATTGCTTCAACTCATGATATCTATGATGTCTGCTCCTCACATAGACTGAATTCCGGTGTCAACAGATTATTATCACGTCCATACAAAGATAAAGGGTTGTCATTAGCAGTTCAAGAACTCAATGTTTTACTTTCTGAGTCTTCATCCAACCAACTTTCTAATTGTGAATGTGCTCAGCTTAGCCAAAAGAAAAAGAAAAAGAAAAAAATCTCTGTAGACGCACATAGAGATGACCTTCCATCCTCATTGTAGATCAAAGAGACCACTGAATTGAGATTTCTCAAGTGGTCTTTCCGAATGACTTAGGTTATTTTCTGTTTACACCACTGTCTAGCCCTATGTCCCTTCTCTCATCATTTTCCCCTAGGATATTTTTCCATTCTTACCCATTGAAGCAGCAGACGTATTGGAGCAATGATTAATTTCTCTAAAGGTGACTAAGCCTACACTATTTTCTGATTCTACAGCCACACCTTTAATAAATATTTATAAGTCTCCTGCAAGGAAAGGTGTGCTTTAGGGAACGAGGATAACAGATGAGGCCCTGTCCTTGTGGAGGGTATTGCCAAAGAGAAGGAGAGACAACGAATTATAAACAACTGTGACCCAATTACGTCTATCTTGCCCTTAAGCTATATCAGTATTTGCTAACGAGGGGATATTCTATTATGCCTTTAAAAATTAGACATTTTCAGTTTTAAAAAGTATGGAAAATGGTTCTCAGGACAGAGGAGGGGGGGAGAGAGAGAGAGAGAGAGAGAGAGAGGGAGAGAGAAAGGGAGCAAGGGAGAGGAGGGGAGAGAAGAGGAGGGGAGTGGAGGGGAGGTGAGAGGGGTGGAGAGGAGAGGAGAAGGCAGACAGACAGACAGACAGACAAGGGAAAAGTGAATGGATGGAAGTGCCAAATGGTGTCAAGTGCTAGAGGCCCCAAGGGACACATTAAAAGGACACCAATGAGACACATTAAAGCAAAGCAAAGGAAAGAGTGAAGTCAGAGATGAGGAAGCAAAAGGGAATAAGCATGAGTGAGCCAGATCCCAACAGACGTGCTAAGTCACGGCAGTACATTAGGACTCATTGCAAATGCACGGGAAAGAGCAGGTAGGTTCCAGCAGATCTTACTAGCCTTCCCAGAGTGGAGTTTGATGAGTACCAGATATGTTTCTGTGTGGCCAGGATAGAAGTCAAGTGGATGCTAATGCCCTTGTCTGAGAGGCAGTCTACTGAGGAATATGGCAAAATATACCAGAGACCCAGGATGTATTTGGAGGAAAGCAAAGGAAAGGGAGGAGCTGATAATCCAAGGATTCCAAGCCAGAAAGAGACCCTTGGTCTTTCCTAAATATCAGAGAAAACCCAAAGAGATGAAAAACAATTTTGTGATGAGCCTGAAAGAACATCTTTACACTCTTCTCCACTTACAAACAAAGAGAAAGGGAAGGTGAAATAATTTTTCAAAACTATACAAGCTGGACCATCACATGCCAACCTGTCCTCTCCGTTACCAGCCCAGGGATTTTCCCATTATTCAACCCTTCCTTCCCAGATACAACTCAGTGTCTTCTTCAGCGCCTGCCATGATTTTTTCTTGGAAAGAAATTTCATTACATAACTTAATTTTTACCTGCATTATTTCTTTCCTGGAACCAAATAAACATGATTAAAAATAATGGCTGCATGAAGAAGCATATTTGAGGTTGAGATCATAGGATAAAATATGGATTTTGGTGGCCATACATAGGCCACATCTTCTAAACATTTGTCTCAAAAGGACAAAATACAATAGAAGATGCTGGAAATTAGTATTGCATTTATTGCATTCCCCAGGATTCATAGGCAACTCCAATGCATCTCCCTGCTCCAAGACCTGACGTTTTTCTGCATATATTTTATTTTTTCCCAGAAAGGAATAGATTCACTTGGTTCACTTAATTTGATAACACACTAGTGGAATAATATAACGGAAGCCTCATGACTTCACAAAACATTTCTTAGTTCAGCAGGCCCACTTAATAGCTGTAAAAATGTAACCAGCAACAGCCCAGGCTCCTTGCACCACACAGCCATATCAGGACTGGCCCAGGTACAACATGGGGAAGAACAACCAATAGTCCAAGTGTAAATGTCACTAATGCCACTGACTGACTGGACAAAGTTATTAACATCTTAGAGCTGTTTCATCAGCTGCAAAATGCAGATAAAAGAAGTATGCAACCCATCATACTGGTCTGAAGATTAAGTCAAGTGTGGACAGATGTTGAACATAAAGACCCAGTGTGAAGGCTCTGAATCAGCTTGGACCTTGCTTGAACCTGAGTGTCAGATAACCCCATAAGCTCTGCCAAGTCAGTGCATGAGTGTACGCGTGTGTGTCTATGTGTGCTCGTGAGCATATGTGCACATGTGTGTCTGTGTGTGTGTAACCACAGCCTCTTCAGGGCTTACACTCGTTTTCTCTTTCTGCTCCTGACCCCTATGACTGTGTTGCATCTATCTTTGAGACTGAAATAGGAGGCTATGTTTCTCTATTAGGATCCTGAAACAGAAAAAGAGGAAAACCTTTCAAAATCAATTCTTCCTAAGGAAGCTGTCTTTAGGGCTCTAACCCAGAGCCCACTGGCTAGAACTGGATCAAACAGCTAAAGTAAAGAATGGTGAAGAGATGGGATGAGATGCTGTTTTCCCCCTCTGAGACAAGATTTCCTGAGGCAGCCTGGCTGACCTGAAACTCATTGTGTAGCCTAGACTGACATCAAGTTCGTGGTAATCATCCCGCCTCAGTTTCTTGAGTACCAGAGTTATAGATGTGAGTCACCATGCCCATTATGATGTGAACATTTAGTTGAAATGCTTTGCTGTCCTTCACAGCATCAAGATTCTGCCAGGAAGGAAGCATGCATTTGGGATAGGATAGTAACAGTGTTCGCTGGATAGAAAAAAAAATTATTGTCAGCAGTATTGCGGAAAGAAAATCGTGCTGTCTCATAATCTTGCTCTTTCTTTATGCTCACAATCTGGATTTGGACCACTTGAACAATGACAATATAAATCAAAGGACAGTTCTTACACTTAGGAGATTTGCAGAAGCAGGCTACTGCCCCAGAAGTTATTCAAGAATCTATACATACAGTGATCTGTTTGCACAAACTAAGACACATTCTGGTAATTCAAATATTCTGCATTCTGATGTTGAGGTAAATTATCTATCTCTATCTATCTATCTATCTATCTATCTATCTATCTATCTATCTATCTATCTATCATCTATCTCCATCTATTTATCATCTCTCTTTCTCTCTACACACATATTTAAAATAAAGTCAGCTCATTTAAAATTTCTGTTAGCATGCCTTTAAATTTGAATCAGATGAGGAAATGACACAGTGTTATTTCTGCTAAGGCACAACTGAGCAATTGAGAATGTGTGCATAGTCATATTGAGACGCACACAGTCTGGGAATCAATGGGGACAAATTGTAATGGCGTGTATGTTCAAAGACGCCATGGTGAAACCTGTCATTTTGATGGGGAAGAAGTGATGCCCACAGCAAAAAATTTAAGTTGCCCCCCCAAACCATCTCATTATTTATTTTTCTCACTGATCAGCTTAAAGACCAAGCCATCAATTCCCCTTTCAAGCAAAGAATTAACTAGAAAAGACACTTACCTTACTGTACCTTTGTTGAAGTTTGGAAGGTCCTGTGCTTGGCCACTAGTCAGAATGCAGCACTAGAAAACAACAAAATGTGGTTAACAAAAAAATAGGACCATGGGAAGATGAGGTAAACAGTTAAGAAAAAAACGATTCGAAGCAACATAAAGAGTTTTAGAATGTCCGATTGGAAGTGAATCGAGGCTAAACATCCAAGTTGTCAGTAACGAGGGCACAGGGACTCAGAAAAGCTAAGTTATATATCACTGGGGGCTGGGGAGATGGCTCAGTAAGTAAATTGCCTGCCATACAAGTATGAAAACCTCAATTCCATCTTGAGAATTCACATTAAAAAGCCTGGCATGGTGGTGCACACCTGTAATTCCAGAACCTTGAAGGTAGAGACTGGAGGAATTCCAGAATTTCAGGCCAGTGAGAGAACATATTAAAAACAGGAGGGGGTGGGGGCTGGGAAGAACTGAACCCAGCTTTTTGGATTTTGGTTTTGCAGCTTCATCCCTCAAGTCCCCCTAAGTTTAGGTTGACAAAGAGGGTCACTAAGGAAAGTGAGAACGATGACATTGCCCTCCCTCCCTTTTCAGCCCTCCTTATTTTCAGAGGCAAGTCATGTGCCTAATATCCCAGAAGGCCCTGCATTCCACCATGCCTCGAAACATTCAAGAATAAACTCCTGTAATTGTGGGGACCAGCCATGATAATCTAAGTCTGGACAGGTCAGCCACAGGAAGTTCTTTAGTTCCAACCATTATCACCTGGGACTCTGACCATTGATTAATTTAAATAAGAGGCCCAAGTCACAGTAGGTTACCTGGTAGCAGGAAAGAACCACAAGCTGATAACCCAGCCCCCACCCAAGGGCAGACCATTCAAAGGAAATGCGTGGCATTCCAACTAATGAAGATAGGATCACCTGCCAGCACACCTCACCAGGACACTCTTAGACAAATGTCAGCCAATCAGGGGTCCTGAACCTCAGGGACCCCTTACCTCCAATTCTAATTGAGCTCAGGGCTCTCCAGATATTCCAATATGTTGGACACACAGAGAGACCGAGTTTGCAAACTTGATTAAAATAAAGGCTCTTTGCTTTTACATATGGGACTCAGTCTCCTTTGTTGGCTTTTGTGGGGACCCCGCATATTTGGGTATAACAGTAATGACCTCATGAAGAGTCCCATCTCATAGGAGGAGACAATGAAATACTAAGGCCACGCCTCCACTCCATTTGGATGTAGCACTCGCATCGAAGGTCTAGCACATGGGCCAGAACCTTAGAGAAGTGACCTGGTTTACTTTCAGTTGTGGTAAACATGGTGATCAAAAGCAACATGGGGAGGTTAGGTTTTACTTCATCTAATTTTTTTTTTGAGGGAAGTTGAGGTAGGAACTAAAGCAGAGACGATGAGCTACACAGCTTACAATCTTGTTCCTTACAATTAGCTTAGCTACCTTTCCTAGAAGTCTCAGGCTTGCCTGCCCAGGAATGGCTCTGCCCATAGAGGGTAGGACCTCCCATATCAATCAGAAATAAAGAAAATGCCCTACAGACATGAAGACAGGTAAATCTGCTGGAGGCAGTTTCTCCTTCATCCTAGGTATGTCAAAGTTTGTGGCAATTTGACAAAACCTATCAGCACATGAAGCACTTTTTTATTAATCTAATTTTTAATGATTATGTATATGGAAGCTAGAGATCAATCTGAGTGTCATCCCTAGGAACACTGCCTACCTGGCTTGAAGTTCATCAGTTATGCTAGGTAGGCTGACTGATAAGCCCCAGGGATATGTAATTCTCTGTGTTCCCCAGTGCTGGAGTTACAAGTGTGTACCAGCACATCCAGTATCTTCAAGCAGAGAGTAAACTCAGGTACCCGTGCCTATGTGGCAAGTACTTTATTGACTGATCGATCCCCCGGCCCTAGCCCTGAAAGCACCACTTTAAAAGTTAATCAGGCAAAGAGAAGGGTACTGTGGGTGAGCATAGAGGAGCCTGTGGGTGTGAAGGATGCTTCTGTGAATGAGGTAAAGGAAGCAGGCATCACAGAGAAGCAAATGGGACCAGGCCTGCATGGAAGGAACAGGTGAGAAAGAGGACCTTCAAAGGGAGAAGTCAGCAGGAACCTAGGGTCACACGCAATGGACTTTCTCAGCAAGGAAGAGGGAACTGAGCAGCAAACTCTACAAGTGTGGCCTGTAGCAACGAAAGCTCAGAGATGGACAGCAAAGTTTAAGGATGTGCTATAGCAACTGGGAAGTGTAATTCCTAAGTCCACAATAGATCTGCATTATGTTCGTTTAAGTCTGCAAGGAATGGCTGGGGAAAAAATGAGAAGATATAGGCACATGGCTACTTTGAGAATCGCTTTTCACACCTTTAGATATCTACCCTCTGGAGCCCCGCTCTTCCTTTCCTTGGGCCTCCCCCTGTACCACCGATCACAGCATGGGAATCACACTTGAAATGAACAGATCATTATGGATCCTTCCTTTCCTGGGCGCCTTTAAGTGAGAAGAATGTGTGACCAAAGGAAGGGTTGGGGCTGAACATTCTATGACATCCACTCATTTTGCATATAGGGAAACAGGCCTAGGTATGGGGTAGCAGTTAGGCCGCCGCAGCCTAGACCTAGAATCTAGTTCTGTTTGAGTGGTTCTACCTTTGAATTATCGTACCTGCTACCTAATCACTAGAACTTTTGTGTCTTCTACGCAGCAACATCTCCTTGGAAATGAACATGTATACCCAACCACATAAACACTTCCACCCCTTCTGGAGATGTGGTCCAATGACACTTTGGTGGGAGGAGGCGGTATTTCTTTTCCTCATCAGCATCTACTAAGCAGTTTCTTTGTGGCACACGGATGAGCGTGGAGCTCATCTGCCACGGCTGATGCCCTCACAGAATCCCACACTGTACTACACGCATGTAGGGCCATGCTTCACTTCTCAAGTGGGTCCTGAAGACTTGACTCAAAGGGCAAATGCATAGCAGGGTGATTGTTTTCACATGCAGACCAGTCATCTCTCTAGGTGATTTCATTAGCATGCAGGCCGATCATCTCCAGTGCTCTGTCATCTCCCACAGAGCAGTGACTGAGCCAGTGCCCACCATTTGGATTTCATTGTTAAGACTGGTTAAGTCTGCCAGAGCAGACTTTGGTCTACACCCTCATCATGTTTGTATAATTTAAAACCAGGACTCCTAACTTGCTGACATGTTGGATCCAGAGAGCTTCAACAAGTCAATATACGGCCACGAATAATGCAAATTTACATATTAATATGACAATAGCCCACCAGGAATAAATCATGACATTTTCTGTTGATGTAAGTTGCTAAATGAATTTGGGAGCAATTCCTGAGGCTGGAGACCTGAAGTTTCTCCAGAATCAGTACAGCAAAGTATTAATTTTGAAAACTATCAAAGGTGCTGATTTCCATCCTGGCTTCAAATTCATTGTATTGCCAATTAATTGTGCATGGAATTCACTTATGAGTAAGCTTTAAATCTTGACTGTAGAAGATTGGTTTTTGTGAATCTCAGTAGCTATGGTTCAGAAGGTTACAGACTTAGGAGTACAACTGTCTTAATTATGTGGATAGCTGAACACAGAAGGCCACAAAGCTGGGGACAGAATAATAACCACGGAAGGGTAGAAGACAGATTTCTTTCCATGGGACTACAAACTACTCCTTTGATTGACAATGTCTAAGAGTTAGGCTGTCCTGTCCTCTTTTGAAGTAACAGTCTTTTTCTGGATTTACCCATAGTGACTAGGAACTGTATGAAGTTGCAACTCTGGACTTTCAGAATGACTGTCTGACAGGATTTGTTTCCTTAAAACTTTGCTAAAAAAATCTTTGCTACTTTTAATTATTCTGAGGATACACACTTCTCTTATTTTAAAAAAGACACAAAGGATCAAGTTAGATGTTCCTGCTTTTTCTTTCTTTCTTTTTTTTTTTTTTTACAATTTAAGTGGATGATAAATGAGTCCCTTGTCATCTGAGTTAGACAGAATTAAACCTTCACACAATCTTGAAATAACTGGGCTTAATTAACTAATTTAACTCTTGAATTCGTCTGAAATTAGATACTGGATCATTAGGGATAACCAAAATATTCCCATTTTAATTTCAAAGTTTGCTAGACTACTTTATTTGAAGACCAAAATAACAAGTACTTTGGTGAGATTGAGACTGAAAGCCTTTCTACGGGTATATGATAAATATAGCCCCCAAACTCAGAGGTTAAATAAAACCCATCTGCATTACATTCATGTTGGTGATCATGCAGAAATTCTCCCTTTCCCTGATCTGTCTATCATCTTCCGTCTCATCAGTCCATTCATAGTATGGGAGACAAAGCAATTTAGAACATGAAATGATTTTTTGGGCGTGTATGTGTGTGCATGTATGCATGTGCATATGAAGGCAAGAGGTCAACTTTGGGTGCTGTTGCTCAGGTGTCACTCACCTTGTGCTTTTGACACAGGATGCTGTTAATCTCTAGGGATCCTCCTGTCTCCACCTTTCTAGCTCTGTGATTAAAAGAGGCTTCTCATGTGGGTTCCAAGGGTGGGAATCCGGCCCTTAGGCTTACACAGAAGGCACTTTATCAACTGAACTATCTCTCAAGCCCTAAGATGGTTCTTTCAATAAAACAACTTCATATAAGAGAACCTAAAATAGCAGCTGGCAAAAGGAGTTGGAAGAGTTTGGTCATTATTTTCAATTTGTAAATAAAATACATAGGTCCACCACTGTCCCAAAGTATAGTTCAGTAAGTAAATGACATGCTTGCCACATCCCCTTTTTTATTAAATGCCATATAATATTAGTAGGAACAACCATAACAAATCTTTACCAAAGTTTTGTTCTAGTATGTTTTCTGTTGCTGTGATAAACATCATTGCCACAAGCAACTTGGGGAGGAAAAGGCTTACTTGACTTAAGGTTACAGTCCATCATGTGGGAATTAAAGACAGGATCTTGATGTAGCAACTGGAGGCAGGAGTGAGAGCAGAGACAATAGAGGAATGCTGCTTACTGGCTTTCCTAGATATCTTTCTTAGATAACCCAGGATTGGTTGCCTAAGGATCATACTACCCATAGTAGGCTTTGTGTTTTTATGGAGATAGGAAATGTGTATCCTTAAAAGAGTTGGAAAGCAGCAAAGATTTTTTTTTTCAGCAAAGTTTTGAGGAAATGAAATCTGTTAGATTATCATCTTTACTTCACGCAATTCCTGGAGTCACCATGGGTAAATCCAAAAGAGACTATTACTTCAAATGTGGACATCAATTAGAAAATATATAGATTTCATGCAACATGAAAAAAATTAAAAATCTAATGAGGTAACATAGGACCTTATAAAACCAAAGTATTAACTAAGCTTATTGGCTGCAGCAGGCAATTAAATGTTACTTCAATTTATTTAATTTACTTTTAAAAGGTGCAAGAAAAACTGAGGAAGGAGAAACTTGGCATAAGCACACACGCGCGATTTTGTTATTTTGTCATGCCCATCTTTAATCTCCATTCAATTTCTTATTCAATTCTACTGTGTACAAATACCAAATGGAGGTTAGTTTCAGCTCTGATTTTCTTTTAAATTATAAAGCCCTAGAAAATTGAAGTCAAAAATCTGTATTAGCCCAATTCTTACAGATTCTGAGTTCCCTTTTTGTTTATATTGAGGTTAAAATGAAATATGAATTTTAAGTAGGCTATGGCTGAAGATGAAGCACATTTAAACTTACTCTGTTTACTAACATCCTTCAGTATAAGGATAAAAAAGTCATGGTCATTCTTGTGGATTCACCTGGCACTAAGGAAATTTCCAAGAATCTACAAAGATGACTCAGCTAAGACCAAAAACAATAGTGGAGATGGTGCCTTAACTGCCCTTCCCCGTGTAATCAGGTTGCCAAAGGAGACAGATGCCAGAACCTTACAGTAGGCTCATCCTCATGGTGATACATAGATTAATAGAAATGTGTTAATTTAAGATGCAAGAACTAGCTAGAAATATGCCTGAGTCATTAGCCAGTGTTGTCATTATTACAGTTTCTGTGTGATTACTAAGGGTCTGGGTGGCCAGGAAGAAAGAACAGTCTCTGCCTTCAAAATGACCTCCACCTTCTGGGGCATGGATACACATAAAACCTTAAAAAAACTTTAGAAAAAGAAAGAGGTTTTCTAGACCCACAAAAACAGAAGTCAATTGGAGTTTCTCGGTAGCCGCATTTTGTTTTTTCCAGATGGCTTTGTTTGCTGGCGGTGCAGCTCCTTTAAGAGAAGGCTTCCTGACTCAACATTAATAACAAAAAACGGTGAGGTTCCTTTAAGAAACAGCTTCCTGGTTCATGTTGGTGGTATAAATGGCTCTGGCTTCTTCAGGAGGTCCTTCTTGAATGGGGTTTGTGAACAGCATGCTGAAAGTTACTTGGTGTTGGCATGGGCCACCTGCTTCCCAGAGTTGAGGTGGTGAGCACATCCCCCACCTGGTGGTCGTAGATCTGGTAGTGAATGTACCTCTGCCATGTTAAAAGGCCAAGAGAGGTGGAGCCAGCATCCAGGGTTGCTGCAACCATACTATTTACCATTTAAAAATGCTCTTTGTCAGAAAAGGATTTCAGATACACAATAGGACATGGTTAGATATAAAAGACCACTAAATGAGACATAATGTGTTTTAAAAATGTATGTAGGCTTGGGAGAGAGAGGAAAAAGAGTAGAGATAGTTATAAAAAGAAGTAAATAGTTTAAAAATAAGAGTAAAGACAGCCATAGATTAAAAATATAGAGATAATAAATATTAAATATTAAAATGAAATAGAGTAACAAAATACATGCCTATTAAGTCATGTAAAGATGGAAAATAGACAGAGAGTCTGGATTCTATATATTATTGTGTTTTCTTTGAAATTTTTGACTGCAGAGGACATTTGATTCTGGGTGCTGCTAAGCTAAACCAACATATATATTTTAAAGGTGTCTTGACTTCAAAATTTGAGTCTAAGGATATGTTACTTTGGAGAAGAGGGTCTGTTTTTGTTTCCACAGAGGATAAGAACCTGTGGATTCCTTACAGGCTAATGTGGTTTGATGAAACAAGACCCCCTGAAAGGTTTCCATAAACTCTAAAAATATTTTGCCCAACAAACAGCAGGAGGAAGAAGTTTGGAGAAAACAATGCCCAGATTTATAAAATTATTGTTTATAAATGTTTATTTTCATTTTAAAAGGGTTGGTTATAAATGACAATAGTCATAGTAAATTTTTTTTAAAAAAGGGGGAATATGATATAGAGATAAATACTTTCCATTGGTATGGATCTTGGTCTAGTGATACAAATTTAAGGTCGAGTTGTTACACTTGTGTATATGTATTTCTGCTCATGTTTAAGGTATCATGTTTGTGCAGCTCATTCAAAAATATAATGTACTGGCTTTGTGGGAGCCTAGGCTATTTGGATGCTCACCTTACTAGACCTGGAAGAAGGTGGGAGGTCCTTGGACTTCCCACAGGGCAGGGAACCATGACTGCTCTTCAGGCTGATGAGAGAGGGGGAGTTGTTTGGGGGATGAGGAGGGAAACGGGAGGCAGTAGCGGGGAGGAGGCAGAAATCTTTAATAAATAAGTAAGTAAATAAATAAATAAATAAAAACAAAATGTAATGTATAGTTAATATAGTCATCTATAATAATCAAACTTTTAATTATGTTATTTAGGTTTTCTAGACATACAGAGATATGCTTCAGTTAGATAATCTTCAACACTTCAAAGACCTATAGAATATATCATTTAAAAGATTTTAAGAGCTTAGACTCTTAGACTTTTCTCGACAGTGAGGCATACATGTCTATTTCTGGCAGCACCAATTACTTCAGAGAGGTTGATGGGCATTGAAGAAACTCGTTATTTGCCTTCAATGTGACAAGACTAGTCATTTGGACAAAAGACTGCTTTTGCCTGGACTGCTTGATGGCTTTCTGTATTAACTGGATAAGCAGGATCCATAGAAAAGTGACTGCTAAACTTTCCAAAAGACAGGATGATCCTCAGGGTTCCTGCTTCATAAAAGGAACCACCAGATATTCTGTAGGACACAGAATAAAGTAAATGAAAAACTGCCAATATAAGCAAAATAGTCTTTCAAATTTCCTGCTTCATAGAAAAGTCTGTAAGATATTATGGTCCTGTGAACTAAAGATGGATGCCCCAATGTTAAAGGAAGAACTTGAGGTGACTGTCCAGGTAGTGAGATATTTCTGTCAATTTTAGAGTTTTGGAAGTTGCTTACAATGCACTTTCTATTTACTTAGGTAATATTATATCCTTCTGGGGTCTTTGATGGAGGTGAAGACTAAATAGTTATATAGTTTTCCTTAGTTATAATAAAAGGTAATTTAGATTCCAAACTTTAGACTTACAAAGATAACATAGATGATAGGCTATTTTCCCTGGTTTGCCAAATAGGTTAATTTAAGATGTAAGAACTAGCTAGAAATACACCTAATCCATTGGCCAAACAGTGTTGTAATTAATATAGTTTCTGTGTGATTGTGCAGGATCTGGGTGGCTGGGAATGAAGGAGCAGTCTCCATTTACAATGACTACCTTAGTTATTATCATAGAAATTTTATCCAGGAATGGATGGAAGCAGACGTAGACATACACAGCTAAGCACTGGGCTGAGCTTCTTGGAGTCCAGTCATAGAGAGGGATGGATGATAATATGAGCAAAGAGGGGTCAAGACCATGATGGGGAAACCCACAGAAACAGCTGACCCGAGCTAGTGGGAGTTCAATGACTCTGAACTGACAGCCGGGGAACCTGCATGGGACCAAACTAGGCCCTCTGAATGTGGGTGACAGTTGTGTGGCTTGGGAAGTTTGCGTGGTCACTGGTAGTCAGACCAGGATTTATCCCTAGTACATGAACTGACTTTTTGGAGCCCATTCCCTATGGAGGGGTACCTTGCTCAGCCTAGATACTAGAGGGTGGGGTGTAGAGCTTGGTCCTACCTCAAGTGATGTGATAGACTTTGTTGACTCCCCATAGGGGGCCTCACCCTTTCTGAGGACTGGATGGAGGATGGGGTAGGGGAAAGGTGGGGAGTGGGAGGAGGGGAGGAAGAGGGAGCTGGGATTGATATGTAAAATAAAAAAAGATAGTTTAAAACAGGATAAAAAAAAGCAACATCCTAAAACTCCAGCTGCACTTAGTAAGTTAAACTTTTGAGTGTATATTAATTATACAAAGGAGTAGATTTCAGTATAACATTTTCTTATTGTACCAGCTCCTTTTATAGTATTTCTAAGAAGCTTTTATTCTTAATATATGATTCTCTCTGTGTGTGCACACGAGTGCAGGTGCACATGGATCTCAGAAGATGGCACCAGATCCCCCGGAGCTGGAGTTACGGGAGGTTGTAAACCGCCTGGCATGGATGCTGGGACCCAAACTTGGGACCTCTGCAAGAGCACTAACTGCTCCTAACCATTGAGTCATTTCTCCAGCCCCTACAATGATGAATATAAAGGAAATTTATAGCAGTGAATATACTATGGGGCCTCCATCTGGACATAACTGAGTTATTTGTTTTCTGTTAGACTTATGACAATTTGAACCTCGGGAGAAAGGGTGATAAGAGGTGGCCAGTTAGTGCCACTAAAATGGATGAGGTAGGTTAAAGAGGCAACATTGGTTTAAACAATTTCATTTTTCCTCTTATACTATAAAAAGACCGCTTTCTGCTTGGACCATAAAAGGACTTACTTGGTACCATTTGTGACTTGAAATATTCAATCACATGCAAGCCTAGAAGACAAGCTTATTTAGATTTATCAGCAGCCTGCGGAGAAAGGATGGTGTGAGAAGTAAGCGACAGACAGATTATTCACCGTGTCTCTGCCTTTGCTCTCCTGAACCCTGACCTCTACAAGCCTTAATTCCAGGCAACTCAACTCAGAAGCAGAATTTGAAAAAAAGACTATTAAAACAAAATAATACACAATAAAATTATTATTATAATTTTCTTTTACTTTTTAAAATCACAAATACCCACTCAAAAGAAAAACTTAAAAGGTCTTTGCTTCTTCACTCTCATTCCTTGGTGCTAATTACCTGTTTGACACCTGTCGTTCCTTGTGCCCACCTCTGAAATACACCCATCTCTTATACAGTGACAGTGCCCGCCTCTCAGACTTCTATATATTTGTCATTCACACGAGACACAGAAGGAGTCTTTTTAATCAATCTACATGGATCTTAGGTGGGATCTGTATGAAAACTGATCCACCTCACTTGGTTGGTCCTTTTGCAATTTATAGAATTAAGGTTTCTTGTTTCTTCCTGTTATAAACAATACAGTAATAATAATGTTCATATACGTATGTATACTCATTTTAGCCATGTATTTGCACACTTATGATGCACAAGTTATGGAATATTCACATTTAAAGTTTTGTTGATGCCAATAAACTGTTTATCAAAAGTAGCTGTTTTATTTCCTCTTTCCTCACCACAATTAGATATTATCTCTACTGATCTATATACAACATTATACTCATCAGTTTGTGCAAACGTTTCCATTGTACAGTGTCTACAGCTATATACCCCTCTCTCCATGTGTGTGAGTCTCAGTGATATTGTGCAGGTATTTCCATTATACAGTGTCTACGGCTATATACCCCTCTCTCCATGTGTGTGAGCTCTCAGTGATACTTTTCACTATTCTTGGAATCCCTTGGACTCTTGTGCTGAGGGGGACAGTCATTTGGGAGCAAGATTTGTCTAGATTCCTATACTGAAAAGAAGAAAAAGATAAGTTTCAGAAAATATATTTGGTGAGAAAGAAAAAAAAAACCTAACTATAATTCAGAGAAATGAGTCGAAAAGGCTTTGTATCCTAAAGTGTGAAAACTACAAAATGCTCCCTTTAGTGAGTCACCCTACGAGGAAAGACAGCCCAGCCTAAAAGTCAGTGCTATTATTTCTCCCATAAAACCACAATGTAAAAAATTTCTAACCCACCAAATGGTTTCCTGTAATCTTTAAAAGCTTAATTTTTTTGAGAAAAGAAAAGCTTCAGTTCCCAAACTCCTTAGATTTATAAACAGTGCTATATTTTTAAAATGCTACTTTCCAGTGGACGCTGGTGAGCTCAGGGGTTGGAAATGTTAGTCATCCTTTTCTTCAGGTGACCTTTCTCAAATCCTGGTCCAGGTGACTTTAATTACAGTCTTTAAAGCGCAGCCTGCTCTTAATGTCTCTCTTGCTCAGCGCTTCCCTGTCTCTCTAAGTCCTAGCTTGAGTATGAAGTTCAGGAATAAATATGCCAGCTTTTCAGTGGTTTCGCAGAGCTGACCAAGTCATGGTGTTTACAAGGGTCAGGGAACGGAGTTTTGAAGGGATGAAATGTTCCTGGGGTTTAGATTCTTATAAAAAGGACATTCCTTTGAATGCTCCCAGAAGGAGCTAAAGAGCCATCTTACAAGATCAAGAGGGAAATCTGGCCCCCAGGTCACTGCTCTACAATAGAACAGCCAGACTCAATTCCTGTACTTTGGAGTTGACTATGAGACAGGAAACTATGAATAGTCTTTGCTCCAATTTAAAGTCTGTAGGCAGATTTGCTCTTAAGCAAGCAAATAAAGGTATTTTTCTGTTTGCTATCCACAACTGATTTCTTTGGAGATATTTCCCTTTTTGATTCTTCAAAGTCTTTTAGTTTTATTTTATTTTTTTAGGTTCTGCCAGACAACCTTTTATTACATCATAAAAGCAATACTAGGCAACAGATCTTTCAAAATATGTTCTTACCAACTTTCTGAAATTAAAAACGTATAGCCACATCTATAAGATTTTTAATATTAATAACAAAAAATTAAATACAAACTTTCATATGCAAAATAGATGACTGAAAAACTGGCAACCTCAGACGCAAGTACTAAATCTCCCTGTGGAGGCATACATACATACATATATAGATAAGCATATGAGAAACATAGGCTTAATTTGAGGAGTGGCTTCTGAAATCTAGAGTTTGGGCAAGCCCTGTACAATTCTAGCTATCATACTCAACCAGACCCTGGACAAAACTTTTAGGATCACAGTTACTTTAATTCTAGTTTCCAGAGCAAGCCAATCTACTTCTAGGTTATCTCATTCAGGATAGTGTTTTCTATTTCCACCCATTTGCATACAAAATTCAAGATGGCATTGTTTTTTTTTTTTTAACCACTGAGTAGTACTCTAATGTGTAGATGTGCCACACTTTCTTTATCCATTCTTCCATTGAGGGCATCTAGGTTGTTTCCGGGTTCTGGCTATTACAAATAATGCTGCTATGAGCATAGTTGAATAAATGTTTTTGTAGTATGATTGGGCATCTCTTGGGTATATTCCCAAGAGTGATATTGCTGAATCCTGAAGTAGGTTGACCCAATTTTCTGAGAAACTGCCACACTGATTTCCAAAGTGGTTGCACAAGTTTGTATACCCACCAGCAATGGATGAGTATTTCCCTTACTCCACATCCTCTCCAACATAAGCTATCATTGGTGTTTTTGACTTTAGCCATTCTGACAGATGTAAGATAGTATCTCAAAGTTGTTTTGATTTGAATTTCTCTGGATAGCTAAGGAAGTTGAACATGTCTTTAAGTATATTTTGGCCATTTGAAATTCTTCTGTTGAAAATTGTCTATTCAGTTCAGTACCCTATTTTTTTAAATTAATTAATTTATTTATTTATTAAAGATTTCTGTCGCTTCCCCACCACCGTCTCCCATTTCCCTTTCCCTCCCCCAATCAAGTCCCCCTCCCTCATGAGCCCAAAGAGCAATAAGGGTTCCCTGCCCTGTGGGAAGTCCAAGGACCACCCACTTCCATCCAGGTCTAGTAAGGGGAGCATCCAAGCTTCCTAGGCTCCCACAAAGCCAGTACGTGCAGTAAGATCAAAAACCCATTGCCATTGTTCTTGAGTTCTCAGTAGTCCTCCTTGTCCGCTATGTTCAGCAAGTCTGGTTTTATCCCATGCTTTTTCAGACCCAGGCCAGCTGGCCTTAGTGAGTTCCTGATAGAATATCCCCATTGTCTCAGTGTGTGAGTGCACCCCTCGTGGTCCTGAGTTCCTTGCTCGTGCTCTCTCTCCTTCTGCTCCTGATTTGGACCTTGAGATTTCAGTCTGGTGCTCCAATGTGGGACTCTGTCTCTGTCTCCTTTCATTGACTGATGAAGGTTAATATTCAGGAGAATGCCTATATGTTTTTCTTTGGGTTCTCCTTCTTATTTAGCTTCTCCAGGATCACTAATTATAGGCTCAATGTCCTTTATTTATGGCTAGAAACCAAATATGAATGAGTACATCCCATGTTCCTCCTTTTGGGTCTGGCTTACCTCACTCAGGAAAACATTATCCAGTACCCCATTTTTTAATTGGGTTATTTGGAATTTTAATGTCTAATTTCTTGAATTCTTTATATATTTTGGAGATTAGACCTCTGTCTGATGTGGGATTGGTGAGGTCCAGTTGAAGAGCAGAAGGAGGGAGAAGATGAGCAAAGAAGTCAGGACCGCGAGGGGTTGGACCACCCACTGAGACAGTGTGCCTGTTCTAATGAAAGCTCACCAAAGTCGGCTGGACTGGGACTGAATGACAATGGGATCTAACTGGACCCTCTGAATGTGGCTGACAAATTGGGGTAGACTGAGAAGCCAATGATGATGGCACTGGGATTTGTCTCTACTGCATGTTCTGGCTTTTTGGGATCCTATTCTATTTGGATGCATACCTTCCTACGCCTGGATGGAGGGCAGAGGGCCTTGGACTTCCCACAGGGCAAAGTACCTTACCCTCTCTCAGGACTGGAAGGGGAGGGGGAGGGTTGTGGGGGAGTGAGAGGGAAGTGGGAGGAGGGGAAGAAGAGGAAATTTTGATTGGTGTTATTTATAAAGCAATAAAAAATTTAAAAGCTACTTCTCCTTCTGTCCCAGAAAAAGAAATTCGCTTTGAGATGAGCCAACACTGTTCTGAGGGTGAGTTCCTTGGCCACGTTTACACCAACTGTGCACAGGCAGTTTTATTCTTAATTAATTATGTGTGTTGTGTGTGGGGGGGTGAGTACCCATGGAGGTCAGAAGAGGCCTCAGATCCTCTTGAACTGGAGTTACAAACAGTTGTGAGCTGTCCGACGTGGTGCTGAGAACTGTTCACCTTGGGTCCTCTGCAAAAGCCATGATTGACTTCAACCTCTCACTGAACCAAACCAAAACTGTCCCTCTTTAACTTGTTTCTGCCAGGCATTTTGTCACAGGGCAATCAAAGTGTGTGATACATTCCCTCAATCACAATCCCACACTTTGGGTTAACTCTGAAGCTTATCGTTTTCCTTATAATTGAACATTACCTACTGATATATTTGGGCATCTTTACTTTCAGAATCCATGCGCCCAAAATGTGCCTTTCCATGTACCTTGCTGCCCAGATGGACAAACAACCCAAACCAGAGGAAATGGTAAAGTCAAGCCCAGCACTTTTCACCAGCAGTGCTTTTTTTGATACACTGTAGCTAAGACAAAGTTCTAACCGTTAATTAAAAGAAAGGAAACAGTTGTAGGCAGAGACATTCATAAGTGATTCTGTAAGATGTGATAGAGCAAGATACTTAGGGATACTGTCGAGAGACAATAGTAATGATAAAACATAAAAGGGATGGTCACATGGTATTCTAGACACAAAAGAAGGCTCCATGAAACCTTACAGTGGTCTGCTTAGTATAAATGGTCACAGATTATCTTACCATTGTATCAAAAAATTGAGGGAAGGTGGTTCTGGAACTCTCTCATGTAGTATGTTGCACATAATTATACTGGTGTACAAGGGAGATAGCTCAGTGGGTAACTTGCTTGCTGCACAAGTATGAGGGTCTAAGTCTAATGCTTAAGTGAAGATAGACGCAGTAGTGCATGCAGCTGTAATCCTGCAAACCCAGCACTCATAAGGTAAGATGGAGGCAGAAATAAGAGAAAACCTAAAAGCTTGTTGGACAGCTAGTCTCATATATAAATTAGAGAAGAACCGGCCCAATCTCAAGAGAGGTAGAAGTGATGGCTGGCACCCAAGATTGTCCTTAACCTCCCCATGTATGCTGGGACATGCACATACCTACACACACACACACACATGCGTGCGCGCACACACACACAACTACAGGCATTTTAAAGTCATGCTGGTTCAAAAATATCCCCACTGTTTCACCGTTTTTATCAAAACTAACTTTTGCAGGAATTGTATGGTATCACCAGGATTGTCTGATTTGGACACTTGGCCAGCACGAAAGTGTTTGGAAGGCAAAATTGGCAATAACATCAGGTTTCATAGATGTTCACATTTCCTAGATCATATTTAATGTTCCTGTAGCTCTGTAGTATGCTAGAAAGAGATTCAGTACTTAAATAAATTTGAGAGCAACTGGGTTATTTCAATACTATGTTTTTTCATGATCACAGCGGAAGTAGACAGAAGTATGGATACTAAGATATGGGCTATGACTTTCCTGAAGGCATGTCCATTCCAACACCTGTTTTTCCCAACCTTGTCTGGATGGCTCAAGTATTCTTAGTGAACACAGGGCAACTGCTGCATTCTCCTGGAAGCTCAGGAATGATCATCTCTATTTCTGCACAGGAAAAATAAAACTCAGTCTATCTTAGATGATAATGAAATTTGTTCTTGAGTCTGAATAAGTATTTTACCCAAGTTGATTGACTCTATAATGTAATGAAAAATAAATTTACCTCCCTGGAAAGGGAATACTGAATATCATGTTGAACATCACAACAACAATAGCAGCAGAATCTAACAATATTATTTAGAAACACCACATTTTGAAATGCAACATTGACATTATGAGATCCACTCTTAAAATTCTAATGAGTCCCCTGAGATCATATTTTGCGATTATTTTGACCTCTTAAATATTTTGAAAGGCCAATTTGAAGATGGTGAATTATAATTTTGGCGATTCCAACTGTACAGCTGTTTCAGGAAATATAACATGACTGTCAGTGTAAACACCATGCTTAATCAGATTCCCTGGAGTTTTCTGTTAAACAATCTTTCAGAAAATATTCAAGTGTCTTAAATTAGTCTAGTGTTTTCTTGTTAGTTTTAACAATGCTTTTGATTGGTGAATGGTTAACACTTCTGGTTACTGGACTACCAGCAGCCAAGGGCACCCTGGACCTTTGTGGCAAATGCACATAGTGAAAATCCCCTTGAGAGATCCCCAAGGGAAAATCTTAAAGAAAGGTTGCATAAGATATCCAAGTATTATGTCAAGGGATAGATAAAATGATGAAACCCTGATCTAAAGTTCTTCTTAAGCAACTTTGGCAACTTCTTCATCTTATAATAAAAAGAATCTTCACAAAATAAGCTGGGTATCAAGGCTGTAATCACATTCCTTGGAAGACTGAAGGCAGAAGGATTTATTAAAGTTCAAGGAGTCCCTGGATTACATAGTGAGTTCTAGGTTAGCTTTTGCTACTGAGTTAGACCCTGGTCAAATCTGATAACAGTTATCTTAAGAGACACATAGGAAATCTAGTTGTACCCAAGTGGATTTGTTGACTAACCAGGTTAAAAGAAGTCACGTGGTCAGCTTGCAGGTTGGCCTGCTAATAGTGGTGGGTATGCTAATGCTATTTATTTATTTATTTATTTATTTATTTATTTATTTATTTATTTATGGTACTTTTATCTCTGAAATTGTCCCCTATGTACATTGATTGGTGTTAAATACACACGTGAAAGAACATAAAGAGGTAAAATCATGACAGTCGATCAGGACGATTACTGCCGAAGTGAGAAATAGGAGTCCTATAAAAAGCGTGTTTAGCATCCGGTGTTAGTGGTCCACTTTCACTTTGGTGTCAGTTCATGGTGCAGATTGGTGCAACACTTCTGTCAGGTATTAAACACTAAGGTGATGGAGAGAGAGACCTGTATCAGTCATGAGGTGTCATTTTTCTTTTCTACTCAAGAGATGTATACTCTCTTCAGGTGATTGGTGAGCATACAGATTACATTCTGGAGATATCAATGGGAGTTGTATATTGCCTGTGTGTTTGTTTGAACAATGAATTCAAGGGCTGGGGAGATGGTGGTTAAGTGTTTACTGTGCAAGTGTGAAGACCAGCGTTCAGCTCACCAGAGCCCACTTAAATGCTGGGTGAGTGTGATGTCTCACCTGCAATTCCAGTCTCAGGGGGTAGAGACAGAAGATTCCCAGAGCAAGCTAGCTAGCAAGACAAGCTCTATCTACAAACTGTGTTTGCCTGAGAAACCCTGCCTCAGTGAATACAGTGCAAGGGTAATTCAGATGAGTCCTGGCATCAACCACCTCAGGATTCAAAATCTTGAACACTAGAGTACCAACCCACTAGCAAACACACACACACACACACACACACGTGGAAATGGAAACAACAACAACAACAAAACAGATGCATGCTTCTGTCTTGTCTTTATAAAACAGCAAGACTCAGAAGGCTCTCTATGACCCTAGTGTTAGCGGATCAAAGGGATTCACTTCTACCTATGGGAGCCTCAAGGGTATACCAGGAAAGGAGTGTTTTCTTGACTGTCGACTGGCAGTTGCTTTTCTCTTAGAAAGAACTAAAGTACCCGAGTCTTAGGTTTAAATGAAATGCGGTGTCTTCAAAGATGTCTCACTTTACTTTTTGAACACAAGAAGTAAAGCTGTATGCATGAAGCATATAGGGGATAAGCGGTGTGTGGACCGTGCTATAGAAGCTAGAAGTTACTATTGCTACTTACTGGGACAACCTTAAGCACATTAGCAATGGCATTCTTTGCAAAGCCCGACCAGTATATCCTTTTCCTGCTGGTTATCTGCCTGAGCTGTGAGATCCATATCTGGTATATGGGAGCTGTACAGATCTGGTGCCTCCATTGCAAGACGGACAGATTAGATGAAGAGTGCCGGGAAAGACCTCCTAGGAGAGCTGCCAAGGAAGGAGAACCAGGAAAGGGTAGGATCTGAATATTTGATCTCAATTGGGGAGTATAAAAAATTGATACAGAAATGGTTTCTTTCCTGTAACAACAAATTTCTAATGACATTTTAAAAAATTCTGAATGAGTTGGGATGTGAAGAAAAGAATTAGATTGGTTAAATGACTTGTTATTAGAATCAAACCTAAACTAGTATGAGTATTGAGAACTATGTCAGCCAAATATGAATATAGCCATTCTTGCATTTTATTAGAAACTAGAAGTGAACCACTTTTCAGATAATAGGCTATTTTTATTTGAATGTAATACCTATGAGTTTAAAAAGCCCATCAACCTTTAGTGTCTAGAATATTTATCGCTATGATAAATAGTTTTAGAATTGTTGACAATTATACTCTGATTTAGAGATTTAAACACAATTTAAATGTAATTAAACCTAAAGTCTATAAATTTGTTTCTACTTATGTGTGAATTGATTTGATTTTTTCCTAAATTTATTATTAGTATGTCGTGTGTGTGTGTGGACTGTGTGTGGTCTACATGTGGAATTGGAGGACAATCTGTGGAGTCTGAGGGTCAAGCCAAGGTCACCAGGCTAGTGCAGCAAGTGCTTCCCCACTGAGTCTCTTGCCAGTCCCCATGCTTGTCCTTTGGCCTCGCATTCTGTTAGTTCTATTAAGAGAACATAAATTTAAAATATTTTTATTTTAATTGTGTGTCTGTGTGTGAAGTACAATGCCTGTTGAGGTCAGGAGGGGCACCAGGTCCTCTGGAGCTGGAGTTACAGGGGTTTGTAAGACATTTGGCATAGGTGTTAGGAACTGGAGGTCTTCAGCAAGAGAAGCAATTGCTCTTACATGTTGAGTCATCTTTCCAGCCTCAGAAAATAAACATTTTGTTGGACAAGATAGAAACTGGTATTTAAACCAGTTTAGAGTACTATGGACCACATGGGGACCAGGCATATGGAAAGAAATGGAACAGTGTTCAAACTGTTTGTAAATAAGAATTACAATTCTAAAACTTATTTTGACATATACTAATAACACCGTGATAGTTACCTACCCATGTCACAGTGATGATGTAATAAATCTTTAAGCTCAGGTGCTATCTAGGCTTATATACTATATGTGGTATTGTTCTTTTCTGTCTTTATGATTTTTGTCTTGACAATATTATCTAATAAATGCATTGATGTGCTTCATTCTACAGGACCAATATAGTCATAAATATTTTTAATAGATGTAGGTACTTCCCCAGCTTTTGCATTTCTTCAGATTCCAGGCTCATAGGTTAATTTTTGATGAGTATCATGAGCCAGTTTGAGCCACGGGCTCCAAGGAAGCACAGATGAGCTACAGAACTATTGAATGATGCTCTTTTCTTTGCGTCTTGCATAGTGAGCTGCATGTTTCCTCATTACCACTGTTGGCTGCACTTCTGATGAGAGCCTGAAGTCATAGATGTGGGCTGAATGGGTGTGCATTTGTAAAAGGGAAACACAAGGAAGCCACATTGAAAAGAGGCGAGAAAGAGGCAGAATAAAACACAGTCACATGCCAGAGAGAGATGCAAAGTCACAGAGACATGAATATACATCATGGCAGTAACTTGATTTCTTCTTCAGAGCCTTATGGCTTTTATTTCTATTCCATTTGCATTGGTAGACCTTTTCCTAAAAGTACTCCATATGGAATCTTAAGCCCTTAGGTTTCTTTATCTATGTGTATCGTACTGACCATGTACTGCTTCATTATGTGCTACTTTAAGTAGAGTATGTTTCAAACATATTCTGTGTGAGTGTGTCTATGAGAGAGAAATCATATATATATGTATATATATATATACATATATGTGTGTGTACCTGCAAAAACCCACATTCATATATGTATAAAGATCTAACACTAGATTTTTTCTTGTGTCTCATGCAAATGTGGTGCTGTGGAAATGCTGTAAGTCACATGCTAGTCCATAGTTAGTCTCCAGCAATGAAGATGTGAGCTGGAGGATGAGCAAGGGAACCAAATTTTATGAACACATCACCTCTTCGCTTTCACTGCTAGTGTTCTCCTAAGAGCACTGGGTGAGCCATACAGAAAAGGAGGGCACAGTGCCCTCAATCCCATCTGCCTGGTTTGTCATAGTTCACACAGCATTCTCTTAAGCTCAAGTTTACATCCAACGTGGGCTTCCTCATTCCATTCAATTTTCACAAGTGATGTAGGGATTCTTTTTACTGTAACTTTATGGAGAGAAGAGGTATGTGTCAGTTTTCATTGCTGTAATTGAGAGAGGAAGTTGAGTTCTGGGGAAGTTAGGTTGATTCCCTGCTGGTGGAATTTGAAGCTGATCTAACTCTACAGCCAGAATCTTTATGACTATCTCCAGTAATTGCCAATAAGTTACGTTCTCACCACTCCCCAAGTAAGTTCCTATAAGAATCCAGAGGATGGTTAGACGTGATTAGGGTCTGTGCCCTTAGGGGATACAACAAAGGGAGCGGGGAGAAAAATGAACTAGAAATTCATCATTTCTCTCAGTGCTAGGACAACACTTGTCAGAGTTTATGGAAAAGTGGAGCTGGCAGGCAGTGAGGAAGAGGCCGTCTGTGGCTTATCACTCAGTCTGATTGCTTTCTCCTTATCTGTCTGAAGAGGAGAGCATGCAATTTACAAACGTGAAGAGGTTTTCTCACTTAAGGGAGTTTGGCAGTCCCAAAGAGGATTTTGACATATGTAGAAAGTATAGAAATCCTTGACTGATAAAATTTAATTCAATCATCAGGTACAGTTTCCATCATAAAATCAACTAATGAAGATTCAGCAACCGCAGCCCAATTAAATTATCATTTTTTTCCCTTCAGACAGACTGCTCTAGTTTCATTTTTGTTATGGTGCAAAATATCCTGGCAAAAAGCAACCTATGGATGAAAAGGTTTGTTTGGCTCACAATTATAGGCTCTAGCCAATTATTGCAAGGAAGTCACGGCAGCAACTTAAGCATCACAGCTGCAGCCAAGAGCAGAGAGTATAAATGCATGCATCCTTGTTTGCTTGTCTGATATAATTAGATTTCTCCTCTTTTCGACTCTTCAAGGCACTGCCTAGGGAATGGTACCACCTACAACGGACCGAGTCTTCCTACTTCTGTTAATAATCAAGACAGCCCTCCCCCCCCCTAACATGACCCATGGGAAAATTGAACTAGTCATTTCCTCACTAAGACTTTCTTTCCTGATGATTCTAGATTGGGCCAAAGTAGCAATTAAAACTGACCAACAAACAGATGAACTGAAATAAAACTTAGAACACTGGCACTTGAGTCCCCAAAACCTTTTAGGAAACAAAGCATGGGGCTTCTGTTGCTGAAGATCTTCAAGCAGAGAGAGAAACTGGTTGCCAGGCTCATGGGATAACGACAGAGTCACATTAGTGAGCCAGAGCCTTCACGTTCCGTGGGTCCACGAGAACAATTCATTTACATACATTAGAATCTTGCATGTGGTACTGAGAATAATTAAAACCCATTACAATTTCTACACACTCCCTTCAGCATCAATCACTTTGCTTCAGGATAACCCACTGGTGATCTGTTTTCAGTAGAGGTGCCTGAGAACGCTATGGTGAAGAATGTTGCACACAGTTCCGTCTAATTCATGAAATTGTTCCACTATTCAGAGAGAAATGACCCCAATTAATTTTCCTGTCAGTCAAATAAATGATCAGCTGTAAGCCTCAGATGCAGCCAGTGTTCCATGGGGTAGCTGCTACTATGGAAAGTATGTTGTAAAAACCAGTGAAACAGAGGTTTTCATATTTAACAAGCATAATGGATGAAAATCTCAGTTTACAGTTTGTATATTTTTCTTCCCCTGCTCCAAGAACCTTACTATCATATACTTACTATATTCATTCTATTCCACTGACTTTGGTAATTCCATCGATAGAAAGGGGAAATAAAGGCTGGATTCAAATTCATTTACTTTTTTCGATCAAGGTTCGTTGGAGGCTATGGTAACTAATGCATAATTTGTGAATTATGTAGTGAAAAAAGTGAGTAGAGTTTCTTTTTACAAAGAAAACATCTGAGCATTTTTCAGGGGCTATAGATACTAGAGGCAGACTGTACAGGGATCCCTATCAATTCTGCATACCAAGGGCATCTGTCGTTTGTGTGCCTCAGTTTGTTCATTCTTAACTATAATCACTGCCAAGTGCAGAGAAGCATGCTTATGACCTTGGCATTTGGGAGGCTGATGCAGGAGGATTGCTGTGAGTTTGAAGCTAATCTGGTCTACACGGAAATAATCCCCTGGCAAAACACTAAAAATTAATAAAATAAAATCACAACATGCAATCTACTATAAACTCTCAATTGTTCCATATATGGGAAGGGACTGCAACCGTGATTGGTAAGCAGTGTGCTCTTTAATCTCAGCTATTATAATATTTACATAAAGTTATATTGTTTCATAAATACACAATGGATTAGAAACTTTAGCAGCAACTTGATAATCATGGCCAAAGCCAAGGGACTTTAGTAAAGCACTGAGCAGAAAGCATAGTGGAATATACACAGGACAAATGTAGTGAGATGCAGTGAAAATGCCATCATAGTTTTCAGAGCACAGATATTAGAATTGATTTATGCTTTGTATTGTTCCTTTAAGACCAATGTTGAAGGCTATAAAACTTAGTCAGAAGTATATGTGGCTAAAAGTGACTTAGGGCCTGGAGAGACAGTTTAGTCAGTAATGTGCTTGCTGTGTAAGCTTGAGGACCTGTGCTTGGATCCCCGGCACCCATGTAAAAGGCTGGACATGATGCCATGCACCTGCAATCCTAGTGCTGCTGGGGAGGTGGAGTAAGTGGAAGCTGTCCAATGTAGTCTAATAGATAAGCTCCAGATCAGTGAGAGTCCTTACCTCAAAAAACAAGATGGAGAGTGATGGAGGAATACACCTGACTTCAATCTCTGGCTTCATATGTGTGCACTCATGTACAAAACACATAAACACACACCAACGCACACATATGAGTACGATGATCACATGATGGTATATTGTATGCAAGCTATTGTTTATGGTATTTTTCATACATGTATTTGATTTGTCTACAAATATATATGAAGAACTATTCATATTAATATGACGAACAGCCCAAGAAAAACAACAGAGAAAGCATTTCAACTGAGACATCACCAAAGAATATCTGCAGATAGCTCACAGACCGTAAGTTCTCACAGATATGAAATGAAAAGAGCAGATATCACTGATCATTAGAACAAGTGAAAATTAAAAAGTACCAAACACAACAATGTTTGCAAGGGTGGGGAAAACAAAAACTTCTCTTAACTGTTGGGAATTCAAAATGCTGTAGCCTTTGGAAAACGATTTGGCAGCTTTTTAAAATGTTAAACAGGAATATACACTTGAAGTAAACCATCTACTTCTTGGCTTTACGTCAAATATAAGATGTGACATTATTTTCCCATATAAAGACATGGACATGCTTGTCCATAGAAGATTTACTTCAGCAATCTCACTCTGGAAATGAGTCAAACTTCTGTCAAAGTGGATGGGGAAATAAATCAGCATAGAGTAGTAATAGAATTAGTAGCAATCAGCACAAAGGAATACACTGTCAATACCTACAGAAGTATGAATGTCTCCAGGAAATTATGTTTGAAAGGAATAAGATAACAAACATTTGGCCTAAGTCCATTTTTATTACATTCTAGAGAATTCTAGAAGTCTACAGAAAGCCTATCAGTGGATGCCTGATGATGGGAAATGAGGTAAAAGGCAGATGGCAGAGATCGTGGAGGATGACAAAGCTTTACAAACTGAGGGAGTGTAATCTGCCTTGCTTATGTTGATGATACGTCTATGCAAATGTCAAAACTTCTGATCATTCTTTAATATCTGCCATTATAGCATTTCACTTATTTCCATTAAAGCTGGAAAAAAAATCATCATTTGTGTGTTTCAGTGGGATTCTCTAAGAAAACTGATTTTAGACAGCAGTCACATGCTTAGCCTATTTGGTGAAGTTACAATTCTCAGAGCAAAGGTGATACCTAACAGCTTAGCATTTGAAACCTCTATCCTGCCCAAACCCACCCTACTTCTCTAGAGTAAAGCAAAGGAACTCACAGCTGTTGATTTTCTAATGTTTCAATGTATGTTGGGGACATGTTGCTGTCATTGTCCTTTGGTGGCATTTGCAGATGGTGTTCTGAGCTATAAAATGCTCTAAACACACTAACCCAAGGCTTACTGTTTCATTGTTTGGGCAAGCATAGCTATGCTATGTCTTTATGTGAAAGTGTGCATGTTGCTGACTTTAGACACAGAAAATCTAAATAGACGGAAACAGCTAGGTAGAAACATACCCACAAACAAGAATTTTTGTCAGAATATCTCTTTTCAGAAACTCTATTCATTAAATCCAACAAAAGTCTAGTTAGATAATAAGTACACTGGGTCATTTTCAAAATCACAATTCCCTATGAACAATGAGGAGGGATATGGGTTAGGCAATAAAGGTCTCAGATGGCAGAACACTTGGGTTGTATCCTGTGTGTGCAGGGATGTTGCTAAGAAGTCTTAGATGACAAGAAAGAAGCCCTGTTATGTTGTAGCTAAATGATTTTAGAATTAAGAGAGAAACGTTAAAATTTGTCCTTAATATAATATTTGATAATGGTAATGAGTACATTTAATTTCATTTATTGCAATTCTGGGAAAATCCTATAAAATAAAAGTATTTAAACCCTCATAAAGTATGGGTGCACTCTTGTTTACTAGTGAATATTTAGGCATTCATGTTAGTGAAAAGTGGCCTTCCTTTTAAAATACAGAAACTGAAGCTGGGTATAGTTATGCATACCCGCAATCCACGTATGTGGGAGTTGGAGGAAGAAGAATCACAAATTCAGATCCAGCCTCAGTTATATAGTGAGTAATGAGTGTGAGGTCAGCCTTGGCTACATGAGACGCTGAGACAAACAAACATACAAACAAACACATAGCCCTACAAATCAAAATGAAACATGTAAGAAAAGCCTAGTGAACACATTTCTTAATTTATACACAAACTAACGAATGCATATGTATCTAACAATCAAAAAACAACAAACAAAAGTACAGAACTAAATAGAATGAACAATTTAAAATTTTGAGTAGAAGCAAAATAATGCATTTATTTCCTCTTATCAACAGGGAATTCCTTCCAAGAACCCCTGTGGATGCCCCAAATCACTAACAGTAACACAGGGATGGGTTTGAATACTATCATCACACTGATGTTCCCACTACTCAAAACTGCATGCAACTTAAAATTTACAAATTATTTCTAGAATTTTCCATTTAACGTATTTAGATTGTGCTTGACTATGGGATGGTTGAAACTGCAGGAAACAAATTAAGATGGAGAGAGGATTATTATATTTCAAAGAACCCAAGGTAAGCATCCCTTAGCTCTTCTGTCTTGCTCCTGTCCTCCACCCTGTTTCACTGGAGATTCTTGGTATTTCCTGCTCTCCATCTTCTCTAATTTCTCAGGGTTTCCAGACTCCTGAAACTGACAGCATCGTTTTCATGTTAACATCTCTCTTATTCCGTGAAGACGTGTTTAGTTTTATATTCACACAGCAGTCTGGCAGAGTAAAGACATACAACTTCTCTGAACTTTACTTTTATGGTTTGTAAAATGTAAACAGTATTTCATTCCTCCTATCTTTGTTGTGAAGGATAAAGACACAGATGTAACATTTTTTTTTCTCTCTTCTTTTTCTTCCTGTGCTGGGGATTGATCCAGGTCCTCATATACCCCGGCAAGTGGATGACCACTGAGCTACAACTCCAGCCCACAGTGCTTCTGAAATACATATCTCCTTAGCTCACTATGAGGCATTTCATTGGTTTTCTCCACAAAGAGAAAAGGTTAAAACATCAGACCTTTGTATTCTGTCTTGTTCTTTTCTGAACATCGCAAACAACATTGGAACCAAGTTTTAAAAATGGTATAGTTGACTTGTACGTAAAAAAATATATCCATGGTGTAGTAGGTTGGGGTAGTTTTCAGGTCAAGAAATAAATTCCAAAATTAATTTGCACTGCACATTCAATGGAAGGGTTGATTTAAAGTAGGCCTTTTAAAGGTTTAGCTCTTCATATTAATGGCATTCCGGGGAGACAAACAATGTAAATGTACAAAGATTTATCAGTTCTCTGAGAAGGAAAAAAAAAATTGAGCCAGTTCCCCTCCCCCAACATTCCAAATTCTTGAAGAAATGGAAGACTCTTTCTTTAATTTCAGTCTCCTATATGTTTTTATTCCCCAGGAGCATACAAACTAAGAATACAGGCAGCATGCTGAGTAAAAAGATGCCCACATATTTGGAGTTTGACATGCTTTTAATTTTAAAATAAGTTACCTCATTCAGTTACCATAACCCAGGTGAACTCTGAGCACCTTGAGTGTACTGTTTGCTCATGGCAGTCTCATGAAGAGATTGCTGCCGTCGTCATCATAATCTTTATATGGAAGAGTATGGTGCCCACCCACAGTGAACAAAAGAATTTGTCCCAGGAAAGAACATGATTCCCACCTTTGGGAATTCTCTGTGCTAGCTTCACAGGAGATAGCTGGGTTTTCCTCTTTGATTTTGGGGTCTGTCCTTTGCAATGTGATACATCATGAGGGCTCTGAGAAGGTTCACTGAGAGGGAGAAGGTGGCTGGGCAGAAATGTTTCAGAAATATTATAAATGTCATTGGTTTTCATTTGTTTGTTTGTTTTCCTATTTGAAACACTGAAAGAACTGGGGATGTCCTTAAGGCTCCAGGTGTACCCTTGGAAGCTGATACTGATGTGGGAGTGTCATATATCAATCTGTTGATTTCATTGGTTAAGCAATAAAGAAACTCCTTGGCCCTGATAGGTTACAACATAGGTGGGAGGAGTAAACAGAATAGGATGCTGGGAGGAAGAGGAAGTGATCTCAGACTCGACAGCTCTGCTCTCTGGAGCAGAGACGCCAGGCTGGCTCCGCTCTCCCAGGCAGCTCTGACCCAGGATGGACGTAGGCTAGAATCTTCCCTGTAAGCACACCTTGGAGTGCTTACACACATTATTAGAAATAGGCTAGTCCAGATGCGAGAATTAGCCTAGAAGAGGCTAGATAGAAATGGGCCAAGCAGTGCTTAAATGAATACAGTTTGTGTGTTGTTATTTCGGGGCATAAGCTAGCAGGCTGCCGGGGTGCTGGGGACGCAGCCCCGCCACTCCTATTTCAACATGATACTACAGTGTCCTTGAAGGACCTTTACAATTAATTGATCTGTATGATACTTTTAGGTTTGATAAATGACTCACGTTGTTCTCATGCTTGTAATAAATTAAGCCTATAAAAAACCATCACCCTTAGGCTTTCTCAAGTATTCTAATAAAGAATATAAATAGTAAAAATCTGCTGGAAATGCCAACTTTAGTTGAATGAAATGATTAATCAGAACACTTTCATTCAGAAACATCTTCTTAAAATTGTATCTATAAGTTATCACACATGCACAGATTCTCATTGGAAAGAAAAAAGAAAAATATAGTTATTTTAGAGATTTTGTATGCCTTGTTTTGTATCTTTTCAGAGTTGACAGGTAGTTATTTTCTCAGGTATGTGTGTGTATACACACATATGTATATGTATGTATGTGTGTATATGTATGTATATATGTATATATATATATATAAAACTGGAATTTCTTCTGGTTCATACTTTTGGCTTGAGATCTCTTGGGAGTTTTGCCTAGTGACCTGAGGAGGTACAACAGCATCCATTAAATAACTACATACTGATGTGGGGGTTCCCTCTGTGTGCTGTGATTACCATTAATGAATAAAGAAATTGCCGTGGTCTGTTTATAGGCGAGAACTTAGGTAGGCTGGGAGGACTGGACTGAATGCTGGGAGGAAGAAGGCAGAGTCAGGGAACTCCATTCATCCACTGCCAGGGATAGATGTGCTGAAACTTTACTGGTAGGCTGTGACCTCATGGCAATATACAGATTAAGAGAAATGGGTTAAATTAATATGTAAGAGTTAGCCAATAAGAAGCTACAGCTAATGGGCCAAGCAGCGATTTAATTAATACAGGTTCTTGTGATTATTTCTGTTCTGAGTGGCTGGGATGAACAAGTGGTTCCTTGCAACAATATATCACAAATACAATGAAGAAGGAAGAAGTTATGTGGTCTATAACCATGAGCTCATTTATGGGCTTTATCTCCCTTTTTCTTCCAGTTAAAGAAGCTCAGAAAGAGGTTCCATTGCATTTCAAATCTACATAGCTTTTAAGATATGTAAACGTGGGAGGAACAGTGGATCTGGGGGAGAGGGGAGATATGAGGGTAGGAGGAAGGGAGTGGAGGGGAAGATGCTGTTGGGATGTATGGTATTAGAGAAGAATAAATGAAAAACATAAACACAAGCAAACAAAGATATGCAAATGTTGACTTTGGTCATCTGCACAAGACTGACAAAAACCCCAATCCCTTGTTATTTCATCACCAACAGAGACTTCCCCAGCCCAAGTGAACTATCAGTTAATGGCTGCTGGGAGACAGGATGTTACTGTCATCAGTGGTAGCCAGTAGTAAGGCCCTTAATGCTCCATTAAAGAATCCTTCAGCCACACAAGTGACTCTAATTAAACTCAGTGGGACACACATACATATACACACATACTCACATAAATAAATATGCACACACAAACACAGATACATATACACATACACAAACACATACACGCATATATACACACACATACAAACACACACACAAACACACATACAGAGGATATGAATTAAGATGGAACATGTTAGGAAGAAGGGCTTCAGAGGGGGTGGACATGAGAGAGCAAGGGGGCGAAAATGACAATTATATACATATATATGTATATATATATGAAATTGTCAAAGAATCAAAAATGAAATATACAAGTTCCTCAGGCCTCACAGCTTTGAAATTCTCAGTAATTCATACACATTTTCGGTACCACACACACAAATACTAAAAATGTTAGTGACTAAATTTTGAGTATTTCTTGGGGTTCTTCCTGCTTCCTCCCCCATGAAGTAACAACATTTACATAACTTGATAAGATATATGCCTTATAATTTCCTAAAAGTAATAATTCATTTTTTCTTAAAAGTGTAATCATTAAATAAGGCATGTTGCTTAAATATGAAGAGAATCTCTCTGAAATGAAGCCAAATAATTAGTGATTACTAAAGTAAACTGGAAGTAACTTACTCTTAAAGAAAATATCAGAGGCAGTGTAATACTCTCTGAAAGTACATACATTGAAATCAGCTGGCAGTTCTTCCCCTTCAGTGGTCCCATACTTCAGAAGAAAGACACCTGCAGGTCTAAATCCTGAGACTAAGGGAACAATAAGACTGTTGGGTTCTTATGTGACTTAGATCAAATGTGAGCTACCTAGGGACCTTATCTCTCTTTGGTTATTGGCACACCACAGAACATGGTATATACACCTTCTTAGAAGATAGCTCCCATACAAACAGAGTCAAGACAGATTCACAGTGCTCTTGATGGAGGAAGGTCATTGGCTAATAACGAATCTGGCTTGGCCCATTTTATTGGTTAGAACATAGGTGGGTGGAGTAAACAGAAGAGAATGCTGGGAGGAAGAGGAAGTGAGGTCAGAAGTAATGCAGCTCCTCTCAGAGCCAGACACCTCAGACAGAGAGGCATGCTCCGCTCTCCCGGGCAGATGCACACAATGAAGCAACTCCGACCCAGGATGGACGTAGGCTAGAATCTTCCTGGTAAGCACACCTTGGGGTGCTTACACACATTACTAGAAATGGGCTAGTCCAGGTGCGAGAGTTAGCCGAGAAGAGGCTAGATAGAAATGGGCCAAGCAGTGTTTAAATGAATACAGTTTGTGTGTTGTTATTTTGGGCATAAGCAGCCGGGGTGCTGGGGATGCAGCCCCGCTGCTCCTATTTCAACAGTCAACTGTCGGTTGTCACTGCACAAGAGACACATCCCACTTCCAGATACATCACAGTGTGAAGGAAAAACACAGGACAGATCAGATTTCACTAGTGAATGAACATCTTGAAAAGTCTCAAAAAAACCCAGCTGAATTCTCTGAGATTCCCCTACTATCTCTTAGTGAAGACAAGCTTTAAATAGGGGAAGATGTAAGGAACTATAAACAAGTTTAGAGGCATCAAAAACACACTCTTGATGGCTCAGTGTTAAGAGTTGTCCTGTCTTTGTTTGGTGTTTTCTGCACTTACAAGATGAAAAAAACTTTAACCTTGAGGAATGACAGTCTTGTAATCTGGCTTTAAGACAGGCTACTGAATAGCCGAGTTAGATAAACAATGCCCTGTTGGAAGCATGCCAAGCTCAAGCAAGTATCAGAACGCCTACGAGAACACAGGGTTCTCCTTGTGAGATTATTTTACTGCATTCCTGTGCGTTATTTACAGGCTCAGAAGACTGACTGGTCAAACAATTAAAATATTTAAGAAGAAACCCAAATATATTAAAATGATTGTGCTTGAAATGTTGAAACAATTCAATTAGCTGAGGTTAGAGCAGATCAAACACTTAGGTCCCTGAAAAAGTGATTCACAGTTGCCAGGTTTAGAAACAAGAGTTCTGCAACTGGAAACTGGAAACACAACGCTTGACCCGAAAGGAGGTTTCTGAAGAGTCTTTTCTGCAAATAAAACCCTTCTTCAAAGTACTCAGAAGGCTCCCAGTAATAGGCTGGAGACTCACGTGATCCCAACCGTCCAATCAGAGTGTTTGCCTAGCATTTTTCAAATTGCCTGGGGGAGGGGGGATTTTGTATGGAGGGGGAGAGGTTGGAGTCAAAGGTGTTGTGATCAACCTCTGACCTTGTCTTGGAAGGATACAGCTTAGATGGAGAGGGAACCTGATGAGCCAAAACACAGGTAAAACTCAGAACACAGGGAAGAGACTGTGGGACCTTCAATTCTGGACCAGCTACCCTGGAGTTAGCTATACTAGCCCTCTGGCATAAATTCTGCATTTAAGGAAAACTGAAACATTTTTCAGGCAAGAATGGCATATCTAATGGACTCTATTCAGGATCTAGAAAGATCTATTTCGGAGCAGAAAGCCGTAGAAGAGAGAATGAATGCACTGAAAGCAGAAGAAACCTCCCCTTAGCCTGTGAACTCCACTCATGTCAGCCTGGCCCAGAAAGACCAAATGGAAATCTGCAAAAATAATAAACTCATGCAAGCTGTCAAGTTCCTTCTCATTAAAACTGAAATCATAATTCCGAACCCACCACGCCGTAGGAAGTAAATGATGGACAGGACACACCTCCACTACAAAGCATGGCTGAAGCAAGAGTCTTTATTACATATGGCCAAGGAGGCCATGACCCGAAACTTATAACAGAACTTTAGCAGTCTGTTTCACACAAGACAACACGAGCCTACAGACAGACGTATAGATCTGTGGGCTAGAACTGGGAGACCGGAAATGAACACATTTAAAGTCAATTACTTTTAAACAAAGATGCCAAACGGGGAATGCCTTCTTCAACCGACAAGGCGGCCTGCTTGCACGCCACATGCTGAAGAAGGAAACTAGAGTTTTCCTCCACTGTGCACTGGAATTTACTCAAAGGCACCCGAGTTACACGCAAGGTATAAAGCTACTTTATAAAACGTGAGTGGTGGCACACGCCTGTAACCGCGGCACTCAGGTGACACACACCTGTAACCGCGGCACTCAGGTGACACACACCTGTAACCGCGGCACTCAGGTGACACACACCTGTAACCGCGGCACTCAGGTGGCACACACCTGTAATCGCAGTACTCAAGAAGCTATGAGAAGATGGCTAAGAGTTCAAGGCCTGGGCTGCATAGTAAAACTAGTTACAAAAAACTAATTCATAAACCTANTGCTTACACACATTACTAGAAATGGGCTAGTCCAGGTGCGAGAGTTAGCCGAGAAGAGGCTAGATAGAAATGGGCCAAGCAGTGTTTAAATGAATACAGTTTGTGTGTTGTTATTTCGGGCATAAGCTAGCAGGCGGCCGGGGTGCTGGGGACGCAGCCCTGCCGCCACACTTATTTCAACAGTGCTCTAGACTTAGGTCTTAGAGGAGCATGTGTGATATCAGACGCCGCCAGTGACTGCAGAGAGTCTTCTTCTCATGTCAGTCCTAATCTTAAAAAAAAAAAAAAAATGAAACTGTGTTCACAAATGCATCTTGCCCAGGAAGTTGGAGAGTGGGCAGGGATTGAGGAGGTGAAATGGAGAAATGAATACAACAAAAAGCGTGGTAATAAAAGCTCAAGCCACATTTAGAAAATTGTTCCTTTAACACTTCCTGTGTCACTGGAAAAAATAATCCAGTCTAAAATTTTGCAGATAATTTAAGAGTTTTCTAAATCATGTATTTTTAAAATTAAACTTGAAGCTTAATAAATACTACTTTAAAATGGGTAAAAATAATCACCACTTCTCACAGAATCCAAAAATGTAGGCATGAATGTCAAAGTCTAAAAACAGAAAGATGGGAGGGATATTTAAAGTCTAGGAGATGGAGCGATGAGAAAAGTGCAGTGCAGGCCTGCCCACCTGAGTGCAAGACCTGAAACCCATGATGAAAAGAGAATCCATCACCAAAAGTCGTCCTCTGATGTTCAGATATTTTGCATACATCTACATCCCCATATGAGTGTACATGCCTAAACACACACATACACACACAAGTTGTTCTAGTCAAGGAGAAAGAATCTGCAAAAAGAAAGTAACTTTTGAAAGAATGCATTTAGGTTTTTAAATTTATATTTTATGAATAATTGTAATTTTTCTAGTATATGAGCAAACCCTTTGTAGTTTCTATATATTTTAATCTTTGATTGCATGTATATAGCTTTGTCAGACTACCAAAGAAAATGAAATAGAATTTAGGCTATAATTTACTTCCTCAAGAAGTAAATAACTAAACTATAGGACATTATCTATGACTACAATACTCACTTTAAATGGAACAGAATGAAAAATTATTTTATTATGACATGTATCAACCATTCCTATGAACTACTCATAATGTATCAATAAAAAGTGTGCATTCATGACTCAGTTTACCAATGTCTTTCAAGTCCTCCAGGATCCTTTCAGGGACCACTTACAGTAGGTCAATTTTCATGGGGTGTTTAGCATATCTGCTCCAGTGAAGCAGAGAGCATTGGTTTATAAAGCCAGATGCAAAACAAATAGATAACAGACAATATTGAAATCTTTTGGAATAAAATAATAAAACCCAAGTTTTCTTCCTTTGATGGACAGGTTTCCTTACAGACTTCCTTCCAAAGGTTGAGACTCAACAGTATTCCCAGGTGAGAATGTGGGAAAGGCCAATCATTAGCATGAGCCTGTGTTGCCAAGGCAACAGGGAACCTGTGATTCTGCCTGCCACTGATGGTATTAGTGAATGCACCTGTTCAGTAAACTTTGTTATTCTTGAAATTGCTTTGTCTGGTCCATTATTAATTTAAAGGGTTCCTAAAAAGAACTTAAGATGAAAACATGTGCATGTGTGTTAATATGATTGAACTACATGTGTGTTAATGATTGAACTGTACAGTAAGACGTAGTGAACATGGCTAATTTGGCATTATGTAATTTTTGCTAAAATTAAAAAATATAAATTTATTAAAGAAAATAGTAAAAGCTTTAGCCACATGATTTTCACTTTTCAATACTAGATGACAGTTTTTTATACTTTATTGCAAACTTTTCTATAGATGTTTATTAAAGTCCTTCTGTTCTCTGCAGACACTACTGACATATTTTGCAAATAATTGCTTACACACAGAACTTAATTCAATATATATATTAAGCTTCTACTATATGCCTGATATTTAAAATGCTACTTTGTGTATACGGGTGTGCATCTGGTTTATGAAAGCATGCTTCTGTGCATGCGTACACACACACACACACACACACACACACACACACACACACACACATATACCTGTGGAGTAAAGAGGTCAACCTTGGGTGTCTCTCTCAATAGCTCCCTACCTTGGGTTTTGAGATATTGTCTCTCATTGAATTGTGATCTCACCAACTTTTCTAGACTGGACAGTCAGCTGGCCTGCCTGTCCTCCCGTCTTTGTCCTTACAGCTCTGAGATTACAAGTGCAACCATACCTGGCTATTCATGTGTGTTCTACATGGCTGTGTAGCAAGTACTTCACTGATGAGCTATCCGCTCAACCTGGCACTTCTGTTTACTGAATTCAGAATGGACTTCTATAAGAGTTTGTTTTCTTCCACATAAGTATATCGACATTGAAAATGCTATGTTAACTTGACATTTCTTACTTCTGGGTCTTTAATTTCATTTAAAATTCACGATCTTTAATGAATTACTCACTCGTAATGATGCTCCACATTGTATAGATTTGTTATTAGATGGATTTTTACTAGTTAGAAGTAAATCCTTTGAATAAAAGTTTGAAAGTGGGTAAAATACTTGCTTCACAAGTAAGATGACCTAAGTTAGATGCTGAGAACACACTAAAAGCTGAACGAGGTAGCAGACATCTGTAATCACAATGCTCCTTAGGAGAGATGGAAGGCAGACACAGGAGCTTGTGGGTTGGACATGCTGGTACACACAGTAACAAACAAGAGGCCTTGCCTCAAAAAAGGTGGAAGGCAAACAGCAACACCCACAGTTGTCCTCTGCATGAGTGCACACACACAACACATACATGTTCACACACACACACACACTACCTAAATAAACAGGAACAGCTTACTGTCAAGATGCACAAGCAGCAAGTAACAGTGCATAGGAGAAAGGCGCACAGATACTTTCAATTGAAGCTAGATGTGCAGTGGAAGCCCCCTGCTGTTGCACATGCAGAAGGAATTGGATAGTGTGTGAGAGAGTACAGAAACAGAAAACACGACAAAGCATAAAAATGTGTATGTAGCCAGTCAGGAGCAGTCCGAGACTCTCTTCCTCCACCCGCCATCCCTGTCCTCTGTGTGTGTGTAACTACTGGGTACCCTCTGTATCAGTATATAGAACCATCACAAGAAGAATACAAGGTAGGAATTTTCTCGCATTTTAAAAATCCTAAGACTTTTTAAATGTTTCTAGTTCTAAGACTCAGAATCCAAGTGATTTGTGTTGTATCACACAAAGGACTGTTATCCTATAACCAGCCTTGAACTGTACGTCTGTGATATGCAGTTTTCTCTGACTTACCTTCCTTTTGTTTGACTCCGGCTTTCTTCTCCTCCCCTTTACACCTCATCACAACCACAGCCTCAGCTAGATTTCATGCTGGCGGCACTTCTTTTAGGAAAACAGAGTTTAAAAACCTCTTCCATTGCAGGGGATGAATATATGAGGCAAAAGAAGAAATGATTTTTTTTTTTTTTTGGTTTCATAGATCAGGAAACCACCCAGCTCTGCCATGACTCACATTGCCATCTTTAAAACCTCACATCCATCACCAACATCACAGACCTCAGCCAATTAACTGAGACTAGAGGGAGAGGGTGAGGGTCTGGCCGGAAGGAGTGGGGAGCATGAAGTCACTCAGGAAGGGGGTTAGGACCTTTGCTATGGTGATGTAACAGAACACCATTACTTTAACCTACTCTTACGGCTGATATTTAATTTTTTCATCTAGTCTTTAAAAATTTCATATTGTGTATATGATGTATCTTGATAATACCCACTCTCCATTTGATGCAGCTTCTAGGGCACCCCCAACCTATCTCCCCCTAACATTATGTTCTATTTTGAAATTTTAATCTTAATTTATTTTTAACCCACTGAATCTAATTAATTCTGTCCATATGTGCATGGGTGTGGAGCCATCAGCTGTGTCATGTACACCCCCCTAGGGGCCATCTTCATAAAGAAAAGTGATTCTCCCTCCCCTACAACCATCAATTTCTAGTAGCTTTTTAGATATTTGGGTTGTTCAGAGCCCATCCCTGGTCCATGCTGGGATTTTTAACTGGCTTGATCTTGTGCAGGTAACCACGCTTGCTAAGTAGATGTGACCGGTGATATCTCAAATGGGCAAGATGGCTCTTACATCCCGGGGTTGGTGTTTAAATCATTCATTCACTCCATATAATTTCAATCAGTGCAGTTAAGGAACTCTCATACATACCTCCCTTGTATGTGTGGGAAAACTCATAATTTAAGCTATGTTTAGAAGTTGGTATTGAATGACACATAGAGAGTAGAGAGCTTTGAAGAATGAATACAAAGACTACTTGAAAGGTGAAAGGAATAAAGGAAAGGAGAGAGGGAAAATAAAGCAGGGAAGGGACAGGAGGGGAAAGAAAGGAAGAGAAATGGGGGGAGAGAGAGGTCAAGGAAATCGATTCTCCTTGGACACATTTGAAGGTCCCTGACAATGTGACAAGCCTCTCTTCCTTCTGTTCCCATGACCACTTCATCATTGCACCCTTCTTATCAATCTGGCAGATGACACACACCTACTTCCACTTCCGTATCCTTTCAAGAGGAAAACCACGTTACATGTGGTGATGTCATCTTTCTATGTTCCCTGACAATTTTATGTGATATAGCCTGAGAAGACAAAACAGAACACAACAACAACAAAACATCCATTCACACATTTGTTTGCCCAAGGAGAAGCCAAGGTGGCAAGGCCAGAGCACAGTTGTTCTCCCAAGGTGTTCTGGTTTGCATTTAGTCTTATTGAACCATTCCACCCTGGGATGGAAGCAATAGCTGAAAGTCTGGAACCAACAGCCTGACTCCTCAATTCTCCAAGGGAAGAGTCTCTGTAGAACTCTCAGTTGTTGGGCGATCGCCACTTTACAAGCTCATTCTATGTAAGAGTGTTCAGAAAGACGCAGGGAGAAAAACAGATAGAGGTCCCGCAGCAAGCAAGAACAGCTGGAAGACAAAAAGGAAGGGCCAAGTGTGAGCGTTTATGTGAACCAGCAGGTGGCTCAGTAGGATCTGTGGATGATCACACTCTTGGTATTGGAATGACAGGGGTTCACAGTCTGGCCTCTACCGACCTCAAACAAAATATACTCTCAAATATAAAAAAGGGAGTGGAGAGAAGAGAGGAGAGGAGAGGAGAGGAGAGGAGGGAAAAGGAGGAGAGAGAATGGGAGACAAGGGGAAGAGAAAAGAAGGGGAAAGAAAGGAGAGGAGGAAGGAATGAAAAGGAGAGAAGGGGACGAAAGAAAAGATTTATAGGAGATTATGAAAGATGGGGAAAGGAAAAAGTCATTCGTGTGTGTGTGTGTGTGTGTGTGTGTGTGTGTGTGGTTGTATGGATGGGACTCAGACCTCCACAAAAATAAGAATTTTAAAATTAATCTTCAGAGTCCGTGAGATGACTGAGCGGTCAAAAGTGCTTGCCACCCAGCCTGTGACCTGAGTTTGACCTCTAGAACGCATATGACAGAAGGGGAAAACTAGTCTCTGTTGTTTGATCTCCACACAGTGGCATGCGAGAGGGCAACACACACGATAAGGGAAATGGGATACAAGAACAACAACAGAGCAATCAACAGCAAAGGAACCTCAGCCTCAGCCAGAGAAAAGATGTTCAAATCATTTGGATGAACTAAAATTTGAGAGTCATGGTCAAAGTCTGCACACTTGAAACATTTGTTGATTCTTCCAAAAATAAGTCCTGGGGTCTGCACCTGTTCTGATATCTTCTTGCAGCTTCATTTTTGAACCCGATCTGACTCCAACCTTTCATTATAACCTTAAATCAAACAGTTCAATCTTTAAATTCTCAGGCGCAAGAACCCAAATCTAAGTAATGTCACTTTAATAAAAACATAAATTTGAAGGGATTTAGAGCCCATGGTGTCCAAAGATAAAGTTGTAGAATCAGACTTGGAATCAGATTCTCCAAAGTCATTGCCTGGTAGCCCTCTCTCTGCACCACCTGTGCAAGAGTATAAACACAGTAGGTCTGCACTCATCTCTGGACGCAGCCAGGATGTGGCACCCAGGAAAATACACTCCTTGTTTTGTCTCAGTAAGCCCTTCTGCTGGGTTGGCAGAGAAACCTGAATCACAGTAACACAGCAGTGGCAATAACAATCTTTGCAGAGATCAAGGCTTTACCGAGGTCCTGGAGTTTCTTATGGTCCCAAAGCACAGTAGTTCCTTACTTACTGAGTGGTCAGTTGGCAGCTGCTCTCACTGATGGACACTTGAGACTCCGTTTATGTATGTTAATTTTACAAGTCAGAATGAGATGGCCAAGACAAGCCTTGCTAGAAAGTCCTCCAAAGTCTTGCTTCTCAGACACTGAATTGCATGGGAATCCTGATTATCAGAGTCTTCCAGACAAGAGCTGAAATCGCTGACAAATCTCTCTCTCTCTCTCTCTTTCTCTCTCTCTCTCTGTCTCTCTCTCTGTCTCTGTCTCTGTCTCTCTCTCTCTGTCTCTCTCTCTCTCATACATGTGTGTGTACAAACATGTACCATGCTGTAGGCATGCAGGCCAGAAGATCAGTTGTGCCAAGGAGTCTACCATTTCTTCCACCATGTGGGTCCCAGGGAGTGAGCCCAGGTCCTCAGTCTTTGCAGCAAGTACTTTTACCCACTGCCTGCCTGAAAATTAGGCATTTGCTAACATAGGAAATATTAGCGAGTTAAAATGATTATATCTACCTATGTTCATACTTACACACTCACAAATCAGAAGCAAGGTAAGAAAACATTAAAGCACTTTCATGTTTTTGATATTTTAGTCATTCTAATATTTTAGTATTAATTTTGTAATGTGAGCAAGGGAAAAGGCAAATTGGGAGAATCTATTACTATTGCAATCACTATTGCAATCAAATGTCCCATTTGGAATAAGATATGAAAAATCCAAACAAAAACTATAATTAGATAAAGCTCACGAGAAAGAAAGCTAACTTCAGTCATTTTTTTTACCAACAAATCTCTCCAGGATCAGAAACTTCAGAGGTCAGAGTTCTTAACCGTGGTTTTATTTATGCCCTGGACAAGGTCACCCAGCTTCTGGTAGAAAATGGTTGCTGCTGCACCTCTGTCATATACCCTGCTAGCACCCAGGAATAAAGAGCACTCTGGATAAGGCTACAGAAAACACAGCCATGTGTGCAGTCTTTAATACAGAACACAAGAGTCTATACAGACTGGGATCACTAGATGGCTGAGAACCCATCCTGTGTCTCCTTATGGCATCATCTTGGTTAAAGGTTACTTTGACAATGATGGTGGCAGGGTGAGTATTTTTTCAAGTAAGTTAAAGTGAACTTGAAGATTTTTAAGAGCTTTTATTCATAAAATAATTTGTTTTTATTATTTGGTTATTTGTGTGTGCCTGTGTGTGTGTGCACATATGCATGTGTACACATGTGCATGTGTGTGTGTGTGTATGTGCATGTGCTTGTGTGTGTGTGGCTGTGAGTATTCTGACACTGCTGACCTTTTAAACTCTAGGCTATTTGGGGGAGGAATCACAAAGTTATTTTCCTTGTAAAAGTTCTTGTTATGATTTCTACCTCATCCCCGCTTCTAGAGGCCCACAAAGGAACATGAAGCTTGTTTCGTTTTCTGGGTCCTGGATTTTCCTGAAAAATTTTGCTCATTTATGCAGAAATTTACATGTCTATACAGTTATATTCATTCATGTGCAGACACATTCAGAAAAAAATATCAGGCTCTAAGATTTAATGCTGAAAAATCACCTGGTGCCAGAAGAGTATCTCACATTGTTGAAGAATGAAGTTGGATTTGGATTCAACAAGTTTGGAGTGTCAACATGCCTGCAAGAGATCTGGGGGTGGCAGTGTCCCCTATGATCCCAGTTCTGGGAAGGCAGAGGCAGAAAGGATCCTAGAACTTGTTGCCCAGATAGTCTATATAACTTGAGGAGCTCCAGGTTCAGTGAGAGACTGTAAGTTTACAGAGTAAGTACACAAGGTAAAGATCAATTGAAAAAGACACCTGACGCCAATGCGCCAACCTCTGGCTTACACACATGCACACACATGCACGTACGCACACACACACACACACACACACAGACACACATACATGCACACTTCTCCTGGATCTCAGAAGCAACAGTTACTTCCCGAGGGTGTACTGTATTCTCTGGACCATCTCACTACATGTTGCTGCAAGCGAGCACCTTTCTCAACATGAAAAGAAACTGGTTAACATGTTAATTAAAACTGGTATACATCAGGTGATAGACGTATCTATGATGGTGCATAAGTTTTGGATCATTAAGAAGAAACAGCACAACTGTTTTTAAAATGGGTCATCTTTTTTCAAATACTAAAGCAATGGCTTGCTAGAAATTTTTAATGCAGGCTCTGCTTGCCACCAGCCCATGCCCCGCGAATCTCCTTGTGCAAGCTGCTTTACTGAGTCTCCTTTGCACTTAAAGCTCGCCTTTGACTTAAAAAAATAAATCGAACTTTTAAGGACATATGGCTTTTCTTCCACCTCCATGTTTCAAATTTACTTGGCAACACCTACACAGAACTGGAGGTTTCCATAAAGTGCCAACAGCTGAGATATCCCAGGAGTTGCAAATGTTTTGCACATTAAGAATCAGAGATGGAAAATCACTAGGTTTAAAGAATGGGAGAGAAGGCATTCTTAGAGGGCTTGTCTCAGCTCAGATTTATTTCCACTTATTTCTGCAATATTTCCAATATTCTCATGAAAATAAGAGTCTCTGAACCACTGAGCACTCTCTCCAGATTCTCCATTTTGTTTTTTGAGTCAGTCTTCCATTGGCCTGGAACTTGCCGAGTAAGCTGGGCTGGCTAGTTGGCAAGCCCCAGGGATTCACCTGTCTCCAAGTGATAGGATTACAGGTACACACTACCATGATTAACATTTCTTTTAGAATCAGTTTCTAGTGATCAAGTTCAGGTATTCCCCCTCTAATGAGTGATCCATCCCTCTAGTCCCTATAGTGGTTGCATTTTATTTTGTATAATTAAAAGGATGGGTAGTGAATATAGTTCAGCCTTACCTTGCCTGGCATGCACAAGGCCCTAAGTTCACAATACTTAAAAGATATTGTGAATTGGATCAAACCAATGACCCTATTTTGTGCTCTGTTTCTCTGATAAAAACCATGACCGAAACCAAAATTGGGGAAGAAAGGGTTTATTTGCCTTATACTTCTAGATCACAGGCCATCACTAAGGGGAGTCAGGGCAGAGCTGAAATAGGAGCACAGACAGAACCCCAGGAGGAATCCTATTTACTCTCTTGTCTTGTTCTGTTTGCTTTCTCATACAACCGAGAACTAATTGCCCATGGATAGCATTGCCCACATGGACTGGGCCCTCTCTCATATCAATCACTAATCAAGAAAATGCTCCATAGGCACACCTACAGGCCAATCTGATAGAAATAATTCCTCAACTGTGATTCTTTCCTCTCTGGTGACTCTAGTGTATGGAAAGCTGACACGATGATAGTGATCCTGAGTTGTGTGTCTTAAATTTAATGTGTTGATGATGAAGAACCATGCTATCATCATTCACAATTATGGAGCTATTGATAAGGCTAAGAACCTAGACAACAATGAGGACCTTAAGAGAGACACACATGGATCTAATCTTACATGGGAAGTAGAGAAAGTCAAGATCTCCTGAGTAAATTGGGAGCATGGGAACCATGGGAGAAGGTTGAAGGGGAGGGGAGAGGCAGGAAGGGGAGCAGAGAAAAATGTATAGTTCAATAAAATCAATAAAAGGAAAGAAAGTGAAAAAAAATAGGGAAGAAAATATAAATGAATTTTGGCGTTGATGTTGAAACCAGAATGTATATTGGCTGGTACACAAGCTGACCTTAAACAACACTGAGGGCAGTTTTGCCACTTTAGAGTGAGTGCTCAGGATTAGTCTGTCCTAATTTGATTGATGACAATTCTAATCTCTTCCACCCGTGAAATCATACTGAGAGGACGTCTTCTAGAGATGCTCACAGGTTTGGAGAGGTAACATATAAAACACTATTATAGCACAAAGGAAGTCTCAAAAGAAACATCTTGGAAATCCACAGTTTCCAAATGCTTAAGTAAAGATGATGACTATGTGCTATGTCCAAAAGGAGAGAAGGAGCTGAGTATGTCGATAATTTAAATCAGAGAAAATATTTTGAGGACCTGTTGTTCAGAAGCTACTCAAGCTTTAATTGACTAAATTAAATTAATTGAATGTGATTCCTTTAATTGCCTACTCCAGCTATAATCTGTATACCCCTGGACCGCTGAGTATCAACAATGAAATAGTGAGTTTGATTAAACAGTTTCCCATAGTGAGGAAGGACTTTCCAGCAGACTTTGAACTTAGACGAAACCTTTTTTACTAATGAAAGATTAATTCTCAAACAACAAATTCCAAATTTTAGTCTCAAATTTACGTATGGACTCAGTAGCAAACACCGACACACTGACAAGAAAGACACACTCTTGTGTGCATTCCTGTATGTGAATATTGCTGAAGAGGACCGAGGCCAGTGTCGGGTGTCTTTGTCACTACTCTCTCTCTGACCCTGTTGCTCTTTGATTTGACTAGATTGACTAGAAAGCCTCAGGGATCCACAAGCCTCTGCCTCCCCAGGGTTGGGGTTACAATTGCTCTCTACCACATATGTGTTTTCATCAGCATACTGAGATTTCACTAAAGTTCTCTCATTTGCACGTCAAACTAAGCCATTTTCCCAGTCCCACAATGCTGCTTCTCATAGACAGAAGCATCGGAAGAGGCACATTGTCGGCCGACCCATTTGAGATAGACAGTGCATATAGATATATAACATTACTAAGAAATCCAACCATTGGGGGGAAAGCTCTGTTGCTGCCACTGTTGGCTTTTTAACAAAAGCCGACAAACTCCTGAAACTTCTTGAAATGCAGCTGTTTCCCCAAGCTGGTAAAACAAATGTGTCATTTAAGAAGTGCATCTGTCATTTAGAATTGTAGCAGCTACAATGACCTGCACACGACCTGAATGGGACTGGGCTCTTCAGCATTCCACCATGGAGTGGAGAACTCAAGTCTCTACTAAATACTCAGGCAGTTAAATCTTAGGTGGGTGGGGCCTCAAGAGCCTCACCCCAAGGACTTACAGACAGGTATACTTGGCAGGGAGAGATTTTCTTTAGTGGTATGGTTGATAAACTGCCCACACTCCTGTAGATAATCACACACCCACGCTCTTATGTGGATCCCACATCCGGGCGTGTGTGGAAGCACATAATCAACTGTGGTTGCACTTCAGGCTCATCTGTGAATTTCTCTCAGCAGCTCTTAAAAAATATCATTGGGTAATGGGCACACAAAAATGCATGAAAATGGAAGAGGGACTAGGCGGGAAGAGGCAGGGGGATCAATAGAAATAGGAGGCAGACAAGGGAGGATAAGATGGAGTAACGGGGGAGGAATATGATCAATTACATTATAGACATATATGAAAATATCATAATGAAATGAATTGTTATGCATGCCCACAATATGCTAATTAAAGTGTAGTATAAAAAGTGCTTCAGTTTTGACCTCTTAAAATTAAGTTAAATTGCATGGTTAATGCAAATGCAGAGAGAATGTTAACTAGTAAAAATAATTAATATGTTGAAAAGGAGAAAAAGGTTTTCTACTATATTCTTTGCAATGTTTTCCAGTGTACTGTTGTCTGAGGAGAAACACGAATGCTTAAAGGTGGAGAAAGTAATGTTACTAGCATGGAAAATACCAGAGAACACACTTAAGGTGGTCCTAAGGCACCGTTGGTGACAAACTTGCATATGACATCGGGGCTTAACTTCAACTGTGAAGCCACAGGATAGGAATTGGTGAGGAATGCTCTGAAGAAGCTTGTGATCAATTGTGATTGCACTCCAGGTTTATCTGTGAATTCTTCTCATTGGCCCTGAATGAAGAACATGAACAGGGTGTTTCCCTTTAACCTGGTGGATCTCTGAGAGCCTGACACCACGAACTCCAGTTGAAGAAGAAGAACATGACTTTATTGATTAACTCACACCTCTGATATTCACTCCAGTTCAGGGTGTGTGTGTATGAGGACAGCCACAGGTTTGTCAGGTGCCACCCACGGTGTGTAACAAGGCTTCTGTTGTCCTGGAACTCACAACGTAGGCTAGGCTGGCTGGCCACCAGGCTGCTGTAGGGCTCTGCATGTCTCTGCCTCTCCAGCCCTGGGATAACATGAGCACATACTACCATTTTGAAGAATTCGCTTTTTTAAAATGTGGGCTCTGTGAATTAGACTCCAGGCCTCCAATTTGCACTGTGGACACTTTACAGATTGAATTGCCTCATTTGCTCCACAGCTTATCTTTTAATTTAGACTTTCCAAGCCTTGCTCTGGACCTCAGCAGAAAAGGCCCATTTCTCTAGGACGAGGCTACAAATAGGCACTGGATTTGAAATGGTTCTTTTCTGATTATGTGTTGGTCCGGAGTATAAATTTTTAGATGAAACTGTGAAAATGGGAGATAAAAAGATAAGTACAGCTATTTTTTCTTGTTTTCTTGGAAGCAGAAGGAAAATCTTGGAACTACTATTTAAAATTGTTCACTTATTACAACTTGAAACATGTTTAGTAAACATTTCCTACGAACATAAATGCAAATAGATAAAAAACATGTTAGACAGCTGAAATAAGATTAGAGAATTTTAAACTTTTCTTACTTTATTTTTGTGTTTTGTGGGTATGCATAGGGCGTGGGGGTAGCTGGTTGGGTATGTATGTATATGAACGCAGGCTCATAACCGCCATGGCTAATACATATGGAGGTCCTTAGCTTTTCTAGTTGGTGGTTGAGTTTTCACTTTGGAGTTAGGTCTTGTTACTTTTGCTGTTGGATAAGCTGACCCATAAGCTTCTGTCTCCCCCTCACATTTCCCATAAGGCTGCTAGGATTACCACAGCATCTAGCCTTTTACAGGAGTTCTTGGTACCAAACCTGGGTCCTCAGATGTGCTAAGCAAGCCACCTTTACCAATGCCTGTCTTCTTGACAAGAGGATTAAAAAAACAAAAACAAAAACAAAGAAATCAGCAAAAAACAAAAACTTTTTTTAAAGAAATTACTAGAAGGAAGAAATAAATCAAATAAGTTGCATTATTATTTTGATTTAACACCCAAACAATGAAAACTAAAGAAAAATAATCAAGACTGCATTGACAACAAAGAAGCCAACCCAAACAACCACCTAAAGCCTGACACCTTTCGATGAGGTTAAAATCAAGAAAGCAAACAGAAGAAGAAATCCATTAGGTTATTATAGAATTTTGGCTTCAGGGTCAATCACAGTAGGTTACTTCATGATAAAAAAAATTGTTAAGATCTAAGGTTTCTAACTTGTCTGTTTTTTGTTTGTTTGCTTATTTCTCTCTCTTTTTTTTTGGACAAAGCAAAAGTCCCTTTGTTGCAATTAAATTTTTTGCTACTAAAATTTATTTCTGTCTAGGAAGCTAAGGAAATGTTTTGATGTGTGGTATTGGAGACTCCATCTATTTTTAATGAAGACAGGATAAGAAAGTCTAACTCCTATGAATGGGCTCCACTTTCGAAAACCCAGCCATTTCCAAAGAGAGAATCTGAAAGACCTGAACTCCAGAGCTTCTGGGCCACTTATTCTCCAATTCATAGCTCTAGAGCAGGAATCTGGGCTTGAGTGATAGACAATAAAAGACTTTGCCAAATGAGGCCTTTGAACTCCTGATTTTTGACCTAATTGGAAGCAACTGCCTCCTATACCACTTTGGATTCTCTCCTGAGAAAACAGGATGATACTCTGCTGCTTAAAAAAAAAAAAAGAAAAGAAAAAGAAATAGACAGTGATGTCATTTATAAAAACACAAAATTCATAGCAAATTTCAGTTACTTAGGCAAGACCTAAAGTTGTGCTACCTAGTACATTCCCAGATGCAGGGCTCATGACATGCCTGTAGAGGGTTCAATTATTCTAAGCACAAGGTCAATTCCACATATGTATATATTAGTGGTTATGAAAATTCCAGATCAGACTTTTAGTTCAGAGTAATCTTGTTTCATTTTCTCTCCCACCCCAAGATTGCACACCTCCAATTTACCATAGCCTTGTCTGTGTAAAAAGGGGAAACTATTCCTTAACAGTTAATTTCAATCATTTCTTTATTGTTATGACACTTTGACCAAATTCTTGTGTGTATGCTGCAAACTGGACAAAATGGATTAAAATGCAGGGCATAACTATTGGCAAGATAACCAGGCCATGGAGTTTGGAACCCAACCTCTCATATAAAAAGAGCTTGGAAATGCAGAAATATGTCACATCAAAGAAAACCAATTTCCAACTTGGTAGATACTAGCATGGTCATGTTAGTGATGGATATGTGCCCCATAGGGAAAGCAGTTTGTCCCTGGGAGAAGAGGCTATTTCAATTTTAAAATGCACAAAAGAGAAAGATACTTTGTCAGCTAGCTTTTCCCTGTGATGACAAATTCCCCAGCAGATCAATTTAGAAGAAGAAAGCTTAGCTTTTGTGCATGGTTGCTGAGGTTTTGGTCCATGGTTAGTTGGTTCCATTACTTTAGGACTGTGGTGGAGTTAGAAGCTTCGTGGTGGAGGGGCCTGACAGTCAAAAGGAAGACCTACTCTTCCCACAGAGGCAAGGAGATATGGGGGTCCTGGGGATAAAGGGGCAGGATAAGGAGGAGGAAGAAGTAGGAACGGAAAGAGGAAGAGAATATACAAAACAGGAGGAGGGGAAAGAGAAGAAAGAAAAGGAGAAGGAAGAGGAGGAAGAAGAGTGGAAGAAGCAGGTAGAGTGGAGAGGAGAGCACAGCAATCCAGTTAACAGATCTTGCTCTTCTGGGGCACAATCTTAGAGATCTACTTCCTCCAGCTCCAGCCTATCTTCTAGCTTCCACCACCTGTCAATAAACACTGTCAAGTCAGGAATCTATCACTGGGTCTCTCTATGAAGTGGATCGAGCCCTCACTCAATACTTTCCATGCCTCATAAGCAATCAAATCTTTAACACCCAAGCCATTGAAAAGACACAGCCATTGGCTGACAATGAGGTGTCAAGACCTAGGCCAGTTCCAATCTACTGATATGTATTTGAAGGTTTTCTTCATGAGATGCCAGCTTCTCCATAACCTTCAATGTGAGTAAGAAGCAAGCTGGTTATTTTTGATACATTTTCTGTCCAGTGCACAGTACAGTGAGCCTACTATTTCCTGGGAATGGGGAGACCAACTAAGAGCAAGAAGTTGAGTTAGAATTTGGTGGCTATATCCTTCATAGATTTATGTTTAAATTTGTTGCAAAGTAAAATCCTCAGATCTTGATTTTATTTCAGTGTAAATCAGCTGTTGTCTTGTCACTTATCTATAGGGTAATGTTTTAAATTTAAATATAGGATTTTATGTTTATTCCTGTTATATTTAATCTTTTTGGTTTGCATTCAGCTATTTTGCTTGCCAAAGATTCAGACTGCTAAATAAGGGATACCGATCAGCTACTTTCTGTCATCTTTGGAGACACTAAGGAACCTCAAGTTTAAAATTATAAAAAATTTAGGTGAATGGTTTGGAACAGTGCACACCTCCAATCCCAGCACTTGTGAGAAAAAGGTAGGTGGAGCTCTGTCAGTTTGAGGCTAGTCTAGTCTATATATCTAATTACAGGCCAGCAGGGCTACATAGGAGAGAGAGAGAGACAGAGAGACAGAGAGACAGAGAGAGAGAGAGAAGCTAAAAGGGTAGAGGAGGTGGCCACAGCAGATAAAGACTTTTATAATTATAGTTTCATTTCTTTAAAAGTGGTTTTAGGAAACATTTATGTCCTCAAGAAGAACTAGCTACTCTTTTATTGAGAATCCAAAGTCTTCTGTTTGGATTTGGTGAGAGGAACTGTATCCAGCGATTCTTCAAAACTAAAATAATTTCTGTCTCTTTACTCTATGTGAAAATGTGTGTGTGTGTGTGTGTGTGTGTGTGTGTGTGTGTGTGTCTGTTTTGCTAGGGATCAAAGAGAACCTTATAAACAGAGGGGAAGTACTCTACCACCGAACTACAGCCCATTTTATTCTAATTATTCTTTAGGCCCAAGATAACGGCCTTTTTTTCACATTGTATAAGATTTGAATGGGTGATAAAATACTGAATGATTTGAGAGAGAGCATGAGGAATAAAGATGCAGTCACTTCACTAGCAACCCAGCATCGCCTATGCCTACTGTCTTCCTTGCAGAGCTAAAACCCCACAGATCAAAGCCACCCTCCTGGCCTCCTGGAGGGCGAGGAGACAAAGAGAGGCACACACACACACAGCAAATACCCTTGAAGATAACTTCAACTCTAAGTGACTCCAGATATCCATGCACCCATGACTTCAGCACATTCAAACATTATACTATGCCTCAGAGAGTATTTCAAAATAACAGATCTTTAAAATCACTGATGTGAGTTTTTTTGAAAAACATTAAAGGTCTCTTTATATTTATCACTAAGGCACTTTCTGGCATTTGAATATGAATGGTGCTATTGCTAATGCCATACTTATTTTGCAGGCTACCATTGTATTTCAGATGGAAAGTCAGAGATAAATAGTTTTATGTAATCTCCCTGTACTAATATGTAATTATTTCCATGAAGCTTGCCTGCAATTAGCATCCTACTTCACCTGGGGCAGAAAGATGTCTACAGAGGTGGCAGGCTCTTCCTCCTCAGTGCAGTGATTTAGGAGGTTTTAACTTTGGTCCCTCATTGTAAGTAGTGCATTGACTATTCATGAGAGCTAATTTTTAAAAATTTTTGTTTGTTCTATTTTTTAGACTCATTTATAATGACATCTTAGTCATCAATATAACAATATTCTGCTTTCCTGTGACACTTGTCTGGACCTTCGAGAACTATGTCATGAGTGTGTGTATATTCATCCAGGGTCCCAGCATATTGGAAGCTGATGTACTCTTGTGCAAATAGAATTAAACCAAAACCTAACTCATGATTACGAGCTGTCCTACTCTACTGAAGGTATGCATTCCATTCTGTGGCACAGAAGGGGACACTTGATGCAGAATAGTTTCAAAGTATTTTTTTTTCTAAATGCTTTCTTGCTCTTTTTAATTCTTTCTTTCTCAAATCATGTTTATTTCGCACAAATTAGATAATTGTTCACTGAATAACTGCATTGAAGTGGAAGCCTCTATGAGAGTCTTGGGTATAGCCATACAGAATTAATGAGCATTCATGAAGCCAACATTGATTCTCACAGCCTCATACATGGCTCTGTGGACAGAAGGGCCACATGTTTTTGTTAAATGTATTGGGGGGAGGAGGAGGAAATGGAAGGCGGGGAGGAGGCAGAAATATTTTCAATAAAAAAACTTTCATATGGAAGAGAACGTTTTCAGATGCCTGACCTCCTCCATGATGGAACACACAGTTCAACAGGATAGCATAAAGGCCAATCAATATTCAAAATCAGAGTTTCCTAAATCTCCTCACTGGGAACTGCAGGGGAAGGTGTTCTCACTAGCAAGTGAAACAATTTGCATACATGCTAAAATCAAGTTTGTTTAAAATTAGAAGGCAGCAAAATATATTCAAAAGTTTTCAGGCAGTGCTTGCTTGGGGGTTAGGAAATATATGTCATGCTTTGGATTAGGAGAAGTTTGAAAAGCACACTCATTCATTGGTCCAATCAGATGGTGAAAAATCCAATCTCCAGAGTGTTCCTATTTATGTGACTTCAAAAGAAATAAAAAAAAGACAATAAATGTTTGTTCGCTGACCTAAGAAAAAAATATGACTGTGTGAAAAAATTAGATTGGTTAAATAAAATCTAACATTTAAATGAATATAAAACTTTTTTATTGCTTTGCAAATGAGACCTTTTTTTTATTCATTCATTCACATCTGAATGAATGAATGTTTCTCTTAACTGGAAAACCTTATCACTGTGGACATAATTCCTGCCCTAAGTGCTGAAAAAAGGAATCACCCTGTTTCTGTATAGGGGTGTAAGTAGACAATTTTCCTTGGTTTCCTGAATGCCCAGACCCAAATAATAACACAGAAATTATATTAACTACAATACTGTTTGGCCAATAGCTTAGGCATATTTTTAGCTAACTCTTACATCTTAAATTAACCCATAATTCCTGTCTGTGTTAGCCACTGGCTTGGTATCTTTTATCAGTGAGGCATTCTCATCTTGCTTCCTCTGTGTTTAGGTGATGACTGCAGGCTGAGCCTTTCCTCTTCCCTGAATTCTCCTATTCTGGTCACCCCACCTATACTTCCTACCTGGCTACTGGTCAATCAGTGTTTATTAAACCAATACAAATCACAAATCTTTACAGGTACAAGTCCATTGTCTCACAGTATAGGGGTTAGGGAGAATTGAGAAAAGAAGTATGATCTACAGACAGACAGACTGAGAAATAAAATAAAGATTACTAAATGTCTTCAGGGCATTCAGACTGCTGCCAATTGAACTGTCTTCAACTACACAGTTGGTTTAAAGTTCATACGAGTCTTCGAAGACAACTGTTTCCTTGTGCTTTAGCCTTGGCTTTTAAGTGACAGGATTTCTCCATGAAAATAAAAATAGTTTCAGATACATGGGGAAGGAGGAAAGAGAGGAGGAGAGAGACTCTCATTCTAACTTGTACCCCTTCCCTCCACCCAGCGAGACAGGCAGAGTCTAGCCGATGGGAAAGAGACTGGCTTCTCTGAGGACTTGGCCCTGCACACAGAAGGCTAGGACGTGGAAGCCATGACACCACCTCTCCTAAGAGGTATCTTGACTTTAGCAGTGCTTTGCAGGAATGTGCCAGAACCTGGATTGCTGAATTCATCTGACAGAGGTGAGGATAAGAGCCAGCTTACAGAGGTCAAGCAGCAAGCTGCCATCTGCTCTGATTCGGTCTACCTGTGGCAATCTGTGTGAGGCAGAGCTGAGGCTAGCCCCTACAGTGCAGGAGAGAGGATGCAGGCAGGACTTCTCTAGTGATGATAAAGGGACAGGCTTGAAGACTCAGGAAAAAAATCTCTTATCAATTAGTGTGGTCTTCAAAGACAACTTCACTAAAATCAAAATAAAACAGTCAAACAGACAGACAGACAGATGAACAAAAAAACAAAAACGTGTTTGGGATAACACTCCAAAGAAATATAGCTAAAGTTTTTATTTTTTTTGTCTTGATTTCTCTCCCACCAACTCTAGGGAGAGGAGTCAAGAAACTGACACAAACGTCCAATATGAACCCCAGTTCTTGAAACAGAGCAGAAGACATCAAATAAAGAATAGAAAATGATTATATCCTTTCAAAATATTTCAAGAATTTCCTAAGGCTTTTTTTCTTCATGTCAAGATTAAAATTTTCCCTGGATATAAGGATGAAGCGTGCGATTTATGTACTTTAGAGCATGTCAAAATATTAAAAAAATTTAAATACTTCTAAAAATGCAGATAAATATGTTGGAAATACATTAGTGGTGCATATAATAAGAATAGGAATAATAAAAAGGATTAGTTTCTGGTCTCTTGTTTTGGTTCCAAGGAGATATCTGAAATTTTATTTTTGTCTGTGTTTAGATTCGTGAATGTTCAAAGCGCTGACATTTGCTGTGAGAAGCTTCCATGCTTCAAAGAAAAATAGGCTGTTGTCCAAGCTCAAGTCCACAATAGTCACATAAAGACCTTTCAGCTACACAGGCCACAGTTATATATTAATAGACATTGGTATAATTCCAGAGATGAAATTCACAGAAAGTCAGCAGCAGCCACAAGGAAACACCTAGATAACTATCAGTCAGTTTTAACCTCACATGGCCTTAGATATCTTCCTACAAAGACGACAGGCTAACTTAACAAGCTTCTGCACAGACACCAGGGGTCCTGGCAGCTGTCTTTTTCTGGCCTGGGATACAGAGAGTAAACAAAAATTACTACCCATCTTGCCTATCTCGTTCTCTCAAGTTCTCCTTTGCCCTTCCCTTCCCCCCCTTCCTCTTCTATCCTCCCTTCTCCCAAGACAGAGATGAGAACAAGGAAAGAGATATTTCAATTGAGGGAGCCACTATGGGGCTAGCAAGAAACCTGGCACTAGAGAAATTCCCAGGAATCCACAAGGATGACCCCAGCTAAGACCCTAAGCAGTTGGGTAGAGGGTGCCTGAACTGGCCTTGCCCTGTAGTCAGACTGATGAATATCTTGAATGTCATCATAGAACCTTTATCCAGCAATTGATGGAAACAGAGGTAGAGACCTGCAGCAGAGCCCTGGGCTGAGTTCCCAAAGTCCAGATGAAGAGTGGGAGGAGTGAGAATATGAGCAAAGAGGTCAAGACCATGATGGAGACACCCACTGAAGCAGCTTACCTGAGCTAATGGGAGCTCACCAACTCCACCATAGAACCAAACTAGACCCTCTGAATGTAGGTGACAGCTGGGGCAGACTGTGGGGCCACTGGCTGCAACACCAAGATTTAGCCCTACTGCTTGTTCTGGCTTCTTGGGAACCCATTCTCTTTGGATGGATACCTTGCTCAGCCTAGATATTGAAGGGAGGGCCTTGGACCTTCCCCAAAGCAATGTACCTTTCTCTCTCTCAGGACTAGATGGGAAAGTGGTGGGGTGAGGGGGTAAGTGGAGGGAATGGGAGGAGGAGAGGGAATAGGAACTGGGTTTGGTATGTATAATGAAAAAAAAGATAGTTTTTCTTTTAAAAAATAAAATAAATTATAAAAAATTAAAGATAGAAGAAATTTCTGGCCAAGAGAAGAAAGATGATGGAGTGTAAAGGAAGGTAGACCATTAGGCTACCAGATCAAGGCTGGGACCCAGGCTTCTTAGCTAAGGTTTATTCACTGAGTTCCACTGGTCTAGGCAACTCAACTAGAACAAAACAATGTCATCTCAAAAAAGAAAATGATAAACCAGTATTTTTTTGTGTGTGTATGTATAAGTCTGTGCAATGTGCATGTGTACATATGTATGAGTGTGTGAAGGCGAGTGTGCTCCTGGAAACCACAGGTCCATGTTTGCTGTCTTCTTTAATCATGTTCCATGGTATTCCTGGGGATAAGGTCTTCAATAGACTCAAAGCTCATTGATTTGGCTACTAGATTGGCTAGACAGTCAGCCCCAGTGATCTGCCTGTTTCTGCCTCCCCAGAGTGCGGTTTATAGGCATATGCTGCTGTGCCCAGTTTTTTCACATGAACTCTGGGGAATCAAACTCAAGTTCCACTGTTCATATAGTAAGGACAGGACTACCAAATGAATCATACTCCCAGTAGCCAGCTACTATTTCTAAGGCTCTTTCTTTCTTTCTTTCTTTCTTTCTTTCTTTCTTTCTTTCTTTCTTTCTTTCCTTCGTTCCTTCCTTCCTTCCTTCCTTCCTTCCTTCCTTCCTTCCTTCCTTCCTTCCTCTCTCCTCTCTCTCTCTCTCTCTCTCTCTCTCTCTCTCTCTCTCTCCTCTCTCTCCTCTCTCCCTCCCTCCCTCTGCCCCCTCTCACTTTCTTTGTGTTTACTATTGTGGATAGATCCTTGGCACTCCTGTGTGCTATGCACAAACAGTGCTGCTGACCCCCACCCCATGCTACTTTTTACTTTTTATTTTGAGGCAGGATTTCACTAATTACCCAGGCTGACCTTGAAATCCCTCTATAGTCTGGCTGGTCTTGAACTTTTAGTCTTCCTGCCTCCCTGCCTCAGCCTCTGCAGTAGCTAGGTTCATAGGACCTAGTTTTGTAGATGGAATGTTTTTCATGCAAGCTAAGTGCAAATTAATGTCAACCTTTCTTTTTCTTCTTTCATGCTTTGCAAAATATCCTGTTAAGATAGTGACTATATTTGACAAAACAAGTTAATCTGGATGTGACCATGTGGAATTCATGTTCTGTCTCTCCACTTAAAAGGCAACGACTTATGAAAATACAAATGTCTACTGCTTTTATAACATTCACTATGAGAAGACAAGCAGTAAGATATCTGCCAAGCGTTTACGCCCAGATCAAACTCTGAGTACCAGGTAAGGCAACACTGGTCTCATTCACGCCAGTGTTTATTGCAGGTACTGTGGGGATGGGAAGGCAGACAGATGCCCTCACTGAGAAGAGGATCAAAGGGCAGGCGCTTCTCCTTTGTGTTGCTAATCTGCCAGTAATAACAGAAGATCCTGTTCTAGGACGGCATCTCTCCTCTACTTCCTTTAGTCACACAGAGTCATTTCATTTCACTTTAGATATAACTGCTTAACATTTTTTTTTTCTGATGAGCTTAAACACTTCTCAGTTTACACACGGGTGATATATACTTCTAATAATGATGCTTTTCTCTCATGAAGGCAACTGAGAGGACATTTTCCCTATGACAGCTTGCAGGAGAAGCTTACATCACATGACAAAAGAAGGTCAACCATCTGCTACTCAAAAGAAATTTCCAGATTGTCTTTGCATCATAGAAAGCTCCTTGGTTGTCTTTACATGAGAGCATGTGGCTTCAAGTATATATGTATATCTTTTCATATCTTTGTATTTCTATATTTATATAAAGATATTTTCATATATTTCTATAATGTTTTAGTTCCTTGCACGAAGAACAACTGTTGAGAGTTATGCATCTACTGGAATCTCTCTAAGAAGATTCCTAATTCACAAGCTTAAGAATTAATCAATTTCAGGATTATAATACTGACACCTTCATGACAGTGAACTTGGAGTGAGGATCAGCAACTACGATTTTTATAGTACAATGTTATCCCTGCTGTACACCAGGGCAATAGACACGTTTCAGACTATTCTTTGAGTGCAATGATGGGAAACACATTCAGGCATGTGAAGAGACGCTACCGCAGGGCTTGGCCATGCAGAAGAGCAATGATGTCTGGATGCCAGCAGAGTCCTTCTCGCTCACACTTCCCCAGCTGTCTTTCTCACATACGTTTACACATTTGCCTTTACTCCTCAAGGAGTCATTTGTGTCAAGCCTTGTTTTTAGTCTATTTAATATTTAATTTTATTCTCTTTCCTTTCTCTTCATGAGTGCTCTTGGATTACTAATGGATTCGAATGCAGCTTGACAGGGCCATTCAAATGCTTTTCTTTTTAAAGGTTCCTTTACCATTTTTTATCTGTTTATGTGTATTTGTCTAAATGAATCTGTGTGCACTATGTGCATTCAGGGGCCTGTGGCGAACAGACGGAAGCACCAGATTATCTGGAACTAGAGTTATAGGCAGTTGTGAGCCTCTATGTGGTTGATGGGAACTGAACTCGTCTTCTGTCAGAGCTGTAAAAGCTCTTAACCACATATCTCTCCAGTCCCCCCATGCTTACTGTAAAAATAATCTCAAAAACTCAAGACCTGGAAAAGACACACATCTCTTTCTTTATCAGCCTCTCAGAATCATCATTCCAACCAAACATGAGAAAAACATAGCCATGTCTTCCCATTCCTGGTCACAACATGTTCTGAGGGGAGGAGAGCTTTGCTCCTATAAAAAAAAATCTTCATTGAATAGAGCCCTGATGTTTAAAGCGCCAGAGAGCTCACTGACCAATAGAACAGGAGATAAGTCATAATTTCTAACATTACTTTCTAAATAGTCACAAGATTTTCGCAAAGCTTCCCCAGTTAGAGTAAATAAAATGAATGATTAGTAACCATCCTGACGATAAAAATATGCTGGGTGACAAAAACCTAAACAAAGTCCTCTTATGGTGATGGCACTGATGAGTTTATGCTGCTGTGGAGCTCAATGAGGGAAAGGGAATAAGTCTTACAGTTTCTGCTCAGCAACGTGAGTGTGGAATCGATGGAATGGTGAGAAAAATGAGTCAGACAGAACAATCACTTTCAATATGATTCCTAGCTAAAGAATAAGTCAATCAGATCTCTTGTCCCAGTAGAAAATACAATTGCATGGCCGGGGAGATGACTCAGAGGGTGAGAATATTTGTAGTGCAAGCATGAAGACCTGAGTTTGGATCTCCAATACTCATTTAAAGCTGAGCATGTCATCAGAGACTTCAAGATCGGGAGTTGGTGGAGATAGATCACTAGTTCTTAGTGCCAGTTAAGCTGACTGCAAACCCATGACCTCCAGGTTCAGTAGAGATGCTGTGTTCAAGAAACAAGGCAGAGAGTGATAGGGGAGGACACCTAATGTTTTCCCTTGGTGTTCATGTGCACATGGGCTTACACACCTGTGCACATGTGCAATCACATATGACATATACACACAAAAAAAACCACTTACTTTAATATAGCTTCTTCTATCCATGTCCTACACACTCAGGTCAATCGCCCAAAACTCTGAAGACATCAGTCAGGCCAGCATCAGGTCAGCATCAGGTCAGCTGAGGCAAGCACTTAATCAACATAGATGTTTTGGAGAGCAATGGCATAAATTCGGGTTCCTAAATTTGCAGGTGGCCCATTTGATAAATATACTATAAATTGGAAATATTCTAAATTAAAAACCCCTGTTGGCCAAGCATTGAAGATTGACTATTACTGTCTGTATCTGATGATTTTCATGTTTCCGATTTCAGTGAGCCATTCATAATATAGTTATGCAGACATTCATATAGATATTTAACATGAAACACACAACTTATATTTACATTATATACACACGTCCCATATGATTCATTCACACAAGTGGCCTGCCAGAAAGGCAATTTCACATTTCTAAGGAAAACAGATATTTCATATTTTAAAGGAAAACAGACAATGCCACATTTCTAAGGAAAATGTATATTAGATAATCCATTGCTCTAAAGCAGTTGATCTCATAATGCAGTGACCCTTTAATAGTTCCTCATGTTGTGGTGACCCCTAAACATATAATTATTTTTGTTGCTATGTCATAACTGTAATCTTGCTAGTGTTATGAATTTTAAAGTAAATATCTATGGTCTTCAGTGGTCTCAGGAGACCCCTGTGAAAGGATCATCTGACCCACAGGTTGAGAACCCATGCCTTAAACTATGGTGAATATCCAAGAGGGAACATCTCAGGGTCTAGAGTCAGGACAGCCACTCTGAGTCGGTCACATGAAGGCAAATGCATGAGTGGGTGCTTTTTCAAAGAGAAGCAGAAGGAAGTCCTTCATCAGGGACTGTATCACAAAGTTTCCCATAAAGTAACTACACAAGATGCTCATAGCATACATTCACAGTGAGCTCACAACTTGAGTTCATGCTGCTTGGGTGAGTTACACTAGCTTTTGGCTCAAGACTGTGGAGGCCAGTAGTGTAAGCAAGGTGTGGATCCGGTAATTCACATGAGAGAAAAACTGGTGCTCTGTATTAGGATGGTTGCAGAAAACAATAATTATAGTCAAATATATGGTATACTTGGAACAAAATGTCATTATAAACCAATCACTTTTTATATACAGGAAATTAGAAAAATGGAGGCTTTGGTGGCAGCTCACTCAGGAAAGTGCTTGCTATGCAAATATAATTTTGATCCCAGGAACCCAAATAAGAAAGAAGAGCAGGGTGGTGTGCTTAAATTCCCAGCACTGGGGAGGTGAAGGAAGGATCCCTTAAGTTCTCTAGCAGCCAATCTAGCCTACTCAATGACTCACATGCCATAGTGAGAGACCTTGTCCCCTGCCAAAAGCAATATGGATAGTGCCTGAGGAACAACATTCAAGGTTGCTCTGTGCTTTTACGCACACATGCACGTTCACCCACCTACATGTGTGTGCATGCACAGGCATATAAATGCACGAGCATACACAAGACAATGTGAGAGAATAATACATTCAATAGGGAGGTATCAAACTTAGGGGCAGTACAAGAGAGTTGCTAGGAGCTGAGTTGCTGGGTGACCTGTTCTCTAGCGTTGGTAAGCTCTGCCAACCAGAGAAGTCATTGGAAAGCCACCAGCCCCTGGGTGCTAACTGAGGCTACAGCATCCCCACTTTTAGGTAAATTCCAAAGAACTTCAAACACTGGAGACAATGCTATGTAAACTTTCCAGCCTAATAGAGCTATTTATTCTACAGGATGGAAACAAGGGTAGTGGTGGAATAGCATTCAAAGGGAAAGTGTTCACTGCATACTTGACTTCCCACCAAGGCTCAGGGAACGCGATGGGAGAGCATCAGAAAGAATCTAAGTGCCATACGATGGGGTGGATGCCATGAAAACATGGCTGCCACACACATCAACTCACAGCAGCTTGGACACTTTTTAAAAGACCTAAACAAGACAACAACAACAAAAAAAAACAGCTAAAAATTCCAATATAGAACGGGAAGCGCTACTGGGGCCTCACCTTTCCTTGTGGAGCTACTGGACTTGCTGGTGAGGGACAGTCACTTTTCTTAGGAATGTGGCCACTGGCAGGTTGCCTACACCCCAGCAGATGATGCCATGTCTATGGGCAACACTAACTGGACTCAGTAGCTTAAAAATAAAAATAATTGTAAAAGGAAAAAGTGTTTCTTATGAGATGATGATACGGGTCGAAATAAGTATTTTCACAGGCCAGTTGCCTGCTGCTTCTCTGAGCCTACAGAGAAGAAGTATTATCGAAATTGAATTTCTCAACTGAGTACAGTCACAAGTGAAAATTTCACGAATTAGCAGGTTGGCACACTTGGCTTTGCCTGGCTGGATCCAAGTTTAGAGTGTACAAAGTCTGGTTTTTACTTAGTACACAATTCAGCTCCTCTGTACTCTCTCACTGGAAATTAAAAACTGTAGCTATTTAATGATATTAGGTTGCAAAGTGTTTGGGTAAAAAATTTTTATGAATGTTGGGTGTTTCCATGTACTATATGTGTGGTATGTGTAGGTATGGTGTGTGTTTACTCTCTTGTATGTGAGAATATATGTGTGTGTGTGTGTGTGTGCATGTAGGTGCATGTGCACATGTATATATGTGTGTATAAAGGCCAGAGGTTGAAGGCAAGTGTGTTCCTTAAGTACTATCACCATATACATCGAGGCTACTGTCTCACCTAAAGGCAGAATTTTCTGGTTCCATTAATCTAGCTGGGGATCTTCTGTCTATCTTCAGAGTGCTGGGACAGCAGCAACACTGTCAGGCACATGGAGCATTTAAATGGACTCCAGGGATCTTGACTTTGGTTTTAATAAATGTGTAGCAAATGTCTTACCCACCAGGCTATCTCCCCAGTTCCTATATTCCCTTTTATACAGTGGGCACAGGATTATGGCAAAGATGAAGATGCCCAAGCCATTTGTTGAACTTGTATTATTTTGCTGTCCTGAAAGTGGCTCTTCTCCTAATTTCAGTTCAGAATAACAAAGCCGGTAAGTACCCTCAGTGCATATCTAGACTCTTCCCACTGACAGATAACATTGTGACTTGATCTTCTAAGCCTCTATTTCATCACTTCTAAAATAAAAATATTACCTACTTTAAGAATTGTTTGGACAATTAAATGAGTATGTAATGAGGATATTAACAGTGCTCATTGCCTCTAAACCATTTAGAACACAGCATTCTTGGTAACTTTCATTCAAATGGCTGGAATGCCTGAGCCTTAATTGTGCCAGTTCCAAAAGGTGCCAAATAAGAAGGTGAGGGTTGGGATTGGGGTGGATTTTGCATCCGTTAAGTAATAAAAGTTTGTCAATCAGAACCTTGTATATACCTTACAAACACATACATGTACGGGGAGAAAGAGGCAAAGACAGAGACAGACAGACAGACAGACACTTGATGGGGGGAGGAAGACAGAGAGGCAGACACACATACCTATATACAGAGAGAGAGACAGAGATACAAACATAGACACACAAAGAGATAGAGAGATAGACAGACAGACAGAAGAGCTTGTCTAAGAATAAAGGGAACTATACCTGAATGCTACATTTGCCACTTAATAGCTTCGTAGTCTTAAATAGTTTCTAAGATTTGCCCATTTGAAAAATAGTAACAATAGCGACCTCATGAGAAAGTGTGAAAATTTAAAATAACGTTTTCAAATGTAATTATTGATAATTTCATACATGTATACAGTGTGCTGTGAACATGTTTATCTCCCGCTACCCCTCTTCTTTGCTTCTTTACTCTTACAGACCCCTTTCTCTCTTTCCAGCTAGTCCCCTTCTTCTTTCATGCTTAATTTTCTGTGCAGGTAGCCATGGATGTTGTGTGTTCAGGATTACATAAGCCATGACATATTCAGAAGACAGTATTTTATAGAACTTATTTTATAATTCCAAGATTTTACTTCTTTTTCTTCTTAATATCCACAGTGAGGAGACAAAGTCATGTTTGTACAAGTCGGAGTCTGCTTTGATATTACATGGTTCACAGTCTATATTTCGATGCAGAAATCCAAACCGAAATGAACATTTAAGAGTGTCTTGAAAAGGACTGGGGAACACACTGTTTCATTCAGCTCATCTTTTCCCTTTTCTGACACACGACAACCCTGGGGGAGGTTACATTGGGCAAGGACATCTCGGAGCTTTCCCAAGGCAACATTGAAATCCTCGGCTCCATTCTCATGGTTGAGCATATAAACCATCCTTTGGCTGGATACCAAGTAACTTCCTCTTTTTCCGAATGGGAAAAATGACAACACACAACTCTGGAGCGTTTCCAGGTCTGAACATCTTGAGTATTTGGATGTCTGTGTAAAGGGCCAGCTCTGGATCACTCTCAAGTACTCCTAATAGGATCCACAGACCACTCTCAGGGGTGTCAGATGCCCGAGACACAATGAATGCACTGACTGCAGCTGTCGTGAGATGTACTATTGGGGAAATGAGTCAGGAGCACAGGCTCTGAAACCTGATTATTAAAATCACTTGGACCTTGCAATTTCTTAACAACCGGTGTACCAAATGTGCCATTTACATATATGCAATATTTATATATTGATGAGCACACGTATGTATGTTATAAAGTAGCATATTAAAAATCACTCAAGGACAGCAAATGGGAGTGGCTCCGAACGACATGCCCAGACATGCTCCACAGGTCAGATCAGAATAGTCGATTGTTCCCTTAGTCTTAATAAAGCCTAGATGACCTCAGCCAATCACACAACGGCTATTTCTTTCTCTCTTTCGTTTTTGTTGAGTGAGAATAACAGTGATCTTTCCAGCAAGGCATAAACAGTTGCTTAGACTCTTGGCTGAACCAGAAGATGATATAAATAGCCGAATAGCATGAGCAACAGGGAGGAAGTTCAGTTTCCTTTCTTGTTAGATAATGGTATCTTCTCCGCTTCATCAAAGGAGATGAAGTGTGTCCTTGTGTGCATGTACATATGTGTGTTTTTCCCATAGTGCTGACTGGCTCTCAATGTCTTCTGGAATGATGGGAAAGTAATGTTATGTCTATAGTCTCAAACGCTTCATAACAGAGGACATGGTGGTACCTAATGGAATCTGCACAGCTGTGCATTTTACTCTCAGTAAGAGGTGGGCATGTGACATGCTAATGAAAAGGTAAAGAGTCATCAGACTAGGGGCTTAGGAACAGAGGAGTCACTCAGATATCTTTGGGCAGCAGGACCCCAGGTAAAGTGCTTCCTTTCTTCAAAAAGGAAAAAAAAACCCAGCATTTTAAAATTGTGTGTATATGTACACACACTTATATATCTGTGGGAACAAGAAGGAGGCAGGCAAATGTATACATAGGTGCATTCTTATGGGGAAGCCTGCTGGTAGACGCAGGTGTCTTTCTTGACTCTCCGTGTTACCTACTGAGGCAGGGTCTCTCGGGGAACCTGGAGCTCACAAACTCTGGATATCCAGCTGGTCAGCTTACCCTGTGCATTTCTGTCTTTTTGTCCCAAGTGCTGGAGTTACAGTTAGCTGCCATATCTGCTCCACTTTAAGTGTCTGAACTCAGGTCATTGTCTCCAAGGCTCAAAGTGCTTGGCTTCTCAGTGATTTTATTGCCTTCTCTGTACATTAGTGACCATGACAGCTACCTCTTAGCAATGTGCAGATAGTGCCTACTTCATGGGGATTTTGTGTGGACTCATTTATAATTAGTTCTCATGCCAAGAGCAATGTTCACTCCACAATGAGTACGGTGTGAGTGCAAACGTGGTAACTGTGATTAAGAATTGACTGTAGTTTTGCGGTCTAAAATACAAATTGGCATGCTTATCAAGTGAACATTAGAAATAAGAGGATTTCAAGCGCTTTGATTGCTCTCCCCTCCACAAACCTCTATGAAATTGTCAAGTACCAAAATGAATTAATTTGTCAAAAGAGAATATCTTTTAGGAACAAGAAAACCCACACTAATGATTCTGAACTACAGCGTTATGCTGTAGAATGAAAAAGGAAAAACTGAGACATTCCAACTTTTACTGCCTCCTTATTAAGAAGAATGAGATTCTAAGTGAAGCACAGAGCAGCTAAGGGGGAGTCTAGATTCCAGTTCCATGAATGCAGACATCACATAGTACAAGAGTCGCTTCTAGCGAATTCCAGCATCCTGAGTGCTAAGGCTAAAGATGTGTGCCACCACGCCGGGCCTGCAATTAACTTTTAAATTAAGTGCATTGTACTTTGCACATTATGCAAATCTCACTGTTAAAGGAGTAACATAATAGGACACACACATACACACACATATGTACATTGTCTGGTCCAAATATAATAGTTAGAGAACTTCTTTAGACGTTTCCTTTTGACACAGGGTAATTAATATTTTTTTGCTAATAATTTGGTTATACAGAGCAAAATAGAAACAATAAAATGTTGTAATTGTTTTGGTCATGTCAAGCCACTGAAATAAATAAATATGCAAATACATATTCACACATAAATATGGTGCTCCTTAAATGTAGCAGGTATTCCTAGAGAGTGTAAAATGTAGGAATATGTAAAATATTAAATATCAAAATATAAAACATTAAAATCACAAAACATGTTTTTGAAAATCAGCTGTGAAGGCACAAGATACCATTCACAAATGTATTTATTACAATTGTAAATATAGATAGAAATGTAAATCATTGCATTGAGTGAAAGTCCTAACAGGCTTTCTGTAGTGACAACCACCTTTGTGATATGACTCCAGAACTCTCATGATCCTATACCTTATTTTAAAATATCGTGTTTCCTTGGTCCATAGATGTTTAAAATAAAGTCATTAGTACTCTGCTCCTCAGAATACTAACACCCTTGGTAACAACGCCATACTATTCCTTCTTAGATACTATTGACTTTACATTGACGAATCTCATCTCTTTCTTGAGTGATACTTTGCTAGAAGCGTAGCAACTCTCACGAGGACTCAGAGATCTGGGAGGGGAACCTGATGACACACTACTGACAAGGACCATGAAGGTGCTGCAAATTGACTTTAAGATAACTGATAGTTTTGCATTTTTTGAAATGACAATTTATGCAAAAGTATGATAAGAGGGAAGGCTTATAAAAATATCTAGGAGTATAGCAGAATGTTCCTTTAGCAGAACGGTAGAATTGGATGAAGACTCTCTGATTACAACTGGGGTAGTCATCAATCTGATCACCGGAGACGGCCAGTGCAGGCTACCTATCCACTATTGTTAAGAGTCTGAGATGGGGTCATTCTCGTAGATTTGTGGGATTTCCCTTGCATCAGTATTGTGGGAATTCATTTCCGCCAATAATGTTTTGAGTACCAACCTTAGGGTGTGGTTTCTGTGTGTGGATGTGATCTCTTCTAAGAGAGAGGAAGAGCCTTTCTCATTGTCAAGGGAGGTTGGAACAGAAGCTCACATCTCCCTGGGACAGAGCAGCGGGAGGTGGCGACATCCACCTTGTCCTGTATTCTGTGAATCTGTGCTTCCCTTTGAGTCCCCCCCCCCAATAATAAAGTCAATTTGTAACTCTTGCATTAACTCTTGCTTTACATCAGGCTTCTACCTGACCCCCAAATGCCCCTCCTTCCAATCAACTCCTGCAGGACTCTTTCCCTCACCCACCTCCTAATCCAATCCTTTGAGTTCTCATCCCTACCCACTGCCAGGCCATCCAGGAGATCTTTTCTTTTTCCCCTTCCCAGGGAGAACCATGCCTCTCCCTTGGACTCTCTGGGTTACCTAGTCTCTCTGGATCTGTGGATTGTGCATGGCTCTCCTTTCCTTACAGCTAATACCCACTTATGAGAGAGTACATACCATGTTTGTCTTTCTGGGTCGGTGTTACCTCACTCAGATGATTAGTTTTTCTAGTTCCATCCATTTTTCTTCAAATTTTCTAATGTCATTGACAAATCATGTCTTAAGGACAGGTCCCATGCCCAGTAGTAGATGAATGAATGAAATTTATGCCCTGGCAATGCTGAAGCATGCACGGGCAGCCCATATATGGCGGTCCTGTTGAACTTGTCCATATTGCATTTCTTAGTCTAAGTTGATGAGGATGACTGACCAGGTCTCATCCTCAAGAGGGCACTAGCTCTCATTATAGATGGTTGTGAGCCACCATGTGGTTGCTGGGAATTGAAGTCAGGACCTTTGGAAGAACAGACAGTGCTCGTAACTGCTGAGCCATGGTCAACACAAAAAATGAACTCAATGGCATCTTTGAAATTTTTTTGTCTCAGAATTTTTAGTCAGGTTATATATTTATTTTAAATTATTCTATTTACTTTTAATTTGCAAATTTTTGTTTACCTTACAGGTCCTTTGCATATATTTGCTTTACATATATTTGTGTATATTTTATTTTTTTTTGTATTTTTATGGGATACCTGTGTGTGCAAATGTGTGTGTCTCTGCAGCTATACATTTTTTTACACTTTTTTCTTTTGATCTTTTGTGTTTGCTTTGTCCTAGTTTGATTATTTGTTTCCTTTTATCTTATTATTATTCTTTAGATACTTGTTTTCATTCTGAGTTCTGAAAACGAGTGGATTCAGATGGGAGGGGAGGCTGGGGATCTTGGAAGAGTTGAGGGAGGGGAATCCTTATTCAGAATTTATTGTATAAAAAGTCCAATTTTAATAAAAGAAAAAAACTTCTAGGACATTGCATTTAATTCAGTTCAGAATCATTCATGCCACAATTGGTAACAGTATGGGTACCAGTGAAAAATCAGTAAATATTTGGTTCTCTGAAGCCTCCATCATGCTGTTAGCAGTGGTGGGAACGTACACAAATGATTCTTTAAGGACATGGTAGAGCAGGGACTAATGGTCATAGGATGTCATCCCCATGCATGTAAACATAGATTGTTCCAATTCAGCCTCATTAGACTAGTTAAAATAAATTTGAACAAATATAGCATTTATCATTTTAAAAATTAAAAGGCACACATGATACTATAAGTGATAGACTCAGAAAGTAAAGGAGATTGGGAAAGGGAGGAAGTAGAAAATAATTAACAAGGGAAGATCAGAAGAAAAGCCTTTGGAATCTCAGCCCTCACAGAAGTGTAGCAATCATAATTAAAGAATTTCCCAGTATTCTCTTTCAACTTAAGGACTTTGGATGCTCTGAAAAGTTGTGAACTGCTTGTGGCTATCTTTTCCCTAGAAACTATTTTCATATAAAGAAACAGGTAGCCTAGCCATAAATCTAAAACCTGCTGTTTCCAGGTTCTAAGCAGGAGACTAACCCTTGCTGTCTGTATGAGATAGGGAAGGTTACTTTTAGATGAAATTGTATCAAGGCCACCCTTGCACCTTGCAAAGAGCAGGAAACCAGAAGGTGACAGACCTGATCCAATTTCTGCAGGTAACAAACTAACAACCTTTGTAAGGCTTGCTAGAAAATTCTGAGAAAAGATATCCCAGAAAGGTTAAGCTGGCATGAGGGTAGATTAAAAGAAAGCTTTATGTTCCGAAAAAATAATTTAAAAGGGATAAGATCATTATAGGTATAATATTCTCAGAAGTGCCCTGAGTAAAACTGATGACATTTAAAGAGAAAAGGATGGGAAAAGAATGAAGAGATTTTGCCTGGTACCTGGAGATGGCTGCTAACAGAGACTTGGGTCAGCATACCTATGTATGGGAGAACAACACACACAAAGATTTTAGCCTGTGACTATCCTGGGTGTCAGTTTTTTTAAGGAAATTATGCATTGTTTTTATATAGGCTGTATATATGAAATAAAGTTTATTATTGCTTAATAACTATAATCTTGAAAAAAGTCATTCTGGGACTTTAGTAAGTAGTTTGGTTAGGGGATTCCCCGGGAGTTGCCAGACCAATGTCAAAGTGTTGGTCCCACAATGTATCAGTGTTAAATCAATAGCAATAACTTTTTGTGGAGAAGCTGTTCTTGCAAAAGACTATTTTCAGCATCACCTCCTAGCCTGTGAACCAAATTGGACTACTAATTGTTCTTACACTAGAAAGACAGAGGGATTTTAGGCAGGGAAGGGATAGTGTCATTTCTGAATGAGAAGAATTTGGTTGGATCAAAGACCTCAAAAATACAGCCACACTGAAACTCATTGATGAAAAAGTGGGAAGTAGCCTTGAACATATAGGCATAGGAGAGCACTTTCTAGATATAACACCAGCAGCACAGACGCTGAGAGAAGCAATTAATAAATGAGACCTTCTGAAACTGAGAAGCTTCTGTAAGGCAAAGGACACAGTCACTGAGACAAAACGGCAGTCTTGTTTTGAATGGGAAAAGATCTTCACATTGGACAAAGGACTGATCTCCAAAATATATAAAGAATTCAAAAAAGTATACATCAAATTACCTAATAATTCTATCAAAAAATGGGGTACAGGTCTAAACAGAGAATTTTCAAAAGAAGAATTGCAAATGGCCAAAAGACACTTAATGAATTGCTCAACATCTTTAGTCATTAGGGAAATGCAAATAAAATCACCTCTGAGATACCATGTTATATCAGTCAGAATGGATGAGATCAAAAACACCAATGATAGTTTATGCTAGAGAGGATGTGGAACAAGGGGAACACTCCTCCATTGCTGATGGGAGTGCCAACTTGCACAGCCACTTTGGGAATAAGTATGGCATTTCTCAGAAAATTGGGACTCAATCTACCTCAGGACCCAGCAATACCATTCTTGGGCATATACCCAAAAAATGTACACTCATACCCCAAGGACATTTACTCAACTGTGTTCATAGCAGCATTATTCGCAATAGCCAGAACTGGGAAACAACCTAGATATTCTTCAACTGAAGAATGGTAAAAGAAATGTGGTACATTTATACAATGGAATACTATTCCGCAGTAAAAAGCAATGACATCTTGAAATTTGCACGCAAATGGATGGAAGTAGGAAAACACTATTCTGAGTGAGGTAACCCAGACACAGATAAACAAACACAGTATGTACTCACTCATAAATGGATATTAGATGAAAAGCAAAGGATAACCAGCGTATAGTCCACGATCCCAGAGAAGCTATTACAAGGAGAACCCTAAGAGAGGCATACAAGGAGGAAATCTGACAAGGGAAAACAGGCAAGACCTTTTGAAAAAGTTGGGGTGGAAGAGGAGGGAGGATGGGGAAGAGGAGGGGAGAAGAAGGGGAGGAAAAGAACTCGAGGGAATGGGATGCTCAAGAAGGGGGAAGGACAGTGAAGGAGATAAAGGAAAGAGATATCTTGAATGAGGGAGTCATTAATGGACTATCAAGAAACAAAGCACTAGGGAGTTTCCCAAGAATCCTCAAGAATCCAGTTAAGACTCTAAGCAACAGTAGAGAGGATGCCTAAATTGGCCTTGCCCTGTAATCAGATTGATGACTATCTTAAATTGTCATCACAGAACATTCAACCAGCAACTGGTGTAAACAGATACAGAGATCCACAGCAAAGCACTGGGCCAAGCTATGTGAGACAAGCCCAAGAGAGGAAGGAGCGATTAAATGCACAAAGGGGTCAAGACCATGATGGTGATACCCAAAGAAACAGCTGACCTGAGCTAGTGAGAGCTCACTGACTCTGGACCTTTGACTCTGAACCTGTGTTAGGCCCACTGAATGTGGGGGACAGTTGTGAGGCTTGAGCAGTCTGTGGGGGCCACTGGCAATGAGTCCAAGATTGGGAAGCCTTACTCTTTCTGAGGAATGGATGGGAAAGTGGGGTGTGGGGAAGGTGGGGGAAGTGGGAGGAGGGGAGGGGAAGAGAACAGGGATAGTTATGTAAATTGAGAAAAGGTTGTATTAAAATTATTAATTAAAAAAGGAAAAAAAGAAAAAAGAATTTGGTATCCAGTAGTAGCAAGGAAAAGAAGACAGTTATGTCACCAGAGGGAAGGTGGAATGGAAGTGACTATGTGGGCCAGCTGGGCCATGGGTGTCCAAAAGAAAGTGAAGGTTAGAAATGTCCAGGCACACCTGGGATCTCAAGGAAATGAGGCCGCTGAGCCAGGTGAAGCAGACAGTGAGAGTATTTCAGAGAGAGTACCAAAAATCAAGCTGTCTGTTTGTTGGCAGGTACCTCAACTGATGCCTTGACTTGTCTACAGTGAATAAGCTCTCTGTGCTGGCTTAGGTTCCTTCAGGTAAACTGCGGGACTGGTAGAGTCAGATAAGGAAATGTTACTTATACACACAGTGTATAAGGATATACATGGAATTTTAGCTAGCTGCAAGGAAGCACAAATTATGTCATTCCCGGAACTGGAGATCATCAAAGTAAGTGAAATAAGCCAAAATAAGCCAGACTCAGAAAGACAAATGTCATATCGTCTTTCTTATGTGGAAAAGTGAAAATAGAATATGTATTTACAAATCTATCTATCTATCTATCTATCTATCTATCTATCATCTATCCATCCATTCATCTATGAACGCATGGGAGATTATATATATGGCATGAAAGACTATAACCAGAATAGGATATTAGTGAGTAAATATGGTCAGAGAACATCCCATGCTTCTAGGAAAAATATCATAATGAAACCCATTATTTTGAATATTGACTGTAAGTTAACAATGTTTTTTAAAAGTTAAAAAAACACACCACAAATAAAAAAATAAAGACTAAATTCTAAGAGATATATAAATAAGTGCAAAGAAGTGAGGGCTGCAGGGAAAAAAAGTTTGTTTTTGCTTTGCTTTCTGGATATTTTAATAACACAGTCATAGCTTTCTGTGGAATAAAAATAACTGCAATGGACTTACGTGCATCACAGGCATTTATGACCGCAGTCATCCTGATTCAGGCACCCTCTGCCACTATCTATTGCATTATTTTCATGAGGGGGAAATTATCCTGTCAAAAGGACACACAAAAGCAACAGTCATCCCCAGAACCCAGGATGGGATATTATAAGAACCCAATGAAAGCAGAAGCTGTGACTAGAGGAAGATGAGTTAAAATTGCACTGAAAAAATATTAATTTGCTCCTTCCTGATGGTTCTTAAGTATTGGCTGATACTGGTTGGAAAACATGCATTTTATTTTAATGCCAATTTATACTGAATTAGGACACTCCCTTCAACATGACCTTCATTGACACCATACCTCAGACTATTAGTTCCTGACATCCAGCCTGAAAATCATGATTCAAGCTGTTCTGTTTCAGGCAGAAAATAGTATCTATCATCCCCTGAAAGCCTGGAGAAAAGGACTGAGCTGTAAAATCTTTCACGCTGCAATCTCTTGTCTATTTTCTCACAGTGGCTTGAGGGTTTTCCATTCATCCCTGTGTAAACACCATGGGAAGCAAAGACCTGTGAGAGATGTATCTTCTGGGTACCAGCGTCTAGGCTCCCCCTGCACATGTGTGAATTCTGGCTTAGGGCTTGCACATGATCTTGGTGTGAAGATGGCTTAAGAAAACACAGCTTTAGGTCCCGTCTGAATTAAAATGAGGAGTGCTCATCTGAGTTAAAACGAGGAGTGCTGTAACTTTACAATTGGATGCTTGCTCAGGCTATTTAGATGTATGTAAATTACTTAACACAGCATCTGGGACACGACAATTTCATAACTCAGTGGTAGAAGCTAAAGATGCCAGTCCCATACCAGTGCTTAGACCAGTAGAGAAAGGACTGCTCAAAATGGAAAGAGAGAGTAAGTTATCAATCACTTGCCTACCTACATTTACACGTAAGTGCAAAGGTCACCAATAAGAGAATAGAAGTGGCGCTCTGGTGGCTTCTATCTGAAGCTAGACATCTAGGGACATTTCTGATGGGCTGACTGCACTGCCATTGGCAACAGAAAACAACAACGGGCAGGGAACAGAATCTGTAGATAGAACAAGAGAGGTTCAGAGCAGAGTTTTACGGGTGCCATTTTGAAGTGGCTCCAGAGAAGTCCCTAGAACCTAGAAACAGCTGAGGGCTACACTTTCCTGACCCACCCACCAGCATCCTATGTGCACTTTGAATACTGTTCCACCCTGGACAATGAGTCCCCAGGATCCACCCTGTCTCTGCCCCCAGTGCTGTAACTCTAAACACACCCAGCTTTTTACATGAATGCTAGGAACATGAATTCAGTTTTTCTTTTTTACACGCAGAGCCATCCTGCCAACTCAGTGGACCTTTTCAATCTGAGACCTCTGTCCTTATTTCTGAGAAGGGTTTGCAGTTCTCCTCCTTTGCTCACATGGCAGCTGTGCCTTTGGCTGGCTGTTATTATTTCTTTGTAAGGTCCCCAGAGCTCCTGAGAAGGTATAGTGCAGGGATGGGGTTTAGTGCTTAATGGGGAGATCTTGGGCCCTGGCTATTGTTTCACCTGGTATTTCCTTACTGTCCTTACTTCAGATTGGTTCCCTGGGCAGTTTCAGTTTACCAAGAGAAGGTTGTCTTACCCCCAAACTACCTAATCTCATCAGATATTGCTATCTGGTGCTTAGTGGGGAATGAGACAAGGCACGGTGATTCTAAATTTGTAACCAATGTGATAGGACAAGACAATGCAAAGATTCCTCCATCTCGGATTGTTTCTGAGGCCATTTCAGGTTTACTAGAACTGGAACTCCTTGATGGAGAATTCCATGGAAAATTATCCAACTCGATTCTAGGAACCCAGGTCAGGATATCCTAGCTGACTTATCTCACTTAGTCTGTTTGTGCAGAACCTCACACAGCTAACTGCTTATCTTGGCTTCTGTTAAACTGCTTGCTTCTGCAAAGCCCCACCCACTAAAGCTGCTAAGTAAGATGCCAGGACATGCTTTCTGCCTTCATAATCCCCATGTTCAGGACACTCATGGCCACACCTACATCCCTGAATACCTGGATGTGGTCCCAGCTAGCTGGAATAAGGACTTTCAGTTGGCTATAAACTGTATCTGGTGGACTACCCCTAACACCAACCTGACAAGACTGAAAATATTCTAAAGAGAAACTTGTGCCTGTCTTGTGGCCAGCAGACTATTAAAACAATGGTCCACAAGAAATTGGAATCTACCCAAGAATCTCACACCACGTGAAAGAAAAGACTGAAGCCTGGTACCGGCTTGAGAAGGAGCTTGCTTCCTAGGAAGAGATTTCACTCCGTTCTGGTAACTTGCCAACTGCCTTTCATGAGAGATGGGAGCTGAGGCAAGCATGGGTGAGTGATGGTCAGGACCGCATCATAACCAGGATTACATAGTTATGTATATCTCTTGCCTCTAAATATAAACTTCATGTCTTCTGTGGAAGACACATCAGAATCCGTAGGATATGGACGTTCCCCCCATCTCTTTTCATTGTGACCACATGGAATAAACCTCATTTCTTCTGATTTTCACTATTACTTGTCCCCTTAATCTGCCTATAGGAGGAGGGTAGCTGAGAGAAGACCCAGGCTCTGACCCCAAAGGCTCTGGTAATAAGTGTCCTCTGCAGACTTTCATGCAAATCCTCCTATTTAAACCAGCTCCTGCTCTTCTCCTTATATCCCTAGATTGACCAGCATTCTCCATTATTACACAAGGTATAAGCTCAGCTGACTTCACATTCATTCTGTTTACCTGATTTTTCCAGGTCAGAGAATAGAATGGGCACAGCTCTACTGCACCTCAAAGGCAGAGTTCCAGACCTTCGAATAAATGTGTCCTGCCCACTCTAATGACCTTTGAGTCACTCCCCTCACTCAGCAGTTTACTTAAACGTTAACCTACCTTACATGCCCAGGCAAACTGTGAATTCAGGGAACACCCTGTACCACGCGATCGGTTGTATTTGAAAAGCACCTCCAACTGTCAACCATTTGAAGCATCAACCATATGCTCAGCCGCAAACACAACTGAGCCACAGGCACCAGGATAGATTGGAGTTCAGTTCACAAAACACTGTGCCATTGTTGGTAACAAACAAACAATACAAAAGAAAGAGATTTTCCAAATCTGTCATAGCTCTGCTTGCCGTCTCCTCCAGGAAAAACAGGCGCACCTGACCTCGTCCTTCTAGAATCATCTCTTTGACCCTGATATGTTGCTCTGTGTCTCTGTGTGTGTTTGCACATGTTCTACTCTATGGGTAGGTGTTTAAGAATGTACAGGGCAGAGATCAACCCCCAGTGTTGTTCGAGCAGTCCAATTTTTCATGTTTTGTTTTCCTGAGACAAGGTCTCTCACTGGCCTGGAACTTCCCAAGTAGATGAGGCTGGCTGACTATTGAGCTCCAGGGATCTGTCTGATTCTACTTGCCCGGTGCTGCATCTGCTTTTCTCTTTTAAAAAACTTGATTATTTTTATGAGGGTTCTGGGGAATCAAAGTCAGGTCCTTATGTCTGTGCTGTGTGCTCTTTCTCAGCTGAGTTACTTCTTCAATCTCTTTCTTGTATTTTTTTAAAGCCAAATTATGAATACTGTGTTTGGTTTTATGAGAAGGGAGCGAGTAGCCAATTTAAAAATATTTTCTCTCTCTCTCTCTCTCTCTCTCTCTCTCTCTCTCTCTCTCTCTCTTTCTCTCTCTCTCTCTCTCTC
>NW_026067924.1:25782851-25798162 GCF_014885135.2 Alexandromys fortis | reverse complement strand
TTCCCCCCCCATCAAGTCCCCCTCCCTCGTCAGCCCAAAGAGCAATCAGGGTTCCCTGCCCTGTGGGAAGTCCAAGGAACACCCACCTCCATCCAGGTCTAGTAAGGTGAGCATCCAAACTGCCTAGGCTCCCACAAAGCCAGTACGTGCAGTAGGACCAAAACCCATTGCCATTGTTCTTGAGTTCTCAGTAGACCTCATTGTCCACTATGTTCAGCGAGTCCGGTTTTATCCCAGGCTTTTTCAGACCCAGGTCAGCTGGCCTTGGTGAGTTCCCAATAGAACATCCCCATTCAAACGAGAAAGCTTCTTTCATGTGTTTAATTGCTTTTCCTTGGTTTTCTTTAAGGGATTTGCTGATGTCTTCCAATTTTTTTGTTTGTCTTTTCTTTCATTTCTTTGAGTGAATTTCTCATTTCCTCTTTAAGAGTCTCAACCATTCTCCTGAAGTTATTTTTCAGGTCATTTTTCTTCTGCTTCATCTATATTTGGTTGTTCAAGTCTTGCTGTTGTAGGTTCTTTAGGTTGCTCGTTGTGGTGTTGTGTGTGTTCTTACCTTTTCTACTCATCTTTTCCTCTAATAGGTGTGGTTGGGGCTGTCTGTGATTCTTTTGAATAATCTTCTAGGTGCTAGTGAATCCAAGGCTCAGATGGTTGTTCCTCATGGTACAGTCAGTGCCATGGTTCTAGTTACCACGCTGAGAAGCAAGTGTTGAGAGGTGCCTGACTCGCTTCAGTTAAGCTACAGAAAGCTTAAATAGTTCAGTCACGCTAGTTTTGGGGACAGTCCTACAATTTTAGCAAAGGGTTAATACTTTCATATTCTTAAAATAGTTCATGACATCTCTGGTGACTTGGTGCAGTTATTTAAAAATAATGACAATTTCCTCGGATCATGCTCTTTCAGCCATTCTGGAGCCAGGCTGCCAATTCAGTCTATTTAGTTACATGCTTACTTTATAAATTCTGTAGAGGTTTTATGAGTTTATCACTTAGTTTGCCATTTAATTTTCTGAGTTTATCATTAAATTTATGAGTTTATTACCGGCACTGGACACATCTCGTGTAGTTGTAGCCAATGAAGGGAACAGTTTGTAACGAGAAAAAAGTAATACTTTGCCAGGCATCACACTGGGGCCATTACTTTGCCACTGGACCTCAAGTTCTAGAAACCTGTGTATCAGAACGTTCTGGAAGAACTAAAACTCGGGGTTAAGCTGCAAACATTTCCCAATAAGTAAATAACCTCAACAGAAGTGATTCTTGTAAGCAAAATGTGCATGCACCTAAGAACTTGAATAAAACGAAACCAAAATGAGGTATCTAAGAGCAGTAACTCCATACAAAAGATGGAATGTGTTTGAATAGCTAGGGCTTGTCTTCCATTAGTATGGACATTGCTGCCAGCTGAGGGGCTAAGATGCCCTGGAGTCCTAATACTGTGATAAACCGCTAGGACAGTGCATTCCACTGTCAATGGTGTTTTTGCTGGACGATGGAAATGTATTTAAACTCACTGACATAGTAACAGACTCAGTGACATACATCCAGGCTCCCATCAATATCTGTATCTTGCTCGATCCTTTCTACTAAGGATGCTTCAGAATCAAGATTAAAGACGCTTGGGATGAAAACCATGTTTGGGCTACATGGTGGTTTAGCACGCACATATCATCGAGTCAGTCGGAAGTGCTCCAAAGCAAAACCTGATCAAGGATGTTATCTGTCCTTGTTAATAATTTCCCCAGTTAGTCAGCTATCTTAATGCACAGAAAATATCGCCACATAAAAACAGAGTTAACTCTCCCAACCCTGGACTTGCAAAACGTCCAAAAGTAAAGAGTCCACTCGACTTCCAACAAATGTTGCAGAAGCATTTGACAAAATGTTAACAACTCTTAAAAGATACATTTCCATCAAATTGGATTTTACCAAAATGCTTTGTGTTTTTTTTTACTTCCGCTATTTTTGATTAGCATAAAAAACAGCCCTTCATACAACCTTAGAAACTGATATTAAATGAAGGATTTTTCTGAAAAGTAATCTGGGCTGTACTTTTTTTTTATTTTAACCCTAAATTCCTTCTGTCTGGTTCTACCATAGTTTGGCTGGCTTTGGTTGGTTTTTATCAACCCCTAGCTAACACCCACATTCCAACATATTCCATAAAATGCATTAGATTTACAGTTGTTTGAGAACAAGATACTACAGATCACAGCACAGACTGAGATGAGCAACAGCTCCAATGATTTGCACATCTCCGAGGTACAAATCCCTTGGCACCAGGAAATGCTGCCTAATTTGGACGAAGCTCATGTGTGAAGGGGCTTTCACTAAGGGTGTTCAGATGTGAAGACTATCCTCTTACCCTGGTGGGTTCGTAAGGCTGAATCACATGTTCTACCAGGGACCTCCACAGAGGAGGTAACCATGGTGGCATAGATTAAAATGATGCACCTTTAAGTCCAAGGGAGCTGGAAGCCCCAGGAACTGGAAGAGACGAGTAAGTGGTTTTCTCCTATAGTCTCCAGCGCAGCCATATTGGCAGCATAATTGGGAAATTCTGTCCTTCAGAACCACAAACAGAATACATACATTTCCACCATTTGAAGACACCAATTTTATGGAAACCTTTTTTAGTTACAACAGAAAATAAAATACACACTATTTTATTTTTTCCTTGAAATTCAAATTGCAATAGTTAAGGAGACGCTTATATGAATGGAAGTACACCCTTTAACAAAAGCTTGTGTGCATTTTTGTGTGTCTCTCTCTCTCTCTCTCTCTCTCTCTCTCTCTCTCTCTCTCTCTCTCTCTCATCTCTCTCTCTCTCTCTCTCGTGTGTGTGTGTGTGTGTGTGTGTGTGTGTATGTAGCTATATCTCCTTAACAGCACTGGTGCAAGATAAAGCTAAATGCTTTTGTGCAAAGTGCATTTTACTGTCTAGAAACATATAATAAATTCCAGTGGTTAGGATATATAGTGCTGGGGAAAAAAAAAGGATATATAGTGCTGTTAATAACTCTGATACTAGAAAACTGTATTAAATATGTAGCTGAAATTTTAAATGGAATAAAAAATTGCAAAGAATCCAGAAATTCAATTTTTCCTGCTTGCATATTTCTGGGTATATGTAGGGATATTTTGTTTATGTTTTAATAAATAAAGCTTGCCTGAAAATCAGAGTGTACAGCTAATACACTAGAGGCCAGGCAGGTGGTGGCACACACCTTTAATGCCAGGACTCAGAAGACAGAGGCAAAGGGATTTTTGCTGGTTCAAGGCCACCCTGAGCTTCACAAGACTGAATCTGTCTGAAAGGGAAACAGAGCTCACACAAAGGTGATCCCAGCACTTGGGATCACACACCTTTAATCCCAGCACTAGGGAGGTGGAGACAGGAATATAAGGCAGAAGGAGACAGGAGCTTAGTGCAGTCTGAAGTTTGATGGAAGAGATAAAAGAACTCCCTAGTGACTGGCAACCTTGCTTCTCTGACTTCAGGCAAGTTTTATTTGTTAAAACACAAACAAAATGTTACTACAGGTGTGGGGCCACACAGAGAGTCTGGATTACGTACATTGTGTTTTCTTTAAAATTTTTGACTGTGAAGGAGCTAAGTACAGAGAGACATTTCATTATATGGGCTGCTAAGCTGAACCTGCACATATGTTCTAAAGGTATCTTGACTTCAGAATTTCGATCTAAGGTTATGATGCTTTGGAAAAGTCCATCTATCCCAGTATGGTATGATAGACCATGTCCTCCTGAAAGGTTGCTGTGAACACCCTCAAAAAATTACTTCACTCAACTGCCAACTGAGATGAACCTGGCACACAGGTTACCCCATAAAAGATATGATTAACAGCGCCCCCATTCAGCAGGAAGCAGTTTGGAGAGAAAAAACTACGCCCATGTTCCCAAATATTGTTTATAAATGTTCTTTTACATTTAAAGGGGGATATGATATAGATATGAATAATTTGCATTGGTATGGATTTTATGGTCAATTTTGTTATATGTATATGTATTTTTGAACTTGATTAAGGTATTGTGATTGTGTAGTTCATTTAAAAATGTAATGTATAATTAGGAAATATAGGTTGTTAATGGATAATCATCGCTAATAGTTAAGCTTGTAGTCATGTTAATTAGATTTTCTAGATATATAGAGATATATTTCAATTAGATTGGCATTCTTCATATCTTTCAAAGACTGCAGAATATGGCATTTAAAATATTTTAATAACTTAGGACTTTTCATGACAAGGAGACACGTCTGCTCCTGGCAGCACCAGCTACTTCAAGAGGAAGATGGGCATCGAAGAGGATCCTTATGGAGTTTGATAGCCATTTGGGCAAGAAACTGCTCTTGCCTGGACTGTTGCATAAACTGGACACAGAGAACCCGCAGAAAGAGGACTGCTGAACTTGCCTAAAGGTGAGATGGTCTTTCGGGGTTCCTGCTTCATGAAAGAGTCTGCAAGACATTCTGCAGGACACAGCAGAAAGTGACTGAACTGTTTTTGGAATTTCCTGCTTTGTGGAAATATCTGCTGGATACTATGGGCCTGTAGGCCAAAGATGGATGCCCCAACGGTACCAAAGAACTTTGGGTGACTGTCCAGGCAGCGAGATGTCTCTGTCATTTCTAGAGTTTTCTTATTTCTTGTTTACTTAGGTAGTATTATATCCTTCTGGAGTCTTTGATGGAGTTGAAGAATGAATAGATAGTTATAGTTTTCCTTAGTTATGATAAGAGATAAAATAGATATAAATATTGTAACTGTAATTCTTACTTGATAACTGTTTTGTTATATGTAATTTTACTATGTTAAAGTTAAAGCCTTTCTTTTTTGTTTAAACAGAAAAAGGGGAAATGATGTGGGAGTGATTTCTTATTAATAAAGAAACTGCCTCGGCCCTCATAGGACAGAAAATTAGGTAGGCGGAGTAGACAGATGAGAATTCTGGGAGAAAGAAGCTTAGTTATTGAGTCGCCATGTTTCTCCTTCTCCAGACAGACGCAGGTTAATATCCTCTCTGGTAAGCCAGCTCTTGGGCTACATAGATTATTAGAAATGGGTTAGAACAATATGTAAGAGCTAGCCAATAAGAGGCTACAGATAATGGGCCAGGCAGTGTTTGAAAGAATACAGTTTCTGTGTAATTATTTCTGGGCATAAGCCTGCCATGCGGGCGGCCGGGTGCCGGGGACGCAGCCCTGCTGCTCCTAATCCAACAGAGCCACATGTTTTGGAGTAGTTTTTAAAGACTAAACAGAAGACATGAAGGTGAGGAGAGTAGTGAGGTCAGGATGAATCTGGGGGAGGTAGGAAGAGGGCTAGCTGGTGCAAATGATCAACGCCACACGTGAGACATCTTCAAGGAATTAATACAAGTATTTCCTAAAGAATTATATGTAAATATTTCTTTGATAACATTTACATCTTTTAGCATCATATGATTTAGGTAATCTCATTCAAGTGTAAACAGTTGCATTAAATACTTTCTCTATAGATATTTCTACATTGTATAATATTGCCCATTGCATATCTTACATATTTTGAAGATTCCCAGCTCTTAGTCCACACAATTCTACTCTTTCCTTATTTAGGACAATCATATGCATTATTATAAAGTGTGGTTTATATCCTATTTTATTTACATTACATTACATTTCTGGATTATTTTTTCAATATTTAACTGAAATAGTCATTATTTAGTAAAATCAACTTTAAACTCTGATTTCAATTTCCTTTATCTGCTATGAATAACACAGGCAGAGATTCACTTCCTGGCATCCTTATTCAATTGTATTCAATTTGTACTTCTTTATCCTAATATAACTTCCAAGTGCCTAAAGTGAGAAATATTAAAGATCGCTAAGAACTGAGCTCATAAAACACAGCTCCCCCTCTCATCTTTGCAGAGCTGGGCTCCAGGAAGCTTAGCATGGTGTTTGAACCATTCATTTCCTGTCTTTATTACTGTGCTCACGCTGCAGAGGAATGCTTTGGTTCAACCAGCTGCCGAATGGCCCAGAATAGTAAATCACTCAAGCAATTTGATTTGATGGGATCCTGCAGCACCTTTTCTTTTTTTAAATCAGGATTTCCTCATTTCTCACAATTATTTGTTTCTACTTTAAATTAGCTTCCTACAAATAGCCGCATCTGATGTCTACTTAGTTCTCCACAGTTAGTTACAAGAGCCTCTAGTACGTTGCTACAACCTCTACTTAACTAAAGTTGTAAACACAGTTTTGTGTGTGTGTGTTTGTGTGTGTGTGTGTGTATTTATGTGTGCTGTGAAAATGTGCTGTCTATATCTGTGTACAGATATGTTTTCTGTGCTGCACTGGCAGAGCCAGAGAGGACTTTGGGTGCCCTGTTCCATCACTCTCTACATTATTCCCTGAGACAAGGTCTCTCACTGAACCTGGAGCTAGGCTGGCTGCCAGCAAGCCTCAGAAATCCTGCTGTCTCAGAACCTGCAGGCCTGGTGTTACAGCCTACAGGCAAGTGTGTGACCACATCTGGCTTCATATGTGGACACTAGGGATTCAAGTGTGGTTTTCATGATTTTACCCACTCTTGCCCTTGCAGAAATCTTTTTAGGAAAAGTCACCCTGATGGGTGTAGGTTCTCCCAATTCTCTAAGGATATTTTAACAATTGAGTCAATCAAGAACGGTTGGTCATCTTCCCACAACCAGCAGTAACTTCTACTTTTGAAGGAAAACCATTGTATTCTTCTGAAATTACCTCTAACCTTTCTTGAAAACTCTAAACACAGTCTTTGAAATCTCAAGGTTAACTCTGATATAGCTGCTAAGCTGTACATTATTGCCATCCAACAAAAACATTTCTGATTTAATAATGAAGCAGTTAGGAAGCCTGTTTTTCATGTAGTAAAATTTAGCAGAAACTCGAGTCATTATTAATCACAGTTATTAACAAGATTTTTCAAGGGATTGTTGGGAAATCCTTTGGGAACCCTATGGACGTCATCTAATAGAACCAAACTCCATAATTATAACCAAGATCCAGAGCTTTGACTGGTTATTAATGGCTTTCTACTAGACTATGAATATGGAGATAGATTGATTTGCTAACAGACATTTTCGCAGGCTATAAAGGCCATAGACTTATGGAAAGGAGTTTAAATGAAAAGTGGTGAGAGATAGTCACTAAGAGTCTTGGAGGAGTTATATCAGTGTTCCAGTGAGCATAAGAAGAAAGAAGGGTAGTGTTGGTGAAGGAACACTCGTGGATGACTGAAGTTTCTAGACAGAAAAACTAAAAAATTCAGCCTTATTGAACATCTTCTCGGAGCCCTACACTGTGAGGGGGTCTATCCAGGGTTACCAAGGACAGCAGGATAAACTTGTAAAAAGCGAATTATTCCATTTTATCTTCTAGACATTTAGTAAATAAACAAAGGAACTGACTCAGGAGACTCGGAACTCTTTCACAAGGCAAGCGGTTTGGTCCGAATGTTAAATGTGATTACACATGATCTAGGCAGAAGAGAAAGGGAAGGGTCTTCTAGGTCAGAAGACATGGACTAGTTAGTCCACAACCTTCTGACAGAAAAGAGCTGAAAATGTTGAAATGTTGTGTGGAGTGCTGGCCAAGGACCCAGCTTGGGTGAATATAAGGTTTAGCTGGCTATGGGTCTGAGAAAATACCTATTATATGGCTTCTTACCCTACTGGAAATGTGCCAAGGTTTTTTGTTACAAAGGGGGTTTAGCTATTGGAGATGTACACAAAGTAAAACCATCAGACATTGTGTGGTGGATGAATGATAAATGTTCCCAGAGTCTCATATCTTTCAATGCTCGGTCCCCAGTAGGTTGAATTCTTTGGAAAGGCTTAGGTTATGTGCCCTTGTTGGAGGTGTGTGACTGGAGACAGGCTATGAAGCTTCAAACTCCCTCACCATTCTTAGTGTATCTCTCTCTGCGTCATGGCTGTGTCTCGAAACGTAAGTCTTCAGTTACTGCTCCAGTGCCAAGCCTCACTGCCTGCTGGCATGCTGCTACCATGAGGGTTTCCAACCTTTTAGAACTATAAACCCTAAATTAAACTCTTTCTGTTGTAAATTGTCTAGGGCAGGGTGTCATATCAGAGCAATAGTCTGCAATGATGTGCTCGATATGACTCCAGCGACCCTTATGGTATTTCATTGTCCTTGACATCAGAGATCCTTTGTGACATGTTTAGTCGCTTTTTTGCTTGCTTGTTTGTTTGTTTAGTGTGTGTGTGTATATGCGGGCACTTCTGGAGGCCAGAGGAAGGTGTTGCATCCCTGAGAACTGGAATGAAACGCAGTAGTAAGCCACCCAATGTGGGTTCTGGGAACAGAATTCCAGTCGTCTGTAAGAGCGGCACACACTCTGAACCACTGTGCCATTTCTCCAGCCCCATGAACATTTTAATTTTTGTATGTTATAGTATATGCCTCCTCTATGTGGAAGCTGTAGGAATATTCCCAAAGGAGACTGGCTAATGAATGCTGACAGGTTCATGTTAGTAGTTAGTAACATGCTAGTGTTAGTAGATCGTGAGATGGAGCTTTGGTCTCTTCTGAGTGCTGGGTTGTGCAGGCCCTTGGTAGTCTGGGCAGGGAGTCCAGATGTCTTTTTTTTAAATCCTCGTTCTGGGAGAAATCATTTAAAATGTGCTTCCTCCATGAAAAGGAGGAAAAGGCAGAATTAACATTGAGAGTTTGTGCATCTCCATCTCCACACTACACTACCCCATAGACAAAAAGCCACTTAACAGCATCATTTGTTGATATCCTAGAAATTTGAGTTTTTAAAAAGTGTTAAATTAGCGATGGATTGCTATTAATTTTAGAAAATTTGGGGGGGCTGGCTTATTTGTATATTGAGCATTGGGTTTTTATTTTAAATCAATAGCACGAAAGGCAAATAATCTTGATTTGAGAAGGCCACTGAAATCATATATACAGAGAAGTTAGAAAGTAGCCGAGCTTCCAGACGTGAATCTGTGTTTCATGGAGAGACAAGAACATATGTATTTTGAAATCTTGTTGTACGTGTGTGTGCATGTATGGTTGTGGAGTGTGGGTATAGTGTATGTTCAGATGTGTGTATAGGTATATGAACCTGTGTGTATTCAGAGGACAGTGGAGGACCCAGGTGTCCTGCTCCATCATTCTCCACTTTAATCCCTTGAGACAGAGACTTTCATTAAGCCTGACCAAGGTTAGAGGTCAGAGGTCAGCAGTCCCAGCCCTCCTCCTATTTTTGCCCCACTCCCATCACTGGAGTTACAGACACACTTGGAGCCATACTCAGCTTTTAATGGATGCCGGGATCCAAACTCGGGTCCTTATGCTTGCACAGCAAGTGCTCTTACCCACTGAGCCATCTGCCCAGCCCCAAGGAGACACTGTTTGCGAGCACAGGCACAGTTATGCTTCCCATTTCCCTTGGGATCAATGGGCCAATCATGGCACTGCAGTCTCGTGAATCAGTATGACACTTACTTGACTTGCTGAGCTTAATAAAGACATCATTAGATGGTTATCCCAGGATTACTAAAAGTGATTGATTAAGCCTCCTGTTAGAAAACTGGCCTGGTTGAGCAACAGAGCTGAAACCTTGTTTCTCCAACATGCGAACCGTTGCTTTGTCACCAGCTTTTAAACACACATCCCAAATTACACTCCAGATTCAGGAATATGTCCAGATCGATGTCCCTACTTGCATCGCCCTATTTTCTGACCAGGTAATAAAAGTTCAGTATTAAATCCATGCTTCAGCACAGACAGGAGCTGAGTTTTGACTAGACAACAAAGCAATGGCCCCATTTGTTTGTTCTCCTTGTTATGAAGGTGGCAGAGTTTCCTCACTAGAGGCTTTCTGTCCATCTCCAGGCACCGTAACAGTTCTCATCAGAACATCTGATCATGACAGTCCTGAGGGTTTCTCCTTTAGAGTCTACAACAGTGCTACACATTCGACGAATAGGGCACTCACAGAAACATATGTACCGTTGAAAAACAAGACATGGAAACCCTGCTGAAACACTCTTTTGGATACGATTAGCATTTGAAGTTGGTGAGTATCAGTGTCGAGTTTTGTATATGAAGTGACACGGAAGAGAGTTACATGCATGGATTCTTTCATTTATAAAAAGGAGATGCAGCATTACAAATCAGCTTTATTGGTATGTGTTTGTGTGTGTGTGCGTGCATGCATTTGCGTGTGTGTGTGTGCATGTGTGCATGTATGTGCCTTACTATCGTGGAGCACTAGCCTAGCATGGGCAATACCCCATATAGCAAACAAGACAAACAAACCAAGGAGACCATCTAAGATAACTTAGCAGGTAAAAGATCTTGCTGTAAAGCCTGAAGATCTAAATTTCATTCTCATAACCCAACTAAACTCAGAAGCAGAGAAGCAACTCTATAAAGTTGTCCTGTGATCTCTACATGTGTTATGACTTCTGTGCCTCCATCATGCACACACACACACATAAGCAAACTGGTTAAAAAGAAAAATAATTTATATATTATTATTGTAAATGATTACATGTATTAATACTTCCTTTTCCACATAAACAAACAGGCTAGCATGTAAACACATGTCACACACACACACTCACCTTATGCACGGATGCACACACAATCACATGAGCCCAAACATGCACACACATGAAATACAGGCACCCACAAGCACAGACACACATATACACATTCTGTTCCCTTACTTTGTACATGCTTTTTTATGTACTTCACATGATAGCAGATGACGGAATGTCTAAGACACCCTACTGCATCGCCACAAACTTTGTAGATGGTGGACATCATTCAATTTCAATACACATCTGTAGGTACATTAGTTAAAATATAGTTAAAAAAAAGTCAACAAAACATTTAACTTCAAACACATTAAATAGAGACTGAAAATACTGTTAGGAAATAACCCCAAGCCTTTCCAAGTATCACCACTGGGGATAATAAAAGCAGTTCCTTTTATTATTGCATTATCCTTGCTATACCTCTCAAACTCCATGAACATGCGAAGCTGCAGCAGTGTGCCAATGCCTACATGACTCCGCTCTATTTCTGCTTACATAACCAGATGAATATTCTTTACATATAATTCATTTAAAGATTACCTCTAAAATAGCTCATACACTGAATACTGGCGACACTGTCAGGCCAATTTCCTCTCTTGAAAGATGTCTGTGTTAACTCAGTGCTTCCGTGTACCTATCTATAGCCATGCATGGTGGCTCAGATGCTCGACATAACTTTTGCTTCTTCATAATTTGAACCCATCAGCTCAGTGGAGCCTCCCTGTGTGCGGCTGGTGTATACACTGTGGTGACAGATGCCAGGGGCCTTCCTGAGCCCGAAAGGACCGCGTTAGGGCAGGTGGGATGGCTCACAATATGAAAGCTTTTACTGTACTAGGCCAAGGACCTGAGTTCAAGCCCCAGAAACCTTTTAGAGTGAATGGATACCCAAATGTCCCTTGAACTTCACAGGTGCACCATGATCTATGCATGCCCCCTCCTATACCCAACATTTAAAGGAAAAACATCATGTTAATGGGATTAGTGGTCTTTCTTGTCAAAACTGTAGAATGGTACAATTTGATAATGTGCATTGAACAATTTTAAGTCCTTTTCGATGTGGTGTTTACTTTCTTACTCATTGATGTCGGGTTCTCTCTGTTTTAGTTCTGTTATCTCCCACTCTATTTTAAAATAGAAGCTCAAGCATATACAGATGTTTAAAAATCCCTAACACATACATTGTCTACACTTACAAAATCAGATTAATATGATTTTTTTTCTTGGACATATGAAATATGTATTTTAAGTATTTGTATAAAGCACACGCATGCTTTCTCTCTAGTATATGAATGTTTATATGCACAAATATAGGTGCTTTCATATGTATATTCATATTTTATGGGGAGCTATAGAGAATGCTCAGCAATTAAGAGTACATATAGCTCTTGAGAGGACCTGGACTCAGTTCTCAGCACCCACATGATGGCTCACACCCATTTGTAATTTCTGTCCAGGATATTAGTATCTTCTTCTCATCTGCATGGGCACTGTACACACATGGTGCACATACCTACACTTAGATACACATGCATATACATATAAATTAAATGATTCATAATACTTCATGATGATCTCAGTTTGGTAATGTTGGGCAAAAGTAATTACAACAAATACAGTAATTATTATGATAGAATAAACCTTTAAAAGTATTTTCTTAGAAATTCGTATAGAAGTAATCATTCTATTCCAAGCTAATGCCAAGTTGAAAACCATATTGCTGCTGAGAGACTGATCCCCAAAATAATATGCTTACTGATAAAATGAGAAGGTAACAGAGTAGCTCCCCATTTTTCTTTTACCTTTCTTTTGATTTTTTTAAAACCCATTTTATTTTAATCATGTGTATGTGCCTATGTGGAGCATGTGCATGGGAATGCAGGTACCCATGGAGGCCAGAAGAGGGCATCTGCCCCTCTAGAGATGGAAGTACAGGGGCTTGTGAGTCTCTGTGATATGGATGCTGGAACTGAATTTGGATCCTCAGGGGGAGCAGCTTGTGCTCATAACTGCTAAGTCATCATGGTCAGCCTCCCTTCTTGTGAGTTTTTGAGATGGGTCTCATGACATCCAGGCTGATCTGGAACTGGCTATATAGTTGAGGATGCCCATGAACTTATCCTCTTGCCTTTGCTTCTCAGGTTACAGGATTATAGGTATAAACCACCAAGCCAAGATGACTTAAACATTTTTAAGACACTTAAAATCTTTTGCTAAAATTAGTTGACAGGATATAAACATGGAGTATGTTGAAGGTGGCTTTTTATCATTTTCCTGGTTATAACCGTTTAGAGTTACCTAGATAATATCTTTAAGATAATATACATATCAAAGACTTTGCTAGAAATATTTGAACCATAACAAACATAGTTATTTTCTGTTCAATCTCAGGTCACAGGGTGTTCACTGGCATCATGGATTTAATCAATACGTGCACATTGAAAGACATTGGGAAACAAGAATAATTAAGACAGAGACTTCCTTCAAAAAACCAACATATAGATTTGTGTATCAATCACTGCAAAATAATAGAACCTGGTCTACAAGAGAGACATGGACACATCACAGAGAGGGAAACATGGAAGGGAAGAGTCAGCTATAAGAGGAAGACTAAGGCAATTTCCACAGATGACACAGCATGCAAACTGAGCTTGCAAGGAAGAACAGGAGTTTGATTGACACACCACTTGTGCAGTCACGGCAGGTACTGGGTTAGAAAGCTTTCACACAGAACTCAGCTAGCAAAGGAGCAGAAACAATTGACAGCTCCCACTTGAGCCTCCCATATACCTTTCAGGGCACACAGAGCTTCTCAGTTCTACTCTCAGGAGGTTCATTTAGGCCGTGCTAGAACGAGCTATGAAATTGAGGATGATCCTTTTTTATTGATTTTATTGAGCTCTACATTTTTCTCTGCTACCCTTCCTGTCTCTTCCCTCCCCTTCAACTCTTTCCCATGGTCCCCATGCTCCCAGTTTACTCAGGAGATCTTGTCTTTTTCTCCTCCCCATGTAGATTAGATTCATGTATGTCTCTCTTAGGGTCCTCATTGTTTTCTAGGTTCTCTGGGATTATTCATAGCAGCATTATTTATCTTAGCCAGAACCCAGAAACAACCTAAATGCCTCTCAGCCAAAGAATGGATAAGGAAAATGTGGTACAGTTACACAATGGAGTACTACACAGCAGAAAAAATAACGACATCTTGAAATTTGCAGGCAAATGGATGGATCTAGAAAACATCATATTGAGTGAAACCCAGAAAGACAATTATCACATGTACTCACTCATAAATGGTTTTAAAACATAAAGCAAAGAAAACCAGGCAGAAATTGAGGATGATCTTGACCTTCCGATCCTCCTGTTTCCACCTTCCAGGTGCTCCGATGCTATTATGCTGGGGACTGAACCCAAGGAGTGACACATGCTAGGTGAGTATTCTACAATCCACACACCCAGTCACTTAGCAGGTTCTCATATTAGGGGACTCATCTCTTACCTTTCCTTGTCTCTGCCATGATAACACTATTCTTAATTATGGCTACATCTTATCTACCAATTCTTTAAATCCCACTGATAAAGATTTTACATTTTCTGTCACCAATTTACATCAGAATTCAAAGTCTGAATGCCTCATGTCTTCCCTGTACTCTGTCCATCTCTACACTGAATAACACACTTCACTGATTTCTGTGTGTTTAGAGATGGCAAACTTCGTTATCTAGGGAAACTGCCTTAGTCTTCCTTTTAAACCTGGTTTTTCTCCCCTGGGTTTCTTTATCTGTGATGCGTACATGCCTCTATTGATTTGATTGTGTGTGTTTAGAGGTGCACTTTTTTAAAAAAAATTAGATTGAAACCCAATTTAATTGGCTTCCAACAGAGGGAAACTTCTAAAATTACAAATAAATTTTAGGGCAACCTACTGACTGGGAGAAGATCTTCACCAACCCCGTAACAGACAAAGGTCTGATCTCCAAAATATATAGAGAACTCAAGAAACTAGACTCTAAAATGCTAATTAACCCAATTAAAAAATGGGGCACTGAACTGAACAGAGAATTCTCAAAAGAAGAAGTTCAAATGGCCAAAAGACACCTAAGGTCATGCTCAACCTCATTAGCAATCAGGGAAATGCAAATCAAAACAACTTTGAGATATCATCTCACACCTGTCAGAATGGCTAAAATCAAAAGCACCGATGATAGCCTTTGCTGGAGAGGCTGTGGAGGAAGGGGTACCCTCATCCATTGCTGGTGGGAATGCAATCTTGTGCAACCACTTTGGAAATCAGTGTTTCGGTTTCTCAGGAAATTCGGGATCAACCTACCCCTGGACCCAGCAATACCACTCTTGGGAATATACCCAAGAGATGCCCTATCATATGACAAAAGCATTTGTTCAACTATGTTCATAGCAGCATTATTTGTAATAGCCAGAACCTGGAAACAACCTAGATGCCCTTCAATGGAAGAATGGATGAAGAAAGTGTGGAATATATACACATTAGAGTATTATGCTGCGGTAAAAAACAATGACTTCTCGAATTTTGCATGCAAATGGATGGAAATAGAAAACACTATCCTGAGCGAGGTAACCCAGACCCAAAAAGATGAACATGGGATGTATTCACTCATAATTGGTTTCTAGCCATAAATAAAGGTCACGGAGTGTATACCTGGTGAACCTAA
>NW_026067924.1:25754081-25782038 GCF_014885135.2 Alexandromys fortis | reverse complement strand
GGGAGGCTGGGAGGAGGCGGAAACTTTTTTTTCTTATTCTCAATAAAAAAAAAGAAAGAAAAAAAAAACAAAAAACAAATAAATTTTAGGGAAAACATCATGAATAGAATGGCTAATAAGACAGTAAAAATAAGTAGGAATCCATGAGGCTCTATTTAGTAAGGCTGGTATTCCACACTAATGACCCTACTTATTCTTTCCATTATAGCCTAATGTCTAACAAGGCAGTAGAATGTGAAGACTGTGAACACTAAGAGACCGTAAGTGTGGAAAGGGAGAGCCGGTAAGAAAAATAGACCAGTGGCATCTCTTTACAAGGTTCCTCAGGGACAGTGAAGCAGTAGCCACACACTATGGTCCTGGTACAAAGGACTGTACTCCAAGAGCCATTATTCTCAGCAGCCTCCTCCACAACCGCCACAGCTCTCTTCATGGAAAACCCCGCTGAGAAAACAAACAAGAAGGACAGAGCACACGCAGAAGCCACAGATAATATCATGACCTGAATTAAAAGTCAGATGGAATTTACATGCGAAACTCTCTGGCTGCTAATGTGGGCGGATCGAGAAGTGGCTAAACCAAACACTGCTCGGCTGTTTCAGGTGATTTATAATTAACGTGTGCGGGGGACAGGCTGTGGCTTTCTGGTGTGAGCGAGAGCCTTGGGTTTGGCAACTGCTGGACTCCAGACATGGACAAAGCGTGGGTTCACGAGCTTGGCTCTGTTACCACCCTCGTTATCAGCACTGCCCACCTTGGGAACAAATCATGACTCATTTGGAAAATGTCACCCATTATGAACCACTGAATTTTATCCAACGCAGGTCCCGAGGACAATATTGGATGTTTATTCATAACAAGACAAGTTTAGGATCCGATGCTGAGTGAGAACTAAATCCCCCTTTCCTCTTAGTTTTGTGATGTGATCTACATTTTCCCTCTTTACCTCCCCGTTTCTTTTCCTGAACAACAAAGCAAATGAAGTAACAAAGAAGTGTGGTAATGGCCCAAACTTAATAACAAATAAAACACGGGTCTCCTGCTTACAAACTCTGATAGGCATATGTCTATCTAGCTATCATTCATCTGTCTGTATATCACTTCTTGTGTGTGTGTGTGTGTGTGTGTGAGAGAGAGAGAGAGAGAGAGAGAGAGAGAGAGAGAGAGAGAGATGTGTACAGTCTCAGATTCCTCAGTGTGTGTACAGAGGTCAGAAGACAGTGTGTAGGTTTTGGAGAATGAACACAATAAACACAGTTCCTCAGATTTGGTCACAAGTGCCTTTAACAAGTGAGCGATCACACCAGACCTATCTATCTGTCTTCTGAGACAGACAATTTTAGTATATAGTCCTGGATATTCCAATACTCTCTATGCAATCTAGGCTGGTCTGAAGTCCCCCTGCCTCAGTATCCCTAATATGCTGGGGTTCCAGGCATGCATTACCATGCCTGGCTCTGTTTTATTTTTTTATACGGGATGGCATATTCAATGTATCCTTGTAATTTGTAACTTGATTTGAATAATTTGCTGTCTTTTAAAAAACCTTACCTACCCCACATCAGACAGGGCTGATCTCCAAAATATACAAAGAACTCAAGAAATTGATCATCGAAAGAACAAATAATCCAATAAAAAATGGGGTACAGAACTAAACAGAGATCTCTCACCAGAGGAAACTAAAATGGCTGAGAGACACTTAAAGAAATGCTCAACATCCTTAGCCTTCAGAGAAATGCAAATCAAAACAATTCTGAGATTCCATCTCCTACCTGTAAGAATGGCCAAGATCAAAAACACTGATGACAACTTATGCTGGAAAGGATGTGGGGTAAAGGGAACACTCCTGCACTGCTGGTTGGAATGCAAGCTGGTACACCCATTTGGATGCCAGTATAAGTGATTTCTCAGAAAATTAGGAAACAACCTTCCTCAAGACACAGCAACACCACTTTTGGGTATGTATCCAAAGGATGCTCAATTGTGCCACAAAGACAAGTGCTCAACTATGTTCATAGCATTGTTTACCATAGCCAGAACCTAGAAATAACCTAAATGCCCCTCGACCAAAGAATGGATAAGGAAAATGTGGTACATTTACACAATGGAGTACTACGTAACAGAAAAAAAATAATGACATCTTGAAATTTGCAGGTAAATAGATGAGAAAAGATCATATTGAGTGAGGTAACCCCGACTCAGAAAGACAAATATCATATATACTCACTCATAAGTGGCTTTTAGTCATAAAGCAGTCATCAATAGGATGCGGGTAATCAGAAGCACATGAATGTCTTCTTGGAATAAAATCCAACTGCTCCAACATATTAAGCTAGTTAAAATGCAGACTTATCTCAGCTGTTGTCAGAGGCCATGAGAGTCACAGCAGGTGATGAGTGTTCAGACGTCAATTCATGAGAGGAATGGTTCTCTGATGAAGGTCATCATGTCCAGGCAAAGCCTGCAGGACTATTGACTCTGAAGACTGCTGCTCACATTTGCTGAAGCAGCCTGTGCCTCCCTAATACATGCACTGTAGTGTGTAATTTCATGCGATGTGACTATGCAGTCTCATGATTACAGCTCAGTATTATGGACACATATACCTGTGGGTGGCCAGAAAGATGACTTTTTATTCAGCGGTATAATTGTGATATGTAGAAAATATACTAGGACAAGCTTCATAACTAGATCTATTGTCCCACAAGGACTGTAGATACTTAAAAACCTGCTTTGTTCCTTCTGCTCAGACTAACTGAATACAATTAGCTCACTTTCACCTCAGATCAAGTTCAAGCTAGACTAGAGACTTTTTGTACATAGATCATCAGTTTAAAACTTTACAGCTGTGTACAAAATCAGAGTTGCAGGTGTCTAACCAGGGTTACTGCACCAATCACCCTAAGAAAAACATGCTTGCCGAGTCTAGCTGACAAAAGACCTATGTCTCAGTTTGTCATTGGGTACTTCACCACCAGGCTCTGATCACAGTCTTACTCCTGAAACCTTGTGTTGCCATGGTGAATGGCTTGGTTCCTTATTGTTTACCCTAGGGATGTGCTTTTGACCAGTGAGAGATAACTCTTGTAATTGTTTCATTGCTTCAAGCCTCCTGGAAGAAGAGAGTTTGTGGGCTAGAGGAGAGGAAGCCAGGAGGAATTAGAAGGACAGGAGAATCAGAATAGAAGCGGAACAATAAAGAGACATGACTGAACAACACATGTGTGAGTCTTTCCCCTCAGATTAAGAGCTATCCTGAGTTTCCTTTTGCTGCTCTGTGGCTTCTGACCCAGACACTGGGAGATGGTCTTGTGGAGCAGGCCTCTCACGCTATTGATAAGTTGTAGTGATATGGTACTAAAGAACCAGAAGACACTGCAATCTTCCAATGGCTTTTTACAGTCAATTAACAGCTAAATTTCCTAGTTTGAGGCTCTGTTAATATGACAAAAGCTGACTAAAAGTAGCTTGAGGAAGAAAAGGGTTTATCTGGCTTATAAGTTACAGTCTATCATCTAGGGAATCCAGGGCAAGAAGACAAGGCAGGAACCTAGAGGCAGGAACTGAAGCAGAGAGCATGGAGGAGTGCTGCTTATTGGATTGTTGGTTTTTAAATACAGCCTAATCCTGCCTGCCTAGGGATGGGAGCACCCATAGTGGGCCAGACTCTCTGACCATCATATTAGTCATGAAAATACCCCATAGATATATTCATAGGCCAACGTGATGGAGGCAGTTCCTCAGCTGAGCGTTCATCTTCCCAGATGTGTCAGGTTGATAACAGTTATCACAGTACCCTATGGACACTCATATTTAATGCAGGCATATTTTAGGCTGTGCCTTTTTCTGACAATGGACTGAAACTGAGAGACTAATTCTGATCACATTTCATATTAGCAACACTATGGACAATTTTCATTATAAAATTATACTTTAAAAACACATCTCAGTACATAACCACAAAAAAATAAAGTTGAATAAAGATACCTACAAGTGGAGAGTCTTTATGTTGTCTATCATGATGGGAAAGGATATGGTTCATTCAATCCACAGTCCACTGAGCAATGCAGAACAGAAGTAGATGCCATTACCAGTCATACCTAGACACACACACAAAAAAAATTTCCAAAATCAGCCAATAGGCATCAGCGATACCATTTTTATAAGAGCGTCTTTTCAAGCTGCATCATAATAGCAGTAAAAGAGTCTGATCAAAAAAGAAGGCACAGGAAGGACTTTCATTTATATACCTCTGTTTTGCCCACAGTGTGAAGTACAGCCATGAGAACATGCTGTTTATTTAGTCAGTGTAAAGTATGACTAAGAAGTAAATTTAGTGCAATGCTAAGTAAGATTAAGAAATGTTGTAGTAGAAACTTGCTACAATGTTTCTGAGGATGCATAAACTTACCAGTAAGAAACAAATTGCACAAAAAGCAAGCATATCTTCCCGATGAGGATTTGGTATGATCTGGGAATTATGCTAATTCCTATATATGATATTTCATTTAGTCTTGATAACAAAACTTCAGTGTGGATCACCATCTTGTTTTATAAATCCCAAAGACTGGGTCCCACATCCTTTAGAACATGCAAAGCGCATTTCAACCTATTTGCTTGAGTTCCATGGTCAGGAAGCACAAGTAGCAGATGTCAAAAATATCACATACAATGGAATAAACGACTTTATTAGGCCCTGTGGCTCTTTAAAATGTTCTATCCCTTGCTGTCTTAATGTGGGTACAAACAAAGCTCTGACTTCAGGATAGTGCCTACTACGTGTGAATATTTGCCAAGCGAATAGAAAGAATGTGCGGTACCCACAATCTTAGGACTAGCGTATAATTGTCAGGGTTTGAATTCACACTTATGTCTACCTCGTCATTTACTGGTCAATGTTATGGTCTTGTTTGAACACATGCCCAAGAAGGAAAAAATAGAATGAAAGTATTTGAAAAATCATTTGAATGAAATTCAAATACGCTATTCAACAATTACATGTTGGTTGTTTAAATTAGTTTAATTAGCAAAATCTCTTCAAAGACCAACGTGTTTAAACAATGAAATTCTACCAAGAGGAAACAATACACTCTTTTTCTAGATTAGATGCTAGCCTGTTAATTGACTGAGATACCTTCCATCATCCTGGGATGCCCAAAGGAAGGGCTGCAGGAATGCAAGGAAAATTGAAATTATCACAGTATATAGGGCTTTCTATAGGCAATCGAGAGCTGGGAAATTAGGAGCTAGGAACAGTTATTCTGGAACATAAGGAAACAGCTGGCTTGGAAGCTCTAATGATTCACCCATGAGAAAAGCTCAGTGCTGTGTGGTTCAGTACAGGAGAGGATAAAACTCAAGCCCACCATCGCCTGTTTCTGCAGTCTGTGAAGTAAGAATGGTTTTACATCTTTAAACAATTCATAAAAATTGCATAAGTTGTTTTATTTCAAATAACAGGCTGTGTGAAGTTTTACTGGGACATGAACATGTTTATGCACATAAAGATTCTAGTTTCATTTATGCCTCCATGAGAGAACTGTGCCTTTGTGAAATACAGTCTGCCCTGCTAGTCTAAACTAGCCATGCAGACATCCTTTGGTACCATTAGGGAATTTGCCCAATCCCTCAGTGCTCAAGTGGGTTGAAAGCATCTCCATCCGTATGACTTTACTTAAGGGCAAAGCGTGGACCATAACAAGAATGCCTAGACGAGAGAAAAACAAACAAACTTTGAGGTGAGAGTTCACAAGGGTGGGTTATATAGCAGACTCAGGATGCAGTCTTCCGTGTAGGGGTCTTTCCAATTAAAAGGCATGAAAAAGATAACAGTTACCTGAGCCCCTGCTTTGTGCTCTCAGCAAATGTGAGAAACTGAAAACAAGATGCCAACGATTCTTCTTTACTCACAGAAATGAATTAAGCACAAATAATGGAGAAGATGACCAAATGGCTCCCCATCCAATAATAACTCCAAGCAAAGGAAACCTGGGTTTGAGTTGGAAAAAATCTGACCCTGAACAAAATTTCCAGCATATATGTATATGTATATGTATATGTATATATATACACACACACACACACATATTATACACATATATTATTTTAGGGTCTTGAAAAACTGACTTCATTGCCAAAGCCAACGTCTATCACCTCTAGAACAGGGTTGCTCTGAGTGCTTCCAGCATGAGTGTGCAGGGAAAACACAGTGTGCTTTGTGTCATGTGATCTTCACTAGCTCTGTTCTCTTGGCTCTGGCTCCATCCCAGGCTCTTCTAGTCTTTTGCTACTGTTAATGCATCTGCTTTACCTACTATGGGTGATTTGGTTTTCCAATGTATAGACTTCTCCTGGGCCCCATTCCTAACTTTCACCTTGTGTCTTCTCTGAGCAGACTACAGCTTTTAGCTTTAGGCTTTGTTTAGATAACTGGTAAAATTGTGTTCCTTTGGAACTATAAACTCACTTGATTCAGAATTCTAATCCAGGAGGTATAAATATTTTGACACAACATTTGGTACATAAATTGTTATTATATCTCGTATCATCTCATTTTATGTCAAATAATGTTCTGTCTACGTGGGAGCTCAGGAGGTGGAATAACATGGAGACCTCAGTTAAATCCAAGAATCTATGTTAAAATCTAGGTGTGGTGGTATGTGATTGTAATTACAACATTTGGGAAGCAGATAAGGCAAGATTTCTGGGGCTCACTGAACAGGTAATCTGCTCAGTAAATTCCAGGCTAGTGAAAAACTCTTCTGAGAGAAAGAGAGCAAGAGGGAGGAGAGAGAGAGACCATGCGTGAGAGAAAGCACCTGAATGTACCCATAACATACTACTAGGACAACTCGTGGGAGTCAGATTCTCTCCTTCCCCCGTGTGGATCCTGGGTACTGAACTGAAGTCATCAGGCTTGTTGGCAAGCACCTTTACCCACTGAGTCATCTCACCTGCACAGTATATGGAATCCTAAAGTCTAGACACTTCCAGACAACAAACTAAACTCGTTCTCACTTTTGCTCTAAGCTGCTTTCCACAGATAATTCACTGGGTAAACAATAACCGGAAGCTGTCTTTAAAGATGTTTATTAGTTTTCTGAGACTTGATCACATTCACCATCCCTTTGTCTACTTTCCCCAGACCCAGTCCCACCACTATACACCCAGTTTTGTGGGTTTTTTTTTTTTTTGCTTTTGTTTTCAAAATCCAACAAGACCAATTTGTGCTGCCCAAATGATCTCAAGTGTGTGATCTTCCACTGGAATGTGGGGGGCTTGCTATTTGAAACAACAAAAGGGAGAGATCTATATGATGGCTTAATATCATAATAAACATTGAGGCTATGTTGATATGATGTGTATAAAAGCACAGAGTATAGAAGAACAATGCAGTCCTTTGCTGATAGATTAGTGGGAAGGCTGCGTGGCTGTCGATAAGCTGTTTTGAGTTCCTTGGTTTTTCTGAGAGAATAAAATCTGATGGAGCTCAAATGTACACTTAAAAAAAGATAACGCGTATAGAGTTCTACAATAAGTAGTAAACCCCCCCCCCCAGACCGTCAGTATGGACTCTCATTTCTTAGAGCAAGACCAACCTTCGTAGGAGATGTTTATTAGTCTATTTTTCCAAGCACAATGGAAACACTTAGAGAAAGATTTAGAGACTACTGAAGTGAAGTTTTATTTGAAAAGTAGTCATTTAAAGCACCTTTTTTACTTAGAATAGACACAGTTCACTGTACAGCTTCCTACCATCATAAGCAATTAGCACATTGTGATGCTAACTTCCTGCAAGTGAAGGTTGAATTATGCCAACATTTTCTTTGACTGTAACAAATGCCTGAGATAAATAAGTCACAGAGAACAAAAGGTTTATCCTGGCTCACAGTTCTGTGGTGACAATCAATAATCTGTCTTCCATGTTGTTTCTGAGCATATAATGGTGCAAGGATATGGCAGAGAAAATCTGCTTCTGTGGTCAAGTGAGAAAGACAAAGAGACTGAGGCCTTGCTGTCCTATTCAAGGGTGTTCCCTCACCGACTCCGGTTCCACTGGGTCCTGCTTCCGAAAGGCTTCAGCATTCTGCTGTAGTGCGAGGCTTCAGAATCAGTCCCAGCATCTGGGGCTGTAAGAGATACTTAGGCTCCAAACTTCACACTATGGCTCTCATGTGGTAAGTCCCCACAGGCTCATGTGTCTGTGATATTTAGTCCTCAGCTTGTGGTGCACATAGAAAAGAGTAGATATTTTAAAAACTGAAGCCTAGCTGGTGGGGGAGGACCCTGGGGTGGACCCTTGAGGTAGATCTCTGGGGCTTGACTCCTGAAGTAGACCTCCAACCTCCATAGGTATGCACACATGTGTGCCCACACACGTAAACATGTGTACTAGCACACACATGGACAAAATTTCAACCTACTGAAAGGATATTGAAGTTCCTATTGAAAGGGGGCAAGGGTATTTGAGCAGAGACGCGCTGTAAGCAGAGAGACACAGAAGGTCGGCCTTCTAGAAGACATCTCACTCGGCACTCATCCAGAACTTCAGACGTTCTTCTGAAGGAAGTTCTAACCCATCTGGTGCTGACTCGTGAGGGAAGCGATTCTTCTCTTATTCTTATCTCCTTATCACAGGACAAAGGTGCAGCAAACTGACAGAAGTCAATGTAATCAAAAGCACCAGGTCACTAAGAAAACACAAAAAGTTACCTTGACTGTGATGAGGGAAATGGACCATTGGGGAGTGGAATATACTTCTTGTTTGGGAGAGGTAGGCTCTTCCTCTCTGGATTACCTGTGCCCCAGAGTCTCACACTGGATAGTTCAATCATATCTAGAGCTTAGGAGGCCATGGAATGTGGTGATTCATCACACACACACACACACACACACACACACACACACACACACACACACAATGCTAGCTGGAGCTGGATTGTCTTGCACAGAAAGTTATATGGACGTTATATTTTCCTTCTCTTTGTTAAGCTTTTAAAAGCATGTTTCACTAGAGATAATTATTGCAGGTCTTTCCTTCGAGCATATGGATTATAGAGATCGGACTCAGGCTTGGCAGCAGGCAGATTTACCCACTGAGCCATCCTGCTGACTTTTGAAAGAAGTGTTTTACTACCTGGCCTGGATGGTCCTGGTGGCTAGATAGGAGATGCTAAGCGAAAGTGAAAGGTGAGTTTCACGAGAATGATCCAGGCACAGAGAAAGTAGGGGGTGTTTCCGAGATTGTTTAAAATTGCTTCTGGGTAGGGCTGTGGGTGTGTTTACGTTTGTAATGACACAGCTGCCCCTTTGTGCTTGTATTTATTGGCAATTAAACTTTAAAAGATCAGCCATACTGAAAAGTAACTTTTAAATATGTTGTTTCCTCTGGGCTGCTGTTCCAGTGGCCTATGGGGTTGAAATAAGGACAGTTAAATTAACTAGAGAAAGATCAGTGGGCTATTTCATATGTAACTTACAAAACAGAGCATCTCTGTAGTCTATTTGGATTTTACATCGAGCTCCAACATTATCTAATTGGCTTGAAACATCCATTTGGCAGGCAGAGGACAAAGGGCTCTCTTCTATGCATCAGAGCTGTCGAGGAGGTTCAGAGGCAGTCAAGCCCTTTCGTTAAGGGGTGAGGAGGAGTTTAGCTAATGCAGAAAAGGGGTCAGAAGTTTGAGAGAAAGGCCAGCAAAGATAACAGAGGAAGTGGCTTCTGGAGCATTTGCCTTGGGGTGGAGGAAAGGATTAAAAGTCGCTTTCAGACCGAGACCTATCATAGTCATTAATTGCACCGAGGATAAGAACTAGGTAAATTAAAGGAAAAGATGCTTGGGAAATCACCCTGAAAGGCTTAGCTACAAGCTCATTATTTTCACCGAATGCTTCTGCTTTTCTTTTCCTTCCCTTTCCTTTTTCTGCTTCTCCCTCCTCCTCCTCCCCTTTACTCTGTTCCCTTTCCTTCTGCTAAGCAAGAACATTGTCACAGTTAATACTGCTCGTATGCCTGCCCATGCCCAGCACTTGCGTGAATGCTTTATATGTTTATGGCTCTTATTCTCACAATATTCTAGTATCTTTGGGATTATCTGTATTTCATAGAAACTGGGGTTCATAGCCACATAGTCAGTGAGTCGATCAAGGCTAGAATATACACGACTCTGTTGTAAAATAAAATAATAAGCCCAAGGAGAACTACATGTAAATGGAGAAGTCAGTTCAACACGTTTAGCATGCAAGGTATTAGGTCAGGAGAGGTGGAACTTGAGAGTGCAATTAAGTCATCCACCAGAACACTTCCTATCAGGTAAATGTTTCTCAGTCTGTCAGTGGTAAAGGCCAAGTCGCCTGTGTGTAAACTGAGGCTCTTCCTGATATTGGTAACATTGATCAAATAATTAAACTCAGAATCTTCCTTTCAGAATAATTTATTTATGGAAACAGTCTTTTTGGTGTGAGGTTTGATGGGACCTTATCAACAAACACAGGAGTGTAAAACTACAGTTAAAATATAAAAGAAATCCCCCTCCCTAGAAAGCTACCCGGGTTCTTTTGTGTCAACTCTCTCCCGCTACCATAGCCCCAGCAGATTACTTCTGGACTTGCACTTCTTTCCAGAATGCCTTGAAAATGACGTCATATAGATTGAATCCTCTGGTGCCAGGCTTGTTTTACTCAACCTATGAAAATTAAATTACCAAAAGCTACTGAAAGATTCCATCGCCAAACTCCCCATCCTTTGGTTTACACACCCTCCTCCCCTGATGCAATACCACATGGCTTTAACTGCTGCATTTCACATTAGGTTCTAAAATCAAGAAACTAAAGGCCATTTTTCTTCTATACAACTAGTTGATCATTCTGCATGTTGTAAATTCCGTTATGCATTTTTGCATCTGTCTACTAATTTATTTAAAAATTTTCCTAAAGATCTCTTTTAAAAAAATTTCTTACACCTTCCCCATATATACACATAATTAAAATTTTCAAATGAGCTAAGGTCCTTGAAACTAAAGGCTGAATGGAAGTGCTGAAGTAGTTTTGACTTTCATCTGTTGACATCTGTGGACAGTTGCATTCTAACAATGTAGGTTGATGGAGAAAGGCAGGAAAAGATATACTTATCTATGCAAAGTCACAGATAATTGTTGACTTATAAGATACATGAGTTATGTCACCTAAAACAAAAGACAGAACTTTATATTTCCCCTTTTCTGAATTTGTAAGTAGATGGTGAGTCTTCAGAACAAGGCCTGCTGCCGGCTGGTGAACTGCCTTTTCAGGAGAAGTGGGGCTACATATATTTCCCAAAATGATTTCTTCATCTTTTTTTCTTTCTTGAAAGGCAGCCTTTGCCAAATCATTCCATCAGATACTCGAAAAAGACATCAGCGAGTTCAGAAGTGAATGGGAGGTGATGAGGGGGTGGACCAAGTATAGATTGTTCCCCCCCCTTAAGTCTGAATCAGCAGAGGAATAGCCAAGTTGGGTTCTTGGATTCTTCCAGAAAAAAAAGTATTTGACTTTGCCTCTTTCTCAAATTAAATTAATGTTCTTTTATTTCCCTCATTTACCTTGGCTGCACTAGGATCTGTGGGGTCTATTTGTAATGAAGGTTACTAGACACATCGTCGGTCATGCCTTGGCATTTGCTGCCATTAGCTCACGGATATAGGAAGGTAACTCATTCATCTGCCATTGCCACGTCCTGAGCCTTCAAACAGATAGATGGTCAAACAAAAGTCCAGGGTGAACAGAACCAACTCAGGGAAGTGTTCATCTCTTGTTGGAGAAGCATGGCAGGGGACTTATCCCCAGGTCTCTCCGAGAGTCTGACTCGTCCAGAGCTACAGGAATCAGGGCCTGTTACACAGAGGGCTACCTATGGTCAATGAGTCAGCAGCATGGGCAGGAGTGACTTGCTATAGACTCAGTGTAAAAGAAAAAAATGTGTCATGCTAAAATGTCTGAATGTGTCCTAAATGGACCCATCTCATCTCCAAAAGTAAATAACTATTGGGGATGAACGTTATTAAAGACTCCCCATCAACCATTTTTACACTTTTCTCTTAAGTTGCATTTCAGGCTGACGTGGGGCCTCACTTTGGGGATGGAGGAACTGAGCAACATGTATGAGCTCACGGGCTTCCATTCCGGGCTAAGCACTTGGCAGAACCTAGACATACAAATTACAGATCCTCATGCCCACCCTCCTACAAAGCAATCTTGTAGCAGGAGAAAATATTTTTAAAAGTTTGAGAACATGACTAGGGAGCTTCTTCTCTGCTGGCTAGCTTTCATAGTACCAGAAGGTGCTAGGCTGGCTGCTCAGGGAGAAAAGTCATCAACCCTGCAAGCTACAGTAATGACATGCATGGCAAGATATGCCGTGGAGGCAATAACGGCACAATGAGCCACATTCTGCTGGGATTTAAGATCTGCTCATAGGAGGAAAAACACATGTCTGTACTGTAAAACTGGCCCAGGATTCATAGCTGGGAAGGTCACAGGCCTCAGAGGTGAACCTACAGCCACACAAGCTCTAATACAGTAACACAAAATAGAATGGCATGGTAAACATTTTACAAATTCTTACACTGTAATATGAAGTTAAGTACCTTATATTCTGCATTAGTTACTTTTCTATTGCTGTGATAAAACACCATGACCTATGCAACTTATAAAAAGTAAGTGCTTAATTTGGGGCTCATGATTCCAGAGGGTTAGAGTTCATGACCACCATGGCAGGGAGCATGGCAGCAGACAGGCAAACGAAGTTCTGGAGCAGTGGCTGAGAGCTTAGATCTTAAGACAGTAGTATCAGGAGGCAAAGAGAGCTAATTGAGAAGGGCACAGGGTTTTGAAACCTCAAGCCCACCCCTAGTAACACACCTCCTCCAACACTTCCTAAACCTTCCCAAACAGTTCCACAAACTGGGTACCAAGTGTTTGCACATATGAGTCTAGGGAACCATTGTCATTCAAACTACCACAGATGAATTATATCTTTTCGTACTCAGAGGCTTCCAAAATGGGTTGTCATCTTTTGTATAGCTGAGGAAACTGAAGCTAGCATAGGTTAATTAAAACACCAGAAGCCGTTAGCTAGTAAGTGATGGGTCTGTAATGGAGTGTTGGCCAAGGGCTTTAAAAACTCAGAGGTCAGACCAATTAACAGACACAGGAGCTCAGTTCAAGCTTCCCGGAGAACTGTTTGACATTTGAACAGAGTCTAAAAATTGAGGGTGACAGTCCATCTTAAAGTAGAGTGCAAACACCCTAGACTTCAAGAGTAGCACTTGGCAAGGCCCACAGTTGTCTTAGATGGTCTGCAGTCTAAGTGGTGGTTTCAGCAGTGGCCAAGGAGAAGGCTGGTGAAGATACAGTGAGTGGAAATATGGGGAGGCGCAGATGGATGCTAATCTTTGATTCATGTGTAAAGCATTGCTTAAAAAAAAAAAAGAAGAAATCTAGTTTCTACAACTCTTGTACAACAGCTTAAGTTTTTAAAATTTAACATTCTAGGTTTGGATCTTCTAGTTCTGTCATCTATTAACTTTGTTACCTCGGCGGGCAAACTTTATCCAACTGATTTTTTTGTCTTGTTTTCATTTGAGAAGCCAGAATAAATACACTAATTCTTCTGTAGGTTGTTAGCATGGAATGAAATTGCATTCATAAAAGACTCACTATGGCTTGTAGATGTTCAAAGTAAACCAGTGAAAATCATTTTCACCACTGTGGTCTTCACAGTGGATGAGACAGACTTGTTTACAGTTGGTGGCAAAGAAAATGTAACAATAAAGGCCTCATAAATGATAGCGTTCAGTCCCTGGTTCAGGAATTAATCTCATCCAACTAATAGGCATGATATGAGGAGCACACACTTGCATTTAACAGCATCAAAGGTACGAGCGTAGTATTGAGTTTTTAATGATAAAGGTAGGGGGATGTCACACTAGCTCTAGAATGTACTCATATCAGGCCAGCTCTCATACTCACAGTGGTCGCATCCAGTGGGTAGGTGTGCAACTATGCCTGGTTACAGCATTTGAATAGTAGTTATTGTTCATACTAATATTAAAACCCAGTGGTTTGTGTGTGGTGCCTTAACCAGATTTTGTAGGTATAGAAGCAAGATTCAGCTGTACAAAACTGGACAAAAGCATCCTATTAGGGGGAGATGTGAATCAGGTTGATTACAGGGTAACCTAGGTCAGTAGCTCTTTCTTAGGGACTATTTCAATGTAGACAAAGACAGGTGGGATGAAGAAAGGTTATCGGTTGGGGTAGGATTTATTTTAGCATACTAGTTGTAAGGAAGGTTGGCAATTTAACTCAATTTAACCTCTTCCTATATTGGAAAAAAGACCATGTCTCTTTTCATTTCACTTTAAACCCAGCTAAGACTCCAGCTAAGTTCAGCCCAGGGTTTCCAAACCTGCCAGCTAATAAAGTCTCATGAGAGGTCTTGAGACCTCCTAAGTCTGAGCCCAGGGACTCAGCTGAAATTGGCCTGTCCTGAGCCTCAAGGGTTTCTGTAATATCACTGAAGGAAGGAGTTGGGGGTAGATAGGATCAAAATATATTGTTTACATGTATGAAATCACAAAATAAATTAGGAAAAAAAAAGTCCTTGAGATGTTGGAACCAAGTACCCAAAATTTAGGAACACTGGGATGGGCACAGAGTCGTGGGCAGTGTTCTTGTCTCTGAGTTACAACCCAAAGGCCTCAGGGTAAGAACTTCTACAACAACAGTTTTCTTAAACACATTTATCTAGTTTTGGTGTGTATTTCATGAAGGTTGAGAATGCACTTGGCCACAATTCACTGAACACTCTATCAATATGTTCAAAATATCCCTGTCTTAGGAGAGGCAGAGCAATTTTTCTAGTGTGGGGGTTCAAGTTCTGTAAGAGGGAGGGTGGCCTTTGTAAATCAAATGCCAGATTGCAGAAATGCACAATGGCAGGGATCTGCTTTCTGGAGGAGATAAATATAGAAGCTGTCAGTAAAACTGATATTTATTGTGAAAACCACAGAAGGCTCATTGCTAAAGAGACAGAGAGACAAGAGGGGAATATGTGAACTTAGCATGCATATATAATGCATAAAATGTGGTCCTTAGATCTCTAGGGATCGAGAGTGAATACAGAGAGGGGCTCACTGGACTTTCAAAGGGATAACAGGTGAGTCATATGTTTAGAAGTTTGGATGAATTTAAGAAAGTGCTCATCATATTAGTATTCAAAAGAGCTAAGTTATAGAACCAACCTAGGTGTCCAACAACAGAATAACGGACAAGGAAATGAGTTATATAAAAAGAACAGACGTTGTTCATCCCTAAAGAGAAATGAAGTTGTGGCATTGACAGGAGATGGATGCAACTGGAGATAACCAAGGAGCAAATTAAGCCATCTCAGCAAGACACCTGTTTTTTTGGATTGGTGGTCCCTGGTTCTCATACAGAGACATAAAGTCAGATGGGTATATATGATGTGAAGGTAGAAGTGATGCTGGCAGAACCATGTGGACTAATGAGAGTGAGGGAGGGGCAGAAGAGAGGGTGGGCAGACGTGGGCGTGGATACTGTCAGCGTACATTTATATGTATGGGCAAGATGGCTGAGTGTGGCAAGATGGTTCAGTGGGTAAAGTGATGAAAAGAGAGATCTCCTTGACTCCTACAAGCTGTCCTCTGTGCACATGCACATGTGTGTGTGCCTGTGTGTGGGTGCACGTGTGTATGCAGACACACTAAATATTGTAAAATAAATATCAACAAAATGATGAAAAAGACAATCTGGTATAAATTTGTAAGAAAACCTGGGACTGGGCATCTTGTCTATCAGCCCCACCCACAGAAATGACTTTCCACAAAGCTTCATAAGATGGACACGCTCCATGCAGCAGTATAAAAAATTTTCATGTATGGGATGAAATGGTGCACGCCTTTAATTCTAGCACTCGGGAGGCAGAGGCAGGAGGATCTCTGTGAGTTCGAGACCAGCCTGGTCTACAAAGTAAGTTCTAAGACAGGGCTATTACATAAGAGAAACACTGTTTCTTAAAAAAAATTCTTTTTCATTTATTAAATTGCTTTTAAAAGTTCAATTTTCTCACCTGACTGCTCATTTTCTGTTTTAACATCCATCTGAACTCACTTATCCCAACTTGTAAAAGAAAGGGTTTTGTAGGAATCCTCACATTGCTGAGTCCTGTGTAGTCTGTCTACTTCTCTTCCATCCCCTTTGAAATCTATGTTCCACCAAACACAAATGTGTTCATCAGCTGCTCCTAGTTGCTTCACAGATACAGTATTACTTGTTCCTGGTCATGCTCCCAACATGAAAATGGACTGAAAGACTTTTAGTGTTATAAGAGGATAAGAGACATGAATTGAGAATATGCATATGCATGATATATATATATGTATGTGTATATGTATATATACACACATACACACATATATATCATTTTCAAACACCAAGGACAATGGATTAAGACCTTATTTTTGTCTTAAACCACAACTGTCTCTCTGGTTATTTGCATTCATGAACTTCCCTTTAACTTTTAAACTGCATTTTCACTTGTAAAACATCACCATGAATTTGTTTGCTCCTGCACTGGTAATATATAAAGTAGTCTATGAACTGATCACCTCACTTGAGTAACTATTGCTATTTCAAACTGGGCAGTCCTTTTATCGTTAGACTTCTATTACCCCAGTTTTTAAACATCAAATCAGGATGAAAGTGGCCAGGAAGCTACTTCCATGGTCAGGACGCTACAGTTCCTAGATTCTAATTTTGTTACTCCTTCCTTAATGAGAGAGCCTCAGCCAATATAGAGGAACACATGCTTGGTTTATTATAGAATGTTGTAAGTCAATTAGTCGATAACTGAGCAAAGTGACTCAAAATAAATCACACTCTTTGACCCATCAAATACTTTTGGGGTATTGGGTTCTATGATAGGAATTAGAACTTCATGGGTGGGATAATGCATGTGTCCCCAGGGCCATGTGACAGGCAACATGGTATGGACACTATCCAAACACGCGCGGCAACAGGTGATCGTACTGTAACAGCTGCTGGGGAGAAAAACCCAGGGAAGTCTGATAAACAGTGGTGTGTGGAATGGCCATGAGCAGATATCTGGAAAAGGCTTTTCTGAGGGGGGGCCTGACAGCTGGAATGTGGAGAGGTGGCGGCAAAGTGGTCCAAGAATTCAGAATATGAACAGGTGCTCCCACCTGTGTCTGTCTCCAAGGCCCTGTTTCCACCACCAACCATCGAACAAGCCGCTCTCAGAAAAGCCCATTGACTGAAAGGTTCAGACACGGAGGCAATAAAAAAAAAGACAACTTTGTGAGATTTTAGCAGAATTGGCTAGTCTCACTTTGAGATCCTGAATTTATAGACAACGCGACGTGCCAAATGGAAGTGTCATTTGCAGTGCTTGACTTTTCTAAAAGTTACTTCCAACACATCTGTGGAAGGCAGGCTCCGAAAGCGCCCAAGGCAGTTCCGACACCACGCTGGGATCCAGAACGGGTGACATGAGACAGAAACCAGCCTGACATTTTCCTGTGACAGCATCTCATTTTTTCCACCACAGAATGCATGGGAGATTGCTGCGGCAAGCCAACAGACTGTATTTGAATAGCAGTGTATAGATATAGTCTGTGCTTGTATGTGTGTGTGTGTGTTCATGTGTGTGCATGTGTTTGTAGGCTTATCTACATGTAGAGGTCAGAGGTCAACCTCAAATGTTGTTATTCAGGAGCAGGCTGCCTAATTTTTTGAGCTGGGCTCTTTCACCAGGACTTGGACTCATCCATTAGGCCTGCCTGGCTGGCGGCTGAGTCCCAGGGATCCACCTTCCCCACAGTAGGACTGCAAACACACACTACCATTACTGGCTTTGAACAGGGGTGCTGGGGATCTGAACTGGATTTCTCATACTTATGTGGCAAGCCTTTTGCCATGGCCAGTCCCTTAGCAAGCCTTTTATACCTTGGAAACAGGTCCCACTATAGAGCTATGAAAAAAGCTAATGAACACCGTGGTCCCTGGATGCTGCATAATTCATTTCTCTTCCACACAGTGGGAAGAGCGTGAAGATGTGTTTTCCAGCCTGCACTTTGATACTGTTAGTTGTGGCATGCTTGGACTTAGTGCAAATAATCCTTCAGCTTCAGTGTCTTCATGTCCAGGACACTCACATTCTAGCTCTTAAGATCTTTGTGATGATTTCATGAGGCAGCATGGAAATCTCTGACTAGACACATTAAAAATAATTCTACCTTATCTTTTACAATTAGTCAATACATAACATTATTGCACGTTGCTTTCTAGAACTTACACAGATACATACGGTGATGGTCACAAACACTGAGAGCTCCTTGCCCTAAAACCAAGCTCACTCTCTACCCTGGAAAGTCGGGAAATTCAAAACCTAAAAGCCTCTTTGGGGGCATCGCGACACTTTGGCTTTCAGTGCTCCAGAATTCCCATTTCCTCATGTCCGTGTCTGCTATCTGTTGATGCACAAAACAACAGGTCCAAGCATGGTTACTCCTTATCCATTCAAGGGTTCCTATGGATAGGAATTTAAGACGGCGGGGTGTGGCTGCTTGAGGGTCTTTCAGACAGGCGTCCCAATGACCAAATATGAACTTGAAGGCATGAGAGGGGACAATGGGGACAAAAAGAGACATCCATAGGAAATCCTGTAGAATGTCAATAGCAGGTGCAGACACATGCCTAGACTTGGAGGGTTTAGCAGGGCTGTGATGGGGCTGTGTATCAGCTGTTTAGAGGATAATTATAAGTCTGGCAAGAACGTATCGGGTGGTAGCCAAAGGCTTCATCATTTTTACATAGCCTTGTCTTTCAGTGGAGTTTCTTCAAGTTTTTGGTGTCTTATTACAAAATGCCTGTCTCCCTCAGTGTTAAGAAATCCAGCGAAGGAAGATGAAGGCTGCAAAGCCTTTTGGGACACAGCTTGGAAGTCATACATGCTCAGATAATTAAGACAATGTGTTCATGTTAAAGGGATCAAAACATTGGTCTATTCTCTTCATAGAGGTGTTTCCGTGGCTTACTCTGAGAAGAGAGCTATAATGACTTTGGGGAGATTCTCAGGAGATAAAATTCTTCCTGTAAAATCATAAGGAGTGGAGATTGGATCATCAACACCCCTGTAAATGCTGGGTGTGTACAGAGGTCTGCTTAGAATAGCACTTGGTGGAGACAATGGATCCCTGAATTATCTGGCTAAGATAAGCTAGTAGAATTAGCAAGCTTTGGGTTCAAATGAGAGATTTTGCTTCAATAAAAGGGTGGAGAGCACTGGACAGTCGTGGTACATATTTTTAATCTCAGCACTCTGGAGGCAAGCAGCTCTCTGAGTTCAAGGCCAGCCTGGTCTGCAGAGCAAGTTTGAGGAAACCAATGCTTTGCAGAAAAACCCTGTTTTGAAAACCAAAGGGGAAAAAAAAGGTAGAGCAATAAAGGAAGACACCTAATATCAACCTTTGGCCTCTACATACATGTGCACACATGTTCATTCACCCCAATCTCTGTGCCCATGTGCATACACACATACATACTACATACACATTTACTCATGCACAAAAAAACTATGGTGAATCTAACAGTATCCAGTTTTCCCATATGCACCTCTTATGTTCAACAGTGCAATGAATTATTTTTTCTCCACAAAATTTCTCTGTAGCTTTGGTGACTGTCCTGGAACCAGACCTTGTAGACCAGGCTGGCCTCAAACTCACAGAGATCCACCTGCCTATCCCTCCTGAGTTCTGGGATTAAAGGCATGAGCCACCACTGCCCGGCTGAAATTTCATAACTTCTACAAAACACATACATCGAAGAAATCCTTTGACAACTTACTGGGATTCATATGGTATAGTATTTCAGCACCAGAAATCACTTCAAACACTTAGTGAATAACAAAGATGTACATTTATACTCTCTCTATTTATGGGAAACTATTATTATCATGCTAACACTTGCGGGTTGCAGAAAATTTTCTGGTACAGAAATCTTTCCGTGAATAATGACTGAAAGAAGCTGAGTCCTTGGAAGATGGAGAAACCAATTGTCTTAATTTTCCTTCTCTTCCCCACTCTTTCTTCGAGTTTGTGTGTGAGTGTGAGTGTGTGTGTGTGTGTGTGTGTGTGTGTGTAGATGTGTGTGGGTATATATGCACTTGGACAATGTTCATGTTAAGGCCAGAGGTTGGTTTCATCTATCCTCCTTGTTCACTCTACAGCTTGGTTTTATGAGACAGGGTCTCCCACTGAGCCCGGAGCTCATCAGTTAGTTGACTATCTAGTGAGCTCCATAGACATTCCTGTATTCTGCCACCCTCAGCCACTTCAACATACTGGTGTTAGAGATCCATGATTAGATTCTTGTGATTTTTACGGCAAGCAGTTTTGATTGAGACATTCCCATAGTTCCTCATTGCTTTTCCCTATCCTCAAGAAATCCTTTGACTGCTCATAGTCCCCACAGTCCTCAGTTCACTGGGGCCAGCGTTCTGAAAATGCAGGATATGAACAGGGTAAGGCTGGCTGACAGTTATCATTGGTTCATGCTGCAGAGACTGAGACTGTTTCCTGTGATGAGGGCACAAAGGAGGATCATCAGTCACTAGTTGAAAGCTGCAGTCTAGATTGGCTGCTGAGACCCGAAAAGAGACTCCTGGATGTTGCTACAGAAAAGTGGGAGGACCAGCTAATCTAGCTCATTTCAGCACAACCCTGAATAATACAACACATTCAGAAGGATTTCCTGCGTGTGTCTATTTTTATATTCTCTGTCAATCCTCACTCTTTTAAGTTCATATTGGGTCAAATGTGTTTTTTTTCCCCTTTTCTTTCCTATGTTTCATAGTTATGCAACTCCAAAAAGAGTGGAATTTTAGCAGGATCCATTTGCAATCCTTCCCAAGTTGGTGTTAACAGCATGTCATATATGTACAAAATGCCTTGGATTGAAGTTGCCTTTTGAAAGTCAACAAATGCCTCAGCAAATACATCAAAGTCTCTCTCAAACAAGGTCAATATTAGATCTGCTCAAGGGAGCTTCCTGCCACAAAGGTTAGAAGAACCTGGAGTGACAGCTTTTTGAGTTACTGGCTTGACTTAAATTATGACACACCTGTTATGATTGTTAAATACTGGTTTACTTATGGGTCGTGAAAAATTTCCATTACCAACCATTCCTGATATAATTTTATTTAAGGTTTTTAAGTTTTGTATTCTCTTTTTTGGTACAAAAGTATTAATACATTGTAGAAAAACAGATTTTTCTCAACAATCATTGGGCAAATATAAATATTTGCCTTTTTACACATGGGGCAATATATTTTGAGCCCCAGGAGGTAAGGAAAGTAATTTTTTTAATTCTGGGGATAGAATGCAGTGTCTTGCATATAGCAGGGAAGTACCGTATCACTGAACTGTTTCCCAAGTCAAAAATAAGTTTTATCTACATGAACATGAGAAAGTAAGTTCAAATGTCATTAAATTGAAAGGACAATATGTTATCGATAACTATTAGGAAAGCCGATTTAATTTTGATCAATGTTTAATATTTTCTGTTAAAAATCTCCAAGCTCACTGTTGTTTGACTAATTCCAAAATAGGTCCTGTTTTTTGGTGATGAAAGAAAGCTGACTCCTGCCTTGACCCAGCTAAAGAACTGTTTAACACATGAAACACTAGCAAAATAAATGTCAAAAAAGAAAGCCACATGTCTAATATCGAATAAAGAATTAAAACTTTGCAAGCTCATTTTGACAAGTCTTAGTAGACAAAAAGAAGCTATATTTATTGTGCTTATCTCTTAAAGGATGCTTTGTTTCAACTTCAATGTCACTTCAGCATCTTAGTTTAAATTCGGAATTTTAATTTAGCTTTCTGGAGAGAAAAGTCTACATAGTTCATTTTTTTTACTTATATAGAAAGGTATGTATAGCATGCTAAATTTTATAATATTTATATGGAACAGATAATGCTCAAGTTAGATACATTTGCATTCTTAAAGTAAATGCATATGCGGGTATTATTTTCAGCAGCTAATCCTGAGTCTAGTGGTGAAGAAATACTAGCCTTATCATTAATTGTTAGATAGCTATACTCAAAACAATCAAAGAAGTAAAGCCGAGAAAAAAAATGGTCTACTTTCCTTGTAAAGAACTGCCTGGGAAGTGAAAATAAAATGATGATTTTTCTCTTTGATCCCACCATCAGATGCTTTGCAAGCTTTCAAGTAAAAGTGTCAATTGAAACTATAAGGCAAGTCTTTATAATGCAAATTCCCTTAGTCCATTATTCTGTAGTCATACCCACCTTTGTATAAAAGCACTGAAGTAAATTCAGGAGAATTAATGGAGTGAGACAAGTTCTTGGTCCATGAGCATCCCAAACACTACCATCTGCCTTTGGGAGGAGATCTACCAGGAGCTAGTACACATCAGCTGACCCCTGATGACCTCTATGTAAAAGATTTTCTGCAATGATCCCACATAATGTTGTTTTCCTAACTGTAGTAATGCTTTAATTGCTTTTAAGACATCAAAAATCAAAGCAAGCAGCAACTTCTGCTGGTTTTCCTCAAAACTTTCAATTGATATGAACATATGGGCCATGCCTATAAGCTAAGGCAAGCAACTGGGAGGCTGATGCAGGAGAACTGTCATAAATTAAATACTAGGTCAAGTTATACGGTAAGTTTTACTCCAGTCTGGGATATAGTGCAAGACTCCATCTCAAAGTAAATTAAACATTTAAGAATTAAGAGAACAAGCCAGGCAGAGGTGGTGCACGCCTTTAATCCCAGCACTTGGGAGGCAGAGGCAGGCAGATCTCTGTGAGTTCGAGACCAGCCTGGTCTACAAGAGCTAGTTCCAGGACAGGCTCCAAAAACCACAGAGAAACCCTGTCTCGAAAAACAAAACAAAACAAAACAAAAAAAAAGGAATTAAGAGAACAGGAGGAGGAGCATAGAGCAGGAGGAGGATGAAGAAGAAGAGGAAAACAGGAAGAAGTAAGCATAGGGGGATTATCCAATATACAGAAAAAATGAAAGAAGCAATGTTCCACCTGGTTGACCAGTTGTCTACATTTGGCTACATTTGCATTTTCTGTCTCCTGCCAAGAACATCTAGTGGCCCAAGTTTTTATTTTGCCGCAGGATAGGAAGGGGGCTCTTAAAGTATAATAATCTGTAACTGATCAAACTTTGCTTTTGTACCCATCTGTTTAGAAGTTGAGAATGACGTGGGGGAATTAGGTAAAAGAATTATGTGAACATTGAACTTTGGCTTAAATGCATTCACCTGTTTCTCTTTTATGAATGGGCAAAAGTCGTCAACCTGTATTTACTATCCTCATGCAATATTTAATAAGTTAATTATGTTTGATTACTCCAGATAGTCTCCAAAATTTGCCTATGTATTCTTCCTTTGTGTACTTTAAAAGGCAATTAAAATGTGTGGAAATTGTCTTTTTCTCTTCAAATGCACAATTATGTATCCCTAGTTTGTCATATTTAATTTTTAAAGTAGAATGCACAAGAAAACACAAAGACAATAGTGCTTTCTAAGCTGCATATTTGCATAGTGATCATTTGCAGGACTGGAAAGATTCTGATTTTATATGTTAACATTTTCTTCACTCGGTCAAAAGGCAACTCCTTCATAAAGCCTGAAAGCCCCTGACTTGGTTGCTACAGACACTAGGTGGGAACTGTGTTCCTTCTATAATATACAAGTCCTGAAGTTCTGGGTCAACTTTCTAAAGTATATTAAGTTGCTAAGAAGCTCATGTCCATAACGCATCTAGTGTCCAAATGAAAACAGCAATAGCAGCTGATATAGAATAAACAGGAAAGTTCTGCACTGGATCCAGCAGAACTTTAGCTTTTGCTGAGGTGTTTATCAGCTGGACAAACTTCAGCAAATGCTTCACCTGTGTCTATTGCAGTGTTTGTGGGTGCGCCTTTATGAAGTTACTGGAGTCGGTGTTCTAAAAACAGGGCAACAAAACAAGACAGCAGTTGGCAATAACTTGATTTGGGAAGAGGTTTATACATACTGCTTCCTTCAATTCTCCCAGGAGTCCTGTGGAGTGGGGCCAATTGGTTTTTTTTTTTCTTCATTTTGGAGATTAAAAAAAAAAAAAAACAGTTTCAAGAAGTCAGAGAACTTCTCCCATGCCACACAACTGGTGGAAAAACAATCAGATTTCTTCCAGACTTTTAAATATGAGAGCATCCTGGACCTTTGATAAGCAAGTCAGACCTTGAAAAGTACCCCAAGCCAGATGCAGTACCATTAGCATTTACAAAGGATGTGGTCAGTGCTGGGTACATTCACAGACATCAGTGCTACAATTTTCATAATTGCCTTGGGAAGTAATTTCGTGCTCATTTTACAAATAGACTGGAGGTCTAAGGCTTTAGGTCATATTTTCACAGTTATAGAACTTCCTTGAAAATTCCTTTCCGTGTTGAGTTTACACATGGTTCTTGTAAATAAGTACGGAAACTGCCTCTAAGATTTTGGGCACCCTAGACCAAAATGGTGTGGGAGATCTGGATAAGACAGCAGTGTCTTATCTGGGTCTTAAAGACTACTAAAAGTAATTTCAAAGAAGTTGGAGAGACAGCTTAGAGGCTAAGAACAGTAAATGTGGTACACGTCTTTAATCCCAGCACTTGGGAGGCAGAGACAGGCAGATCTCTGTGAGTTGGAGGCCAGTCTGGTCTACAAGAACTAGTTCCAGGACAGGCTCCAAAGCTACAGAGAAAGCCTGTCTCAAACAACAACATACTTGAATTTGGTTCCCAGTTCCCATGCAAAGGGCTTATAGTCAATAGTAACTCCAGCTTCAGGGGATCAGATGCCTTCTGAACTCCACAGGAATTTGCATTTATGTGTACATACCTACCCACAGATGCACACATACACATAATTAAAAATAAAAATACCCAGGTGTGGTGACACATACCTTTAATCCTAGCACTGAGGAGGCAGAAGCAGGTGGATCTCTGTGAGGTTGAGGCCAGCCTGGTCTAGAAAGCAAGTTACAGGGCACCCAGGGCTGTTAAACAGAGAAACTCTGTCTTGAAAAACAAAACAAAAAGATGGAAAACTATTACAAATACATTTTAAAATGTAAGATCGACAGGGTGATAGTCTTACCATTCCAATCAACAAACAGACCAAACAAAGCTGTCATAACCCGAATTTCATGACTGATATTACTAAGGAACTCCAAAGTCTTCACTTTGCTTTGATATTAATAACCATAAATTTACCCAAGAGAGGCCTTATCACACAACAAAAGTACATAAATTTAAATTATAGTAAAATTTTAGACATTTAGCATGCTACTGAGGATAGAAAATTTTTAGTTATGGTGAAGTGAATAACTTATATTTTGTTTGATTTTGGCAAAATAGAAACAGAGTCTAGCAACTTCTATATAATTTCAGTCATTTAAGATGGAGATTTATGTTTGCATAAAAGAATGATGAAAATGGTTAAAGGCTTGTCACTTTTTATTTTTCACAGTAATTGTTTGTCTAGAACACACTCGAGGATATAAAACATGTGTTTAGAAAAATAAATGAGTTTAAGTCCAGAGAAATAATTTCCCTTGGCTTATGGCAGAGACACAAGACTCAACAGATCTCTGACTTGAAGACCAAATACTACAGAATTCTTTAATCAAAGCTACAATATAAAATATTATCTCAATACTATCATTCTTCCAGAATTTTTTAAAAGTGGTGTAGGAGGTCCTTCTGTTTATGTGTTGCTTTCATTGGTTAGTGAATAAAAAAACTGCCTTGGCCTAGTTGATAGGGTGGAACTTAGGTAGGCAGAGAAGACAGAACTGAATTCTGGGAAGAAGAAAGCAGAGTGAGGAGAGACGCCATGGATCCGTAGCTGGAGGCAGACATGCTGAAACTTTTCTGGTAGGCCAAGACCTTGTGGCAATACACAGATTGATAGAAATGGGTTAAATCAAGATGTGAGAGTTAGCCAATAAGAAGCTAGAGATGATGGGTCAAGCAGTGTTTTAGTTAATACAGTTTCTGTGTGATTATTTCGGATGTAAGCTAGCTAGGTGGCCGGGACAAACAAATGGGTCCTCTCCTCTAACACTCCAGGTCAAGTTCAGAAGCCAGGAATCAACGTGGAAGAACTGAATTGAGTGACGCACATGAGATACTTAAATTACATGCGTGGAAAACACTGAAACTCTATCTGTAACCTTAAAAAAAGAGTATCTCATAGAAGGTTCAAATCAGACCAATGACTCATTGTAGTGAATACTTGCAAGTAGAGATGTATAGACTAAAGGGTGTACTGTGTGGCTCACTGTGTCTCCTTTCTTTTTCTTTTCTTTTAAATCTTATTTTGTTTTATCTTGCGGGGTGGCGAGGCAGTTGTCAGGGCAGAGGGCAATATGAAGGGGCAGGGAGATGAGTGAGATGGAGATATGTGGTGTGAAATCCACAAAGGATAAATGAAAAGTTAAATTAGACAAAATAGGTATCTCATGAAAACAGGAAGTTACATCACTGAGAGCTGAAGCAAGATGATTGGCTGCTCACTGCTCCTTTTCAGTTTTTGTATCAGAAGTCTTAGTTCATGTGGGACTGTGAGAAAATGAGAAAAAGGATATATAGATAGAGACAGAAGGCATGGAACTGGGTTCATTTATAATGAGTCTCATATTTAATGTAGACAATACAAATAATAATGATCCTAGATCTCCTGGAACCTTAACAAGGTTATAATGTGTCAGGTCAAAGTCAATCATTTTCCTGCACACCAGCAATAAACAAGAGAGATTTGTATCTAAAACACATGACTGCTTACAACAGTTGGATCACAAAAAGTAAAATTAGCAGAATAGATGTAATATCTATAAATTCCAGTAAAGAAAAGAAAATAACTAACTAATGGAGAGACAACTTGATACTGTTCAGCCATCGTAATTTTATTTTACCACCCTCATGCATACACTCAATGCCATGTCAACCAGAATCTTAGAGGGTCATTTTATGGTACTGAGAAACATGATTTCATCATATGGAGAAGTAAAAGACTAAGACTATCTAACTTCTGAAGAATGGGGTTGGAGGATTAATAGAACTGATCACATACCACGCTATAAAGCTACCAATCAAGGCGAGGTATTGTTGAAAGAACAGATCTGTATGTGCTGCGGAGCACATACCTGATTCAGGAGTGTCACCCAAACTATGCAAAGCACTCTGAAGGGCCAGCTGTAAGAAAACAGTTAGAAAAATTATCTGGTTAAAACAGGACAAATAGCTGACAAGACTCCTGAATCAAGGCGATGTGCAAATGGAAATCAGATTCAACATAACATGATATTAAGGAAGAAATACTTAGGGGCTGGAGAGAGAGCTCATTGGTGTAGAGCACTTCTTTCTCTTACAGACGACCTGCAGTTTGGTTCCCAGCAGCCATACAGTGGCTCACAACCATTCACATCTCCCTTCCAAGGAATTTGACTCTCCCTTCTGACCACAGGTGGTGAAATACGTAATTCCATCCAAACACCAGTACGTATACAAATAAGACAAAAATTTAAAAAGAATTTAAAAATTAAACAACAGAAGACACACCTAATAGGACAACCCGCATCTAAGACACGAACATCACAAAATGCCAATTACAATCTGGAACAATGGAGAATTGCTGGTGGAAATTCAAATTGCTCAGCCTACGGTGAACAGAACTTCACAATGTTTTACAAAATTAAATACAGCCTAACCATATGATCTAGCAATCACACTCCTTGGCACTTACCCAAATCAGGAAAAACTTAGGTCCCTGTGAAGTAGCACACAGATGTTTATACATACATATAT
>NW_026067924.1:25751246-25754041 GCF_014885135.2 Alexandromys fortis | reverse complement strand
TATACAACAGTTTTGTTCCTATCTGCCAAAACTTGGGAGCAACAGATGTTCTTCAGTAGGTGAACGGGTAAATAGGATGTGGTACCTTCTAGACAATGGAATCTTGTTCCTTTCTAAAGTTAAATGGCTCTTGAGCCATGTAAAAACATGGAAGACATGGCAATGCATACTGCTAAGTGAAAGGTGTCTATCTGAAAGGATGTTTGTTATAGGACTCCACCTGTGTGGCATTCTGGGAGGGGTAAAACTAAGGGAATCCAGAGACAGTAAGAAGATAAGCATAGCCAGGGTGAAGGGAAAGGAGAGGGGAGTAAAGAAGCAAAGCATAGGTGATTGTTAGGTCCCCAGTACCATTATGTATGACACTGTGATGTTGGGTAAGTGTCACTGGACCTTTGCCAAAATCCTTAGGACCACAACTTTAAGAATAAATCCTGAGCCAGGAAGTGCCGACATGGGCCTTTAATCCCAATACTTGGGAGGCAGAGGCAGGTATATCTCTGAGTTTGAGGCCAGCCTTGTCTACAGAGTGAGTTCTGGGACGGCTAGAACTACACAGAGACACCCATCTTGGAAAGACAAAAACGAACAGAAAAGAATGAGCCTTGGCCTGAAGTGATAGAGCATCTGGTAAAATGACACTAAGTCATCTGGCTTCCACATGCATGTGTACAGATGTACACACACACACACACACACATACACACACACACCGCACACTCAATGAATCCTAATATTAACTATGGATTTTGAGTAGTGATGGTGTGTTGATGAAAGTTTGTCAGTTGTAACAAACACAGCCCTCTGGCTGGGGGTGGTGATGGTGGATGTGCTTGTGGGCATGTGGGGGCAGGTGCCACATGGGAATGGTCTGCGCTTGCCACTCTTCTTAAAACTGCTTCCCACAGTAAGACTGATTACTTTTGCAAAGTTCTGCCATGAGTGAGCTGCTCTTTCAGGTGCGGTTGTCAGTGTCATTCCCATTCACAAACCAGCTCTAGTTGAAAGAGGAAAGAGCATAAAAGCTCTGCAACGATTGTTGGAGCTCGGATAACAGGAAGTTTGCTCACAATGACTCTCCAGGGCCTGGAACAACGTCTGCTCACTGCTGTCAGTGTTTGTGACAAATGACTTCTTGGATTCATTTGTATCATAAATCATAGAAAAATAACTTCATAAAAAAATTTATTACAAGTGACACACATATTTATATAAACACATATTCACAATAATTATAAACACACACACACACACATTAGAGAGATACATCAGCAATTAAAAAGCACATACTGCTATCATAGGACCTGATTTCAGATCTCAGCACCATCATCAGTGACTTTACAACTACCAGTAACTCTCTCTCAAAGGACTCCAATATTGCAATGTGTCTTGCCTCTAATGACACTTGAACTCATAGGCACATACCTCCTTGCTACCACACATTCATATACATAAATAAAAATAAATCTTTCAAAAGTTATATATTTATAGCTCAAAATATTTATAATGGTTAGAAGTCTTAGAAAGTATGTGAGAAGCAGGAAAAGTGACAGCATTAACAATAAAAGGTGTTATTTTGAAAAAAGATGGAATTCAAAAAGAAAGCTCTAAGTTATAATCACATTTTAAGCTACAGAATAAAGAGCTGTAGGGCATAGAATCAGGTTATTATAGCAAATGTTTTACAGTACCTTTATTATTATCATTTACATCTTTATTATATTCATGGAAACATGTAAAATATATCATTGGAAAACACATTGATATTGGATTAACTCCCCAAATCTTGATATTTTTGTTAAAGGAAAAAGTTTCAGAAATATGACTCAGAATGTTAAATCCCCCCAGTATCAAAAGATCCACTAATGCTGAGGGCATCGGTATGGAACACAAGGATATTCATCTCCCAAAGTCCTGTGGAGGTCTACCCAAAGCAACAGACAGGGACTGCTGTGGGATAACGCTTTTGTATACTATAAAGAGTTGTTACTCATATTGCTTTAATAAAATGCTGATTGACCAGTATCCAGGCAGGGAGTATAGGCGGGACAACCAGACAAGAAGAATTCTTGGAATAGGAAAGGCAGAGAATCAGTCACTGGCCAGATGCAGAAAAAGAAAGACGAAAATGCCTTTCTGAGGAAAGGTACCAAGCCACATGACTAAATAAAGATAAGAATTAACAAATGGGACCTCCTGAAACTAAAAAGTTGTAAGGCAAAGGATGCCATCAACAGAATGAAACAGTAGCCTACAGAATGAGAAAAGATTCTTCATCAACCTCACATCTGACAGAGGAATAATATACAAAATAAAAAAAAAGAACTCCAGAAGCTAGACATCCCCCCCAAAATAACCCACCAAATAATCTAATTAAAAAAAATGGGATACAGATCTTAATAGAAAATTCACAACAGTGGAATTTCAAATGACTGAGAAACACTTGAGGAGATGTTCAACATCCTTAATCATCAGGGAAATGAAAATGAAAATGACACCGAGATTCCATCTTACACCTGTCAGAATGGCTAAGATTAAAAACACAATAGACAGCTCTTGAGAGGATGTGGAATAAAGGGGACTCTCTTCCACTGTTGGTGGAAAAGCAAACTTGTACCCCACAACAGACAAAGGTCTGATCTCCAAAATATATAAAGAAAACTCAAGAAACTAGACTTTAAAATGCTAATTAACCCAATTAAAAATTGGGGCACTGAACTGAACAGAGAATTCTCAACAGAAGAAGTTCAAATGGCCAAAAGACACTTAAGGTCATGTTCAACCTCCTTAGCGAT
>NW_026067924.1:25729645-25750852 GCF_014885135.2 Alexandromys fortis | reverse complement strand
AGTACTACTCAGCGGTAAAAAAAAAGTAAACAATTTTTAAGAGAAAAAAATTCTTTTAAAAGGAAATAAAATCCAAGCTTGCTGTCCCTTGCTTCTTCAGAAGTCTTGGCAGCCTGAGCGTGCAGTAGGCTTAGACCAAAGCGCATTCCTCCTGAAACACTCTTTCTGGACTCCTGTGTCTCCCTCCACTTCTCCTTTCACACTCCCCCAGACCAATCCACTTCTCACACTGGGTCTTCCCATGATTAAGACCTTAGAACAGAACACCCTTGCTCCCTCTTGGCTCCATCGCTCCTGTCCCTGTACTCACCGTAAGCACTTAATGCACCCTGTAGTCCTCCCACCTTTAAGTGGAAGTAATATGTCCATGCAATAAAACTCAAAGGGCGTATTTGTTATAACATCAATTACTTTAAGAAAGCTTATTTCTCCTTCTGGATCTATTCATCTGGCAGTGGCTAACGCTTTTGCCCTGTTCCTCTTTATTTCCCATGTAACATGTTTCATTTCAATCCACAAGTACATTTGAGACTATTTGTTGTACTTCATTGGTTTAAACTTAATTAAAGATTAAATTTCTTTCATGCCAAGAAAAAAAAATCTTCCAAACTTCTCCTAATATAGTTTGATCCCAATCTTGCACTAATTGAGCCTGATTTATTTATTAAATATCAGAAGATGGAAATCATTTCATGAAATAATGACAAAAATGGAATAGACATATTCAATCTTTTGGAAATCTGTTTTTCGGGGAGAAAAATAATCATAGAAATCAAACTTGACATTTTCATTTTTCCAGTGCTTTGAAAGCAATCTCCAGAAAGGGAAAGAAGATTTGCTTTCAACCCTGTGGTAACAAAACTGCAACAGCAAATTAACTCAGCCTTTCTGTGTCTTGACTTGAAACACAGTTGAAGTAGAACAAGTGGGAGAAGGTTGGAGGCAGTGGCCAGCGCAGGGACACATAACGTCCTCACATCCTGTGCAACCATTGAAGCCATTTGTCCAGCAACCAACTTTAAAAATCTTAGCTTCCTCTTTTAATTGTTAGTTTATGTACATATGGCTGGTTTGTCATGCAGTCATCTATTATTTCACATTACAGGACATAATATTGTTATCATAGATCTAAGTACATTGTCATCCAAGGGTACCACTAAAATCCAGGTTTTCGGGGTCTCTTGGCTGTGGCTTTGGGTTTTCTGTGCTGGTCACGGGTTGGTTGTGATATTTCCATGGCTCAACATCAGGAGAAAGAGGGAAAAGTTTCCCTCCCCATCAAGAACATTGGGCAGAAGTCTCAGGCTGGTTCAGCTTCGATCTCATGGGCCTACAGTCATGCATGTGTTCTTTCCTAGATCAGTACTTGGTATGAAAAATGAAGTCATCTTTAATTATATTAATAATCTAGAAGATTTGGGTAGGAGAAACGTCAGCCTCAGTGGCAGCTCCATCACCTATGGAGAGTTCAGAATGGTTACAGAATAAACAGTTCTTTACTTCTTAAAACTACTCAATTATTGATGGAGGAAATAAAATCTAATACATACAATTTCTAAGTAAAATGGATAAATAAATATTTCATGTACTGAGTATTGTCTCATACACAACATATTCCCATTATTCTTATAGATTTTATAATAGAATAAATAAGTAGTATTCAAGGCAGCAAAACTTTCTGGAAGCTTGGTCCTATCTGCCACCTATGGCATAAACTTTTCTATGTTCCGGGATAGCTTCTCATGCTTCCAGAACCTATGGCATAAACATGTCCATGTCCCATGATAATGCCTCACGCTTCCAGAACTTATGGCATGAACATGTTATGTTCCAGGATAGCTTCTCATGCTTCTAGAAGCCCATGAGATTCCTGCCTAGAATGTATTGGCAAACAATTCAAGGTAAACCTGAAAGAAAGACTAAAAGCATTTTATTCCAAAATTTCTTCCAAGTTGGAGCATGAAGGCTGTTGAAAACTCAAGGTTAATTTCTTCTTAGTAGAAGAAAAACAGCATTTCCTGGGGTAACACCTCTGATGGAATTTGTTAAAGTAATTTCAAATACTATAACAAAACCAGTAGTTATTCAAGAGTAAATGAAAAAAAATGTCCTCACTTTCTGGCATACCACAATGAAGGGTAAAAAAAAAATTGCCCATCTGATAGCAGGAATCCAGGGGCTGTGGAGATGATTAAAGTGTTTGCCTTGTAAGAATGAGGACCTGAACTCGGTTCTTCAGCACCCATATTCGTAGATAATCTCAATATAGGGGAACTGAAGACAAGAAGATCCCAAGAGTTTGCTGGTCAGCTAGTCCAGTCAAACTGATGAGCCACACATTCAGTGAGAGACCCCACCTCAAAAAAATTAAGCAGAGACCTATTCAGAAGAGCTTTCGTTGACCCCTGTCTTCCATGAACACACAGAATAACACACTTATGCACACATACATAACACACACAAATACACACACATACTCAATACACACATACACACACACTCACACACACACAAACACATATACACACAGATGCCCACACATCTACTTCAATTTATTTACCCTTCCCATGCATTTTTCCTGTGCAGTTTTTTCACTAGTCAGGATCTCAGAATGCCGTTTCTGGAGCCAAAGTGACAAATTCCTTAACACCGCCATAGCTGGTTCAGATTGCCAGTGAGTATTTGTGGGCTGGAAACACCGGACATGGTGTGAGGCAGAGTCTGCCTTTCTCACGCTAGAGGCAGAATATTTACTTGGAATCGTTTCAGAAGAAGCAGATTACTGATTCTTCTATAGATACCCACTTGGTTTACAAACACGCAGAGTTGATTTGCATCTCATGTTTATCTGACTGTTGTCTGCTTCCCAACACACAGGTGAACTACCTTCTAAAATGCAGATATCTCAATGGATAAAAGTACTAAGATCATAAGTGATTGACTTCTCCAGTATTCCAACACAACCAGGAAGAGAGCAAGATGAGATTAGAATGCGACTCACTTAATCCCTGATTCTGGGTCAATTAATCCATAAGTACATGTTGAATGCTCACCACGTCAAAAGAACACTTTAGTAAGCCCCAGCGCTGATCTCACAGACACTGAATTATAAATAGGGGTTTCTGGGTAGAAGAGTAAGAGTGAAAATCAGAGTTTTCTGAGTTAAGGAAGGGAACAACGACTATAGTGGTACAGTCAGTTTTATCCTACGTCTTAGATAGAATAGGAGTTATTGCAGGTAGTAAGTTACTAACAACAAGAACAAAACCCAATGAAATGGGATCCAAATAGAACTACTAGTGTAATCAAAGAAAATGACACTGTGCTTATATTTGATGCACAAACATATCATTACATCTTACTGAGAGCTTTTGGCATTCAAGAGAATTCAGTCAAATCGCAGAAAATTTTGGAACTTTTTTGACACATCATTTGGATCCTCTTGTATTGTATGAAACAACCAAACTTCATAATTTCTTCTCCATACGCAACTATCAACTTCTCTTGAACAGAAAAAACTATAGTCTCACTTCTCATTTTTCTTTGTCTACTGACTTTGCAGATTTGATTAGAGCCTTTTCTTTGGAAAATATATTTGAATTCAATTAAGACACAAGGATTTGAAGGAGAGGCCTATCTGATGATCTGATGTCACTTTATCTATTAATGCCTCTTTTGTTATATCAAGCAAAATTGATATTTTCCAACTTGGGCCCCACAGCATTTTGCTTGAAATAATTGCTGGATTCTCCCTTGTATTTCTAGCAGGCATATATCACAAAGATTGTTCCCAATTATACTTTCAGTTTTCCCTCAAATCACTTCATTTCTTACAAGCAGTGAGTTCACATTTCTTCAGGGATGTCTTTATACATTGTCAGGATATCTGACACGCAGCACAAGCCCCACAGCGCTAAACAGAATCTCTCTTTTAATTTTAATGGCCGTTCTTCACCTATGTGCTTGGCACATAAAGTAAATGAAAGCAGTTCCCTGGATTCCTTGGGTGTTAGTTCATTTATATAATAGGAAGACAAATACAACATTGGCAAGATCGCACAGTAAAGGCATCACCCATACAGAAGTGATCTGTGTTCTCGCATCCCCATTATTCTCAAGGCTAGCAGCAGCCCAGCAGAAGCTCGACCATCACTGGCACCACAATGCTTACTATTTACCAGACCTCTGGCACACTTCTACAGGGCACACTTCTACATCCCTTTATTTCATACACCACATGATGCAAATATCAGTGTAATCTCAATTTTAAAGCTAAGCAACCAAAGCTAGTCGAGGTCAGTATTGTTTAAAAAATACACAAGTGATATACAATGACGACTTCTGTCCTAATTTAATGATTCACATGATCAGTTATGCTGAAGTATTAGTGTTAAACATGTTAAAGAAGGTAATAAAATACACAAGAAATAATATTTTGATTTCAAAATTATGTGTAAAATTTTGTATAGACTATGTGTGGCTACATATAGATAATTAGGTAATACTAAAGCCGAGAAAGAATTTAGTTGTTATGAAGCACCATTGAAATATAGAGTTAGTGAAGATTAATAACCCTTTTCTATATACAACAGGTCTGTAGCTTGGGCAGGGACTGGGGGAAGGATTCACTGTGTTCTCAGATAGCTCTCCTGGGGACAGGAAGCCTGCCTTTCAAGATGGTGCACCAGTATGGCCGCCAGCTGGGAGTCCTGCTGGGGCTGAGAAAAGAAGGTCTTTGCTCCTGTCTGCATAGGAGTCTGCTGTTTTGAGTTTCCTGATGGCACAGTAGGTAGCTAGATTCCTAGCGTGACTATTTCAATACAAACAGGTGGTATTTCTCTGATGTGGCGTCAGAAGTTGTTTTCACTTTATTGATTGATCAAAGCAGTCACAGAAATCTCTAAAAGAGCACACGACATGTGAAGTCACTGCAACACGTCTTTAAAAGGACAATGTGTCATAGAGGCCTGTGCAATTCAATGCTAACCACCTGCACTCCTGCGACTCCAACCTTCTCAGCCATTAAAGACTCCACGTTGTATCTGGACAGATCTCAAACTTCCTTTTCTGCCTAACGGATGTATTTAAGACATGCATGCTGTGTGAATAACTCTTGCCTTTACTTTTAAAACCCAATTTTGAATACTATCTCCTATGGAAAGACAGGCTCCTGATCCTACTGAAAACAAGTTTCAGTATGATTTACAGGAGTCCTTCCTTTGTACTTCTCTAAAGACATACCATACCACCAACTGAATTTCTAAACCCAAAAGTTAAATCTCTTCTACTGCATAGGATCATCAGAAGCTGCTCACTGAACTGGAGGGGAACACTATGTCCTTGTCTTTCTCCAATCTGCTCCTGGACCTTCCAAGCCATGCAGAGAGCCTATTGCACTTTTCTTAGCCTAGAAGAGATTATCAAAATGAAAGTCTGAGCTACAAGTACCTTTGTGTTTACAGGTGAAGGAGGAGCTGCATCTAAGACAGTGTGAAAAATGAAGTGGATGCAGTGGAGCCCAGAGGAGGGAAAGATCAAACCAACTGTCAAAGGTGCAACCGTAGAGAAAGAAGCTTGTAAGTGTCTATAACCTGGAAACATCCATTAAAGTTTTATCAGTTGTCTGCTCTTGAAAAGGACAAGAGGGCAGTGGTACAATTTTTACATGAAACCCCAAGAAACTGGTTTGCACACAAAATACATCAGGCTTTGGCAGGTACTGCCATTATAGCTCTTGATGTTAACGTGACATCGATTACACCTTGATTAATAATTTAGGGAGCAGTCGGAAAGTTTGCTCATAAGCAATCTGAAAAATCTTTGCTTGTGTTTATGTTTCCTAGAGTAGTCTATTTATTATTTTTTTTATAAAAAAGCTGTGATCATCTGTTAGTCCAAATGCCCTTTAGAAAGCAAAGATTCTATGTGAAAAAGACATGTGATCCATAAGGTAAAAATTTAACATCATTAAATTGAATTAGTTTTTAGGTTTTTAGGGAGTAAACTCTCTCTCTAAGTGTGTGCGAGTCTAAGTGTGTGTGAGTCTAAGTCCCGCGTCTTTCTCAGATGCTCACCACTTCCTCTATGGAGGTTGCGTCTCTTACAGAAGCCAGAAATGCCTGACTTTGTGAGACTGGCTTGCAGCTTTCCAAGTGGTTTTATTTCCAAGTGGGTTACAGCATCATACCTGTCTAACTTTTCATCCAGGCTCAGAATACTAGTTCTTAAAGCACAATAAGGGCTTTATCCACAGAACCATCTCCCTAGCCCCACAATTATTTGTTAGACATTTGTATTATTTAATTACTTGTTAGATTATTGTATTTTTAAGATAAGACCATAAAAATGAAAACTGCATGTGATTAATTGTATGTGTAAAATGCTCATTAATTATTGCCTCTAAATCGGAATAACTTGACAGATTGAGTTTTTATACTTCAAAGGGAAGAAATTTGTATCTGAAAGGTTCTTTGTTCATTTTATCGGGCAAGTCCATGGATAAGAATTTGCATATGGCTAGTAAAACAAACAAACAAAAAAGTCAAACTCTTAAGTCTTCAGATCAGTAATGCTGGGACCTCAGTCTGGCTTTGTGCATAACCTTAGAAGTGACGTTCATTTAGAATGCATGAGTTTAGCCCTTTCAGTCAATAAATTATTAAGTTAGTTAGTAATAATAATGGCCATGAAGGCTTTACATCAGTAAATAGCTACTGTGTCACTTGAGCAGCACAGAGGCCCAAAGACCAGACTGCCCAGATGGCTCCCTCCTATTCTGAGACTGCTGTGACACTGGCATGAAGTGGCTGCTGCCTGTACCATATTAGTTGCTTACAGTGATCTATATTCCTGCTCAAACTGTTTCTCTTCCTGGTTCACATTGACTATGGTCTTCTTGCCAAACAAAGGACATCACCATCACCATTGCTTTGAAACTCCTGGCTTCAGACTTCCATCTGCCTCCCTACTCCCTGACACAGAGACAAGAAGACCCAAAAAAACCCGTTTCTACATGTTTTTCAGCCTCTCACTTTTCCTTCTAAATAAAGAAAGCAAGAACTCAGAAGAAATGGTCTGGCCTTTTTACTTCTTGAAAAGGAGGCGATGGCGGAATAGCTTGTGCAAGCAAGAGAGGAGAAATGAGAGACACACAAACAGGCATGAAATCGGTTGTGAAGCTTGGTGACACCCACCAGGTTGCTTGTATCACACCACCCACGTCTACCTGCCATTCCTCCTGCCCAGAGGAAGTTGCTGACAAATGGATTCATTGATTCATTTATATTTCAAAAAGTTAGTCACATTTGAGTGCTTTTTAATCAGTCTAGATTGCAATGAACAAAATGGAAAGTAATTGCAAAATCAAGACTGATTGCGAACTCTCCTCCTCATCACTAACAACCTTCCAGAAATGCGCTCCTTCCTGCCATTCCTTGAGACTGCATTTCACTCCAAATTTACTCTCCCGAAGCGTGACTCTACTTACTGTTTTCAATAGACCATATTTGGGAAGTTCCATGCAACTGTATTTTCTGGTCTCTTGAGTTATTTTAACACACACTCATCCCAAAATACTCCTTACTAAAAGTATAAGAGGACCAATTTGGCGTCTGCAACTGGGGTATAGATAAGACGATGGTTCAAAGCTGGGATTTTCAAAAGCGATAGGAACTGAGCACAAAATTCTCTAGAGCAGAGAGCTGGGGGATTCATGGTTACACATGGAGATTGTTTTACTTTTTTAACATACTTATGTTTATTCTTTGAGAGCTTCATAATGTATATAGTGTAATTTGATCGTATCCACTCTGACTTTTTCCAGATCCCCTACTGTCTCACATCCTCCTCCCAGCTCCATGCTTCCACTTTGTAATATGCTGGACTCTATTAGTTTTTCCCCATATGTGCATGGGTATAGGACTATCCAGGCAAGAATCCATGGCTTCAGAGGACCTATGTCCTAGGGGAGAATCTACTGCTAAATGGATATAATGCCATACTGCCTTCTAAATATTTATCAATCTACCCATAGGTTAAGACAGCTCTAAGTAGACTGTGTGCCTGTGGAGTGCTCAGTAGAACATCTATATCACACTCCCCCCCGCCACACACACACAAGGCTCAAGGAACATAGCAGAACAGGAGGCAGCACGGTTAAAAATTTATAAGCACACAACTCACACAAAGTTATGTTAAAACACGGAGACTTTTCAATATCCATGTGAGTAACTAAATAAGATTAATTTCTAGTATATCTGAAAATAAATATATCTGGAAATGGACAAGGTAAGAATTGTTCTTTATTGCAGAGAAATCATTGCATCTTTAAATTGGCTAATATACAATATATATATAAATATATGATATAAAATTGAATATACCAAATATATAAATACATATATAGTAGATAAATTAGTAACATTATATATTATATATTGGTGGGTATATTAAATATAACTATATATTTTACAATATTTGTTATCATATATAAACTTCTTCAGTTGCTAATTTACTGGGTAGGAATGATGTTAATTTAAAAAATGAGGAATTTAGGACCTAGCTATATAAATCTTTAGCACTGATGAGTTGTGGATCTGGTACAGGCAATTGTTTTAGTTTCTACAAGGCCCAGGATTTTTCAAACTTTCTTTTTTATTTATTCTTTATGTCTTCCACATCTTGCATCTCAATCCCATTCATTTCCTGTCCCTGCATATCTGCCCTCTGCCCTTGTGCCCCTCTTCATAAAATTTAAGAGAAAAAAAGAAAAAAGAAAGACAAAAGGGGGAAAAAAAGCTCGCCGTGGCAGCTGTGTTGTGACACAGTGAGTCACACAGTAAACCCTTTTGCCCATATATCTTTACTTGCAAGTGTTCATTGCAGGGAGTCATAAGGCCCAGGATTCTTAAGTGTAAAATAAAGACAACAATATCCATCTTGTAGTCAGCTCCTGCCAGCCTACCCTGCAATGACATCTCAGGCTGTGTCTCTTATTTGCCTTTAACTGGCGTCTCCATCTGTATACCCAAGGAAAAGAGACATCAGAGATGCTGGCAAATAAGAGGCAGGAAGTATTTTGTAGAATACAGGGAAAGAAGAGGAGTGTGCTTTTGTTAGCAGTTACAGGGTGGTGTGGGGCTGGGAGTTGGGGCAGACACCAGACACGGAGGTCAGAGGACAACCTTGGATGGTAGTCCTCACTTGCCACCTTGTTTGGGGCAGAGTCACTTGTTACTCACTAGTGTATAAGCCTGGCAATCTGGTCTGCAAGCTGCCAGGCATCTTCCCGTCTCTACCTCCTATCTTGCCTTGGGAGTTCTGGGATTACAGATGTGTTGCTATGTCTGGTTTTCTTGAGTTCTGGGGATCTGAACTCTGGTCCTCATGTGTCCATGTCAACCACTACGCACAGAGGCCTCTCTTGGGCCCTGGTTTGAAACTAGTTTTCCTTTTCAACAAACTTTTCAGGAAATTTCAACTATAAATAAATGTCCATCTTATAAATAAGTGATAAGAGAAATTTCCCACAGACTAATTTAGAGGGGATATTTTCAGGACAAGATGGATGGAGTTTTAAAAACTCACATATCGGATAGAGTTGAGACAAAAGGCAGCAACTTGAAGGAAAAAAAGAAACAACCAACAGCGCAACAAAACCAGCCTGTTAGATGTCATTTAGAATTTTAGAATCAGAACACTAGCCACCTAGATGGACAACAGGAAGTTTCCAGATGGATCTTGCAGACCTGGCCAAGAAAGGATTTATTCGCTTATGTGAACTACATAAAAGGTATTCAGAGATCAGTGATGTGCCTTAGAATTGCATATTTCTAATGTTTTTAAAAAACACAATCTCTACCCCCAGGTGGCCTCAAACTGTCTGTGTAGCTGTGAGTGGCCTTGAATTTGTGATTTTCCTGTCTATGTCTCCTGCATGTTGGGGTCATAGGTGTGCAGTCACCGCATTGGGTTTATGCTGGGGACAGAACCCAGGGCAGCGTGCATGCCAGATAATCTAACAACAGAGCTATGTCCTCCTCGGCCCTCCATTATTAATTACGTGAAAAGACACAATTCTATAGAGTTCTGCTTTCAACATTTGTTTTTCTTTGCAGTCTCTTTTTTTCACTGGAAAAATACTAAGCCATGTTCTACTTTCAGGACAGATATTGTTAAATGTACACATTTCTTAATAATTGTGAACATCCATTTCTTCAATTTGCAATTTTCCAGGACTCTATTTTTTTCCTTTCTTTCTTTCTCTCTCTCTCTCTTTTTTTTTTATAACATTTCCCCCTTTATTGAGACACTATTTCTTAAATAGTGCACTACTGAAGTTTTGAGAAGAGATTCAATAAATACCACAAACACCTCAGATAAATTTTTGACAACTGGTATAAAGTCAGATGCCAGCTATGGAGGTCTTTAATACTCTGAGTGCTGACAAAAGTCGGCTTAGAGAACAGTCAGACTAAAGCCGACCTCTCTACCTGGTGCGGGCAGCCAGGGACCTACTAGGTCCTAGTTCTCCTCAGTCCCCCTTGAAGTTCACTGTTTGTCCAAGAGTAGCAATGGCCCTGTTTTCTGTGGACAGAAAAGAGTTTGGCTAAGCACAGTGGGCCACAGCACTTCCCACATATGCCTTATCTGCAAGGTTGTTTCTTTAAGGATAGGGCGAGGAGGTAAAATGGGGACAGGATTGTTTGAGGACATCCTTCCAGAAATCATAAAAAGGGAAGAGACATTTTCCTTTGACAAATTAAGTCGACTACTGCCTTTTTAGGACTAGTGGAAGGAAGCACCATGTTTGGGTAACATCTTAATTAAAGAAAGACGTCTTCTGCATGAGAGGTATACAGTTTCCTGCTCTCTGATGGCTGTCTATCATCCATGGAGCTCAGGTGAAATACTATGGAGGCAGAAGTAGTTTGCAATGCCAAATTCTGCCTTCTACAGGGGAGAGAGGATCATAAGAGAGGGGAAAGAAAATCTCCAAAGAAGAATCATACATTATTAATTCTGTGTGTATGTGGAAAATAGTAGCAGTATTATGTTTGATACTTTTCTCACTTTTAGGGATCTACTTGGGGTCTTGAGTGGCATCTCCCATAGATAACAAGGATAGGGTACTATATGTTTCTAGGTAAATGCTTTATTATATTTCCTTCTGCTGTTTATCATGGAGTTTCCAGGCTGAACAAAAATAATACCATCTAAAACAATACAACTGCATCCTTATTTTGAGTTTAGCTCTTTCCCCCATAATCTGTCATGCACAGAAGTCGCAGGAAACAGCTTTGCCTTTCCTGCCAAACTTAAATGTCATAACCTAGAGCCTGTTCCTCACGTCTGCTTTGAGTCTATTGACTCTAGAAAATCCAGATTTTCCTTACTAGCTTTCACAATTGACAGGAAGAAAGAGGGGCACAGCTCGGCGAGGACCATCTGTGCTCATTGTTCCGCTCAGTAAGTTCCACCTAGGAATTGGGAATGGAGTGAACGTCCACACCCAGAGGTTTCAACGGCACCCAGCTAACCATTCTGCAGAGCTTCAAGAGCTGGATGCCATCAGGCATGGAGAAGAACAGTGTTTAGCTCTGTACTGCAGAAATCTGCCCTAGTGTTCAACAGGTCAGCCCTGCAGGGCACTCCCAGCAGGAAGGTGGGAGCGGAAGGGAAGCAGAAGCAATGCTTGTCCAGGTGATGGTGCCGCAGGAAGCGGGAAGCTGAGGGGGAAATGGGTCAAGGAGGGAAGGTATTCGAGGTCAGGAGTAGCTGAACTGCTAGATGTGAGCCACTTGTTGTGTACTAGAAGTGTTATTGAGAATCAGTCACATTTGTATAATTCATTCTTTATGAGCTTCTTCCCTCCCCTTTGCCTTTTCCCCTTTCAAATCCCCCTTTCTCTTTTCCTTCCTCCCCTTCTTTCTTTTTTTTTTTTTCTGTTTACACTATTTACTTTATTTATTTATTTTGAGACAAGGTCCCACATAGCCCAAGCTGGTCTGGTGGCCTGCATCTCACAATGTAGCTTGAACTCCTGATCCTCTGCCTTTGTCTCCCAAGTGCCGAGATTAGAGAAAACACCTTGCTGTTGGTTTGCTTTCTCTGGACACCTACGTAGGCCAGTAGTTGCATCAAAGATCATATTTCCAAAAAGCAGGAAACATTCAGTAAATGGTTCTTTACCGGTGTTTTCCAACCAGGTCTAAATCATGTCATGACCTAGTCGCCATAGGCAGAGAACAACAAGCATTTTTCTGTTATTCCTGGAGGACATGGGGTGATGGGCGGAAGTCAAAGGGAGTGGCAGTGGATAGATGATCTGTGGAGGTGTAAGCTGTAGCTAAGGGTGATGTCTGCCTTGGTTGTAGTAGACTCCATGGTGAATGAGGTTTAATATAGAAAGCTGACCACAGTCAGTCTGACTACAGTCTTAACCAACTTATAGAGTTGAGATTGCATTTGCTAGTAGGTGCAGTTTTGGATGCTATTAGGCGCTATGGCATGATCACTACAGTGCTGGAATGATAAACCTGATATTCAAACAAGAGAATGTGTAGAAAGATTGCTTAATGGGAAACTGTTTAAGAACGTGGCCCCTTCACCTTTGTGCCCCAATCACCTCACAAGGGTTTTGTGCCCAGCAGGCACACTGGATATTTCTCTTTGACCAAGTGAAAACTAATGCAGTCCTTAAAGAGGAAGTTTATCACAGGATCCCAGGGTGGGTACTTCACAGAGGTAGACAGGGAAAGAAAGCTTTGAGAAGATGATGAAGAAGAGTATAGACCTCGGATAGGATGCCAAAAACATTATAAATTGAACTGAGGGTCTCGGCTATGGGGAGGTACACTCAGGAGAAGAGCAGCAGTGCTAAGTGATAGGAATTAGTCGGTAGAAAGTAAAGCTCCAGGGAGGAGCCAAGAAGTCTCAGTGGAAACGCCTGCTGCATAGTGGCAAACGCAGAGCTGTGGATAAATATGACATTCTCATGGCAGTCACAACATGTTTTCAGGGACACTCCTTTAAAACTGAAAGACCTTTGGGTGTGCAAGATAGGTCAGTAGCTAAAGGGGCTTGTCACCAAGGCTGACAACCCAAGTTCCATTCCCAACAGCCATATGGTGGAAGAGGAGAGCTACATCCCCAAGCTGTTATCTGACATCCATAGGCATGTTCTGATGTGTGTGTGTGTGTGTGTGTGTGTGGGTGTGGGTGTGTGTTGGAGAGGGTACATACATGTGTGTGTAAAATAAATGAGTATATTTTAAAAAATAAATGGAAGATTTAGAATTATGATACCTATTTTTATCTTGGACTAGTGGCTATACTATACCCTATTCACATGTGATGGTGACAAGCTGAAACAGGGTTGGCGCTCCCCACTGGGGTGGCAAAGGTTCTCAGCACTCTATAGGCCCCAGAATTCTTGATGCCATCCCAACTAAGGAGGCCAATGGTGATTTGTCAGGTTATCATTAAACTGGGCCATCACTTTGTCTTTGTCAAGAAGTCTTAAAATAATGACTATCAACATAGGCCCTCGAGACTGAAGACATGAACCGCACCTATAGAATAGTAACGTCCAACTCCTTAGTTAGGTTTCTCCATTCCAGTCATATGAATGCAACTATAGCAATGGACAGCAGCTAGATTCCGAGGGATTCAAAGAAAGCTAAATTAGCCTATGAAGTTATGTTTTCACCGTTTGATAAAACATATAAGTTTGATAGAGAAAATACTAATATTATCTTTAAGAGTATTAATAAAATACCCATAGTTGACTGACATGTGGCCATGAGTGATAATGAATGAGAGAAATGTTCTACAAAAATCAAATAAGGCTGGCCAGACGGTAAAATGCCTGTGACCAAGACTGAAGGTGTGAGTTTGGATCCCCAGCACCCACAAGTGGCAGGGTGCATCTGTAACCCAACTGCTCAAGAAGCAGAGACAGGTGGATCCCTAGAGTTCATTATGCAGCCACTCTAGCTGAGTGGATGAGCTCAGGCTCAATTGGAGACTGTCTTGAAAAAAAAAAAAGGCAGAAAGTAATCTAGGAAGACAACTTATGTTATCTTCTGGCTTCCATCCACAGATGCACACATGCATGGGCACTACATACACACACTCACTCACATGTACACACATAACATACCTGCACATACACATATAACTTTGAGATGGTCATAAGCACACGTATTCTTTATTTAATAAAACTGTATAGAAGCAACTCTTGGATCAGAAGCCAAGTTCTTGTTTGTAACACGTGTTACATAGGGGATGCTTCCACTCTAGATCATTCCCATGTTGGCTCCTGCTTTCTCCCAACATAATAGCTCAAGGACACGTAGTTGATGCTGTCCTGCCCTATCCCCACACCTAACTGTTCTATGCTAATAACCACAGTATTTCAAGTTGGAGTTATACATTAGAACCATTAAAAATGTAATCATCATATTAAGAGAAATATTTCGACATTGAAAATACATCTATTTCACATTATATTTTCAGTAAAGTCCATTGTCGTTAAATTGTTGTTTCCTTCCTGTAGAAAATAAGCATCCAATAAAAAAAAATGTAGGTAAATCAGTAACTGTGTTAGGAGGCAACAGTATCCTGGTTGCTTATATGCCACACCTGTTATGACAGCAAATTATCATTTTAGTCAAATCTGGACCACCCCAGTAGTAATAGTTTACTGGTCAAGTGGGCATAGAAGGGTTATGACAGGTGTCATTGCTAAACTCACCTTCTGTTTACCTGGCCCATGTCTCACCAAGATTCTTGAATCATTTTTCAGACCTTATCCAATTTATCTCTAACTACAGCTACGTAGGTGGCAGCTTTTCAGTTTAAATTATCTTCCAGTCACTTCCTCATTAAAGAAAGAAAAAAGGGTGTCAAGCAAATGACAAAGTATCTTGTCAAAATGATTTCATAGTTGACGAAGCTCCACAAAGGAAAGCTTCTCCCAAGGGCTCTCACGGACCCTCTCTTCTGAGGGCCTGTACTTTCTGCTAGGTGAGCGCCATCTTCCTGGAAGTCTGTGCATGTCTGACCCATCCAGGCCTGGGCACAGCAAATGGGAAGTACAAATGAGGAATTCAGCAGAGGAGGATTAGCCAATTTGCAGAAATAATTCTAGAGCAATTTAGAATTTTAAGAACATCTTCTTAAGTGCTTCTGGAGAGGAATGCTCTACTGGGTAACTTCCCTGAGCCTTGAATCTTTACTGTCTGTTGATACCGAGAAAGTCGGGGCTGTTAGAATGCACAGAAAAAAAAAAAAAAAAACTAGCAGACTGTAAGGCAAGTAATACCCTCCTGTTGCCAAAGTAACTTCTTTCTGTTAATCAAACCTGTAAGTCAGGCATCCTTACCCCTAGTCTCCTCAGAGTATCATTCTTTCTCCCTCAAATTTAGTTTCAGAGGGCATCGAACAAGAGTGTTCCCTAAAAGGCCCATTTGATTCAAATAGTGTCATTCAAAAACATGATTGTGGAACCAGCAACAATGAATTTCAGTGGGGCTGGAGAGGCGTAAAATGCTTGTGAATCCAAAAATTGCCGAAGGCATCGAACATTTTGAGGAATTTAGTCTCACTGAAAGAAACATGAAGTCCCTCCCTAAATGTCTTTAGCATGGTATTCATTGGTCTTGGGTATTTCCTGGGCAGGCCCTCATTTCTAGCTGTTAAGCCAGACGTGGCTCACCACAGGTGAAATGATGAGCAGGAGAAAAACAATACAATTGGGAATCTACTGAGGTGTGCAGACACATGTACCAGTGCGTCTGCGTGCACAGGGAAACTAGGAAGGTATTTTAGTTTTCTTTCAGCTTCTGTGAGAAATGCCAAGACCAGAAGTAACCTGGGGAACCAAAGGGTTTATTTTGCCTTACTGATTATTTTTCATTTTCAAGGAAAGTCAGCAAAGGAACCCAAGGCAGGAAGTGTAGCAGAATCATGGAGAAATGTTGCTTACTGGTTTGTTTTCCCTACTTTGATCAGCACAATTTTAATAGAATCCAGGACTACTTGGTGGATTATGGCACTACCCACAGGAGGCTGGCTCCTGCCCTTCTATATCAATTTAGCATTGAAGAACATACCACCACAGACATGACCACAGTCCAGTCTGATGAAGACAATGCCTCTGTTGAGGTTTACTCTTGCCAGACATGTCTAGATTTGTGTCAAATTGATTAAAAAAAAAAAAACTGACCAACACAGTAATGATGTCTGAGATTCCTGTAAAAAAATGAGAGGTAATCTCAGGTCACACTAGGTAAACTGGTTGAGCAGGTGATTGTGGATAGGGCAGAGTGAAGAAGAGAAGACTGCTCTAGAAATAAGGTTAACTTGGCTTTGTTAATTAAAGTAATTACATATGGTTCAGGGGGAGTTTTTGCCTTCTGAGCTCAGCCCTTCACATTTAAGAAGAAGGAACTTGAAAACGTTAGAAAGCAAGGAGGGCCCATCCTTAAGGCATCTCTTTTTCCTCTTGGTTTCCAGAGTTTTCCATCACAGGTGCCCACATCCGTGTGGAGATAGGCTTATAACAAAGGTGGAGAAGGAACGAAAATGATACCTTCAGCAGTAGATTGAGAAAATGCTTTTCCTGTGAGTAAGCAGACAGACTCATAAAGCATGTGGGTGTCGCTGGGTGGATGCTGCCTTACCCACGCCCACGCAGGAACAGAAATGCAAGAAGAAAGAAGTTAAAGAAAGAGAAGGGGGCTGGCTGAGAGCAGAAGATGGAAACAGTCTGTGCAGTGAAAAACAGAACTACTTTCAACAATTGCTTCAAAGAAAAGCCTCACCGGAACAATCTTGCTGTTTTCTTGTTTGTTATTTTCAGACACAGGGGACTGAACCCAGAGGCTTGTGCATGCCTAGCAAGTACTTCACTCCTAACCAAAATATCCAGCCTTTTTTTTTTTTTGTGGGAAATGGGCTTGCCATGTTGCCCAGGTAGGTCTTGAAATCTCTCTGTGGCCCAGGTAAGAGTGAAATTTGAAATTATCTCCAGTGTGTGGAGTTATATGCACATGCCACTGTCTACAGATTGTAACACACTATTATTATTATTATTATATTCATTTCCGTTCCACTCAGAATTATAATCTGATGGATATTATTTCAGTGCAACATACTTAAATCTACTCATTTTCATTAAACAGCAAGCATAGTGTATTAGACCCTCTGTACAAGACATGTACACCTTCTTCATGTGTTGTGCCATGCAGAGGATCAAGAGCTTTCATTCTGGCTTTGCATTTTAGTGACTCTTGGCATGTAACCTCATTTATAAGAGCTGCATTTTCTTAATCAATCAGAGAAATTGTAATATTGCTTGTTACTATGGGTAAAGTATGATAGCTGGCTCACTGGCAACAAATTTCGAATGAATTTTCTCTCTTATTTTTCTATGCTGCTAGTATGGCAGATACCATTCATGTACTATGAATATTAAAGTACACTATTATATTTAAGTTTTGACATTAAAATTAAAGATATAAGTAAACATAAATGTTTATATTTTATATAAAAACACATATACATATACAAACCAAAATAGCCCTTAGGTTTTACCTATATTCTTAATTCTTTATCATTTCTAATATCTTTTTTATACAACTAGGCTTACTTTTCTCATTAGCCTAAAATATTTCTTTCCCTGTTACATTTAGTATAAATTGGTTGCCAAAAAAAAAAAAACAAAAAAACAAACAAGCTTTGGCCTTCCTGAAAATGTTTGATTTACTTACAAGAAGTGTGTTTCCTAGATGTAGGAGTCAAGGTTGCCTCACATGCCCAGCCCTCTGAAAATGCGGTTCCTGCATTAGTTGGCCTCCACACAGTGTCAAAAGTGAATTTAGCTTTTATTCTAACCACCCTTCCCCAGCAGAGCTAAGATATTCTAAACCATCTTCAATCCACTTGAGCAGAATACACATATACATGGTCTTCTTTGTTTAGGGATTCCTGAATGTATCTCAGCTGCGGATGCAGCACTTGCTTACTCTGATGGAAATATAGCCATTGTTATATTCAAATGATTCTTCTTTTCTGAAGCGATTCTAGAATGCACTAATACCAAATGCATGATATTTCCCCTAGTTCTTTGGCTTTCCATTCTATTTTTGACAACACTTTTATTTCCTACATGAATTTTATCTTGGATAAAATGTCTAGTTTTTTTTCTATTCTATGTCCATTCTTTCTGTTGGATTCATGACAATTTTTCATGTCTTCTATGCTCACTGAATAGAATCCCTTTTGTGTTCACAGTCTCTGTTGTGCTAAAATTCCAAAGTGCTGACTCACAGTGTCCCCCTAGATCTTTAGGTGTGTTTATTTTGGACATTATAAATTCTTCATGTAAGAATGCAGACACCTGTGCCATTTCTTGATTTATATATGCTGACTCTTCTTTTGACTACCAGCTATCATTTTTTGCTTTTGTTTTTGCCTCATTTTGCTGAATAGCGTGTGTAAAGACGAACCACATACTCTCTCTCCCAGAAACAGATATACCCCTTGTTTCTCATCTCTTATCTAGTGGGGTATATGAGTGGTCTTATCTAAACCTGAACTCTGGGTTTTTCACATTTTTGACACAGTTGACTATGCTATTAATTGCTTTTCTCATCATTGTGACCAAATACCTTGCAAGACAATTTAGGAAAGGAAGGACTTACGTTGGCTCATGGATTGAGAGGCAATAGTCTACCAGCGTGTGAAAAATGTGGTAGATGATTCCATGATGGTGGGAACATGTAGTTGCTAGTTACATTACATAGCAGTCAAGAAATAAATCAGTAAGCAAGGGTGCTAGACTGTAGTACCTTGCCTACAATTTGCTTTCTCTAGCTTAGTCCTGTCTCCTAAACCACCATAGCCCCCTAAGACAGCACAATGAGGACTGTATGTTAAAACACACCAGCTCGTGTGAACATTTTACACTCACTGGTTTCTGTGAATAGAAGCAGTATTTTGCTATCAGGCCCTGGGAACTCAGCTCCAGCAAGCTTTCAGATGCTTCCAGCCTCTGCGTTCCATGTGGAGTGAGTTCTCTGTTGACTTGGTCCTACTGCCAGTTCATTACACCAAGTTCATTCTCCCTAGCCCTACTCTGGCTTGTGCACCCTTGGAGGCTCTCTTTAGACCTGTCCAACTGCCTTTGGCATTTCTTGTGCACACTCTAAGGCCTAAAGAACAGAGATGTAAAGAACCCACTCTGTTAAAATCCTCAAGCTGCCACAGCTCAGAATCTGTCCAAGGAGTTTATGTCAAGACTTGTTTTCTTCTCCTTTAGTATCTCCTTCCTTACAGTCCTTGAAGGCCTGAGGGTTCTAGAAACTGTCGTCTCTCTTTATTTCTGATATGTCTCATTTTATCAGCTGTACCCTCATCTTGTATACCTTGAAACATTCTGCATTGCCAGCAAAGGTCCATGGGAAGGTCCTTGGGGAGAGCACTAAGGATTTTTAGCCAGAATTCTCTTTCAGACATTAGAAGTTTATTAAGGCTTGGCTGGTTCCTTCTTACTCCACCAAAGTCAGAGCCTCCTCTTTTGTTGTGGTATTCTGAGCCTGAAAGGAGTAGAGGGAGTACTTCACTTTCTAGATTTCTACTTTATTTATGTCTCTTGACTTTGGTCTTGGGGGATTTAACAATTGATGATGTCATACCATGCCTAGATTGTTCTCATTGCCAGGGCGGCAACTGCATTTCCTCAAAACATTCCTATTCTTTTTTTGATTTATTAATAATTAATTATTAACCTTTAATATCCAAGGTTTTCAACTGGATGCAGTTGGACAGATTTTCTTTTTCATCAAATCTCTTATTTATTTATTTATTTATTGAAAAAATTTCCGCCTCCTCCCCATGTCCCATTTCCCTCCTCCTTCTCCCACTCCTCTCCCCCTCCCCCCAATCTTCCCCCCTCCCCCCCCCCCCCCCCCCCCCCCCCCCCCCCCCCCCCCCCCCCCCCCCCCCCCCCCCCCTCTCCCCCCCCACTCCATTCCCCCTCCCTCTCCAGTCTGAAGTCTTAACAACTGCATCCAATTGAAACAAAATATCATCTGATGAAGTCAATTTTTAGTCTAGTTAGAAACCTACACCTGGTTTCAGAAGTTCAGTCACAGGACACTGCAGAGGAGTTTTCTGGTTAAATCCTCCAGACAACTCTGCTTCATCTAGGCTAGCTGCCCTGCCAGTGTGCAGAGCTGCCTCTGCAGGGAGCTGCTATCCAGGTCTTTGTTCTTTGCTACTGGTGTTCTAATCATGTGAGCCTTCCTAGCTTCAATCCTAAGTCTCTTTATCAGAGATGTCCTAAAGGAGGTGGGATGGAGGACCTTGAAGGTAATTCCGCCCTGGGATCCAGTAAGGTGTATATCCTTGTGTTCACTCCTGATTCTTCCCTCTCACCTGCTGCAGGTATCAGAGTCCTCAAAGCCTCGAAAGCCTTCAGTTCATAGCTCTCTCAACCATGACAGGGTCCTGCATCTACCATGATCAGCTCAATCTGAACCCATGTATCTTCCCAAATGGACCAGAGCAAATAAACACCATCTTAGACTTTAGTCTCTTATTTATAACCTTATAGAAAGTGAGATGTGATTCAGCCCTTCCTGTCTACTGGAACACCTACCAGCTTGTCTCCGCCCTCTCCCTGTCTTTTAGTTTAACTCTTTTTTTTTTTTTATTGAGAAAAGGAAAAAAAAAGTTTCCGCCTCCTCCCAGCCTCCCATTTCCCTCCCCCCCCGTTTCCGCCTCCTCCCAGCCTCCCATTTCCCTCCCCCTCCCCCCAATCTTCTCCTCCTCCCCCCACTCCTCCCCTCTCCCCCACTCCTCCCCCCTCCCTCTCTAGTCCAAAGAGCAGTTAGGGTTCCCTACCCTGTGGAAACTCCAATGTCCTCCCCCCTCCGTCCATGTCTAGGAAGGTGAATGTCCAAACTGGCTAGGCTCCCACCAAGCCAGAACATGAAGTAGGATCAAAACCCAGTGCCATTGTCCTTGGCTTCTCATCAGCCCTCATTGTTCGCCATGATCAGAAAGTCCGGTTTTATCCCATGCTTTTTCAGTCATAGTCCAGCTGGCCTTGGTGAGCTCTCAATAGATCAGCCCCACTGTCTCAGTGGGTGGGTGCACCCCCCGTGGTCCTGACATCCTTGCTCGTGTTCTCCCTCCATC
>NW_026067924.1:25696648-25728098 GCF_014885135.2 Alexandromys fortis | reverse complement strand
CAACATTGAATAAATGGGACCTACTAAAGCTGAGAAGCTTCTGTAAAGCAAAGGACACTGTCACTAAGACAAAAAGGCAACCTACTGACTGGGAGAAGATCTTCACCAACCCCGTAACAGACAAAGGTCTGATCTCCAAAATATATAGAGAACTCAAGAAACTAGACTTTAAAATGCTAGCTTAACTCTTAATATATAAATAGAAATGGGTCTAATAATAGTGAATTATTAAACAATTTAACAAATATTTATAGGCATAATTTAATATACTTCCCTGAAATTTTTCAAAGTACAATTAATGGTTCATTGATTTATGAATTTATCCAATCCGCAAATTTATGCCCATTTCTTAGAGACATTTAAGACACTAGAATGATCCATACTTTTAGGATATAAAATAGCAAATCTTGTATTTGACAACAGGCTCAACCTGTGGAGATAGTTTCTTCCTAGAAACTATTTTATTTTGCCAGAATTTTTGCAGAAAATGGATTTAGTTTTAAAAGCGCCCCTCCCATGATTCTCGAATTTAATGTGTATGTTTTCCAAGTCCTTTACAAAGCACAGCCCGAAGGAAGGGTTAAAATTCTGACACTTTATTTGTGGAGTCTAACTGAACAGCAGCGATGGAAGATAAAGCAAGGACACAGAACAAGGCCATGCTGCTGTTCTCCACCCCACAGTGAGCTGGGAAGAAACAATGCCCTCCCTCGGTGGGTGTGGGGGAGGGTTCTGACTGAGGCTTTCCTGGGATGGTTTCAAGGGGAGCTCACACCATGCCTAGTACAACCAAGGAAGAATGGAGAGCATTGTTCTCTTTCCAGTTGTTAAAGTTCACACGCAGGGTGCTGACACCTCCACAGTTCCGTGCTGCTCACTGGAGTTCTCCAATAATTACATCAAGAGATCTAGTACCCTTAGTCCTGGAGGACTCTGCCTTAGTCTACTAACGCTATGGGACATAAAAAATTAACACAAACTGGGTGGCTTGGTGGGGATATATGATGTCAGTCATTGTAGAAACCAGTGTTCTCCAAAAAGCAAAACAAAATAAAACAAAGACAAAAGCAAAACAAAATAAGCAAACAAACAGAAAACCACCAACAAATGGACCACTTTGGGTATGTACCCGAAGAACTCCATCCATGCCACCGATGTACCTACGTGATAGTGCTTAAGGCATCCTCAATTGCTAAGTTATTATCTGAGCTCCCCTCTACACCTGCTCCTTTAGTGGGAAAAGGATTTATTTTGGTCTCAGAGTACAATCTTTATTGGCCAAAAGTCATGGCAGCAGGAGCTTGAAATGCCTGGTCGTGTGACTGTGAATTAAGGCAAGAGCAATGGATTCCGCTTTTGCTTTTTATAGAGCCCATGAGCACAGCCAAGGAGCTGGTGACAATGGTAACGGTGAGTCTTCTCAGCTCACTTCTGGTAATCAAGGTAAAGCTGTGCAGGCATGCCTTCGGGCCCGTTCCCAGTGATCCTGCTTCTTTTCGGATGTGGTGTGGGATGAGAGGTTGAGAAGTACTTACTAACTTACCATGTAGATCGCAGTAGGATGATAAACTCGAAGGAAACCCCCCGGAATGATGCCCAGATTTCACTGTTCCTAATTTCAGAATGTGAAGGCCCCGTGGCAAGGTTCCAACCACTGGAACAAACCCTCCAAAATATTAAATTAAGACTCAGTTGTCAGTCGGGCAGTGGAGGCGCACCCCTTTAAAAGCAGCACATGGGAGGCAGAGGCAGGCGGATCTCTGTGAGTCTGAGGGCTAGCCTGGCCTAAAAGAGTGAGTTCCAGGACAGGCTCCAATGCTACAGAGAAACCCTGTCTCAGAAAAAAAAAAAACCCACTCAGTTGTCACTTCTAGGAGAACAGGAAGTTCCTTTTGAACTAGCTGGTTTTACTCTTATAGAACTGATGAACTTCACCCCCCCTTTTTTTTAGCAGAAACATAGAGCCAAACTTCAGCAGATTTAATTTCCCTAAGGAGAAGAATCATAGTTTGAAATATATGCATACTGAGTCATTATTCACGGATATATATAATACACACACACATACACACACATTCCAATTGTGATGAAATTTCAAGAGTGAAAACAGAGAAAGGTTCAAAGAAGTCCTCTTGATAACTTCCTAGAACCTATCATCTTCTTTCTCCGTAGAGTGGGTGACTTTTCTCAAAAGCGACCCAGGAAATCAACTGAGCATTTCTCAATATTGATGTCACGCGTGATCTTGCAGCTTAGGACAAAAGCAGTGAGTGAGTCAGCGGAAAGAAGCAGAGATTTCTTTATTCCCTTTGCAAGAATATCCGAGCCCCTTTCATCACCAAGCCTGGGTTTGAGAGCTTTTTAAGGAAAACATTACAAGGGGCCATGTGCTTGAAGCAACATTCCATCTGTTTTCCCACTCAGAACTGTTAACACCCTCCGTCTCTGAGATGACAAGTGACCACATTTTGTCATCTTTTCCTCTGGGAATAAAGGAGGGGGGGAGGAGAGAAAAATTCTTGGAGAAAATCATGAGTTTTATTAAAGGATAACCTCTGGGAAATACAGATAGTAAAAGTGATCCTCCAAAGGACACAGCTTTAATTATGAACCCTTTAACCCAAGTCCACACGATCTGGTCGGAAATGCATGTAGCACCTCATGCTGACACTATGGCTGTGTACTGTAAAGACAGGAAACAGAGCTTGCTGAACGGGACTTATGACCACCGCAATAGTGAATCTGGCTTTTATGTTGTGTACCTGTTACTTAAGATGTAAAGACATTTTTTTAAATTGTAAATAAGGAAGCTATATTTTGGTTGACAGTTCTGAAAGCTTGTGTTATTAAGAGTTTCTGAGAATTTTATGCAGAAACGCAGTACCTCATTTCTAGTCCTCCTTCCAACTTCTCTTACATTGCTTAATCCCATCTCAAATTATTGACCTCTTCTTTCATTTTTATTGTTTTACACACAGACTTACTGAGACCATTTAGTGTGGCTTGCATGTGTATGTGCTGAGGGCTGACCACTTGGTCAGAGGGCTCATCCACAAAGAATAGTCAATTAATGGCAGCTGAGAGCGGTAAAGACATCTTTTTCCTCATTCATTCGCAGTGGAACCCCGCTCTCCAAAGGTAATTTAAAACAAGTACAATATTTAAAAATAAAAGGAAAGACAATAAATCAGTCATTTTGAGGTTGTGCATGTGCCTGTCTTTGAGGTCCCCACAAGGATTTCCTTAATGTGATTAATTTCTATGTCTTACAATGAAGAAAAAAAATTAACTCATTGAGGAAAGTTCAGTGCATTTAATCACTCTTTCAAAGAAGGCAATAACAAAATGCCGTTTTATTTTTTTGTAACAATATTGCATGTTCCTATCATACAGGCAATCTGGATCTAATCACATACATACACATATGCATACACACATGTATAATATAGTACACAAATATACTACTTTTGTTTGAATATGAAATTTCTCTGAGAACTCATGTGTTTGAATATTAGGCCCTCAGTTGGTAGCCCTGTTAGGGAAGGTTGTGAAACCTCTAGGAGGGAAAGCCTCATTGGAGTATGTGGGTCACTGGAACTGTGTGATGAGGAAGTTTAGCCTCCATCCCACTCTGCTTCCTGAGTATGGTTACAATGTGACCAGCCAGCCTCCTGGCTCCTGCCTGGTGCCAGTCTTTTCCACCATGGTGGACTGTATCTCTCTGCAAATAAAATAAAACCTAGCTCCTTTAAGTTGCTCTTGTCAGCATATCTCATCCCAACAACAGGAAAAGAAACCCACGTACACATGGATATGGTATAAAAGCAGAAATGCCACTATTTGAGGGGAGAAAAGGGATGTGCAAGAGAGGGGAGGGAGGGCCAAGGGAAGTAAGGAGCAAATATAAGAAAAGTACAAGGATGTACTATATAACATACAATGAAAACTTTTTTTTGTATGATAACTAAGAAGTAAATAAAAAATAAATATTTGGAGATTATAGATAAAATATACATTTTAAAATAACATCTATTTTCTCCAGGTTTAAAATTCTTTTAAAATTGACCAGAAAAGTGAAGGGGTAAAAAGTCTAAAGATGTGAACTTTATTCTTAGCTCTCCATGTAACAAGATGAGCATCCATGGGAGATGTACTGACAATTCTGAGCCAGTTTTCCTCAGCCAGTCAGTACTGATAAGATCTTTCTTCTGCTCAAACATGGGTTTTTTATGAATGCAAATAAATTTAATAGATTTTAAATTTATAATTTGAACATTAAGTACTACTTCATGATTAATTGTAAATGAAGAGTCCTTCACAGTGGCATATTTTCAGCACTCAGTTTGAAGGCTGCAATTATGCAGCGAGATAGGATGCTGCCTCAACCAGCTATCTGCTTGGCAGCGTGGCTTTGGGAATGCACTCTTGCAAAGGTGTGTGACTTATCCCATATACTGCCTGGCATGGCTACAAAAGGGAAGTCAAATATAATGACTCTGATGATAAACCAAAGCAGGATGCTACCCAGGGACAGTATAAGCCAGTCTTCCACTTCCCTCTCCAGTTCCTCCCTAGCTTGTCTGACACGTCTTGCCTAATGATGTCCTTTAACCTCTTTCCTCTCTTTATGACTACATCTAGTTGACTTTCCAGCTTACGTTTGAAAATTCTTCTCCATCAGGTATAGATTGGGCCAGGATGAATGACATATCAGCTTCTAAAGATCCGTGTCGTTTCCAGATGTCTGATTCTCTTACCACAACCCCCTGTAATTCACCTTGTGGGAACTCACAGCTAATGGACAGTGACACACTTTGGTATACAATGCTGGATTGGCATTTAGGTATTCAATCCTTATTTCTTCATAGTATAAAGAAAATTGAAGTCAAAAGGTGTGTTACTTTGAAGAAGAGGTTTTGTTTTTGTTTCCACAGGAAACGAGAGGCTGTGGATTCATTCCGGGGTAAGAAAAATCAGGTTTGATCAAGGAAGACCCCCTGATAAATCTCTGATAGGAGCAGATGGCCCAGATATATGAGTTCTACATCCAAAAGATTCAAGACTGCTGCCCGAGGTGATCAAGCCTCACAGGATACTCCAGTCAGGACTTGATCATAATTCAAAATTTTCTTTGGGTCCCCAAAGGGTTATCAGCGCCCCTAATCAGCAGGAAGAGCCTGGAAAAAATAAACCCACTTTCCCAAAAAATGGATTATGAATGTTTGCCTTTGTTTAGAATGTTGGTTACAAGTTGTTATGGATAATGGTCAGTAGAAAAGCTAAACAAAGGAGATTAGATTTAGAGTTCTTGTTTAAAAAAAGGAGGGGGGAAGTGCTGTGGAACAATGGTCTTTTATCCTGTCACTTGTATCATTTTTTTATCCTGTCACTTGCATTATTTTTAATAAAATGCTGATTGGCCAGTAGCCAGGCAGGAAGTATAGGTAGGGCAACCAGACCGGAAGTAGAGGTGGGGCAGGCAATGAGAATGCGGGAAGAGGGAAGCACAGTCTACAGTTGTGATCCAGACACGGAGCTAGCAAGATGTGACTGCCTCGCTGAAAAAGGTACCAAGCCATGTGGCTAAGATAGACAAGAATAATGGGTTAATATAAGTTATAAGAGTTAATAAGAAGCCTGAAATACTAGGCCAATCGGTTTATAATTAAAAAAAAAATCAAATGTGTCCTCTACCACATGTTTTGCCTCCGTGATGTTCTGCCCAAGTACATGCACTGATGCCTCCAAACTATAAACAATTAGCCTTTACCCCTTTACACTGTTCATAACTGGTATTTTGTTACAGGGCAGCAAAAGTAGTCATGGTCCAATCACAGATTAATTAACGTAAGTTGGACAATAATGCCCTATATAGTTTCAGTACTGATATAATTGGCTATTATCAGAAAGCAATCACACACTTACTGTCAACATTTAGTACCTGTCATACTCTGTGATAGCTGTTTATATATTTTCTCATTGCTTCTTCAGAGCTGTTATAGGTGGGCCAGCCAGATGGCTCAGTGGGTAAAAGTGCTTCTGCCAAGTAACCTGAGTTCAGTCCCTGGGACCCATACGGTTGAGGGGGAGAAACACTTGTTACATGTTCTTACATGGCATTCTCTGACCTCCACAAGTGTGCCTTGTCATGTGCACACTTCACAAAAAATAAATGTAAAAAGGATATTCTTATTGTGCTCCCCATGTTGATCAGCCAATAGTGAACTTCAACAGTGGATCTGAATTCAGTTACAGAAGGGGAACTGCCTTTTGCACAACACGCACATATTTTACCACCATGAATTAGCTAGACAGTCACTAAAAAAAATAATTTTGTCCAACTGAAGTAAAAAAAAATATTCATTCAAAATGTTCTAATGTAGTTTTCTAAACTGGAACAAGAGAGATTTTTTAGAACTCAGTGCTAGCGTGGAGTAATCGATGACTGGGCAGTTTCTAGGTAAACTGGAGGCAGAAGTCTGAAATCTCAAAGGTTATTGTCTTTCAGAAGGAAGTGGGAACAGCATGTGTGATATGAAACTGGAAGGAATAAGGTTGGGGTGTGGGGGTACCAGTGGTAATGTAGGGAGAGAAGTAGAAAACAAATATCCAAACCTCTAAGAAAAACCATGCATGAAACTACATATATGTAAAATTCTATGTGGAAAGCTGTTACTGTGTATGCTAACTTGTGCCTAGCCTTGATATGAGGGTTTGTGCACAGTCTTATCGGAACTTGCTATTCCATGTTCAGTTATTCTTGGGAGGCCTGCTCTTTTCTGAAGGGAAACAGAGGAGGAAAGTGGATCTTGGGAAAAGGAGATGGGGGTAGGGAAGACTGTACGGAGGGGAAACTGTAGTCTGGATGTATAGAAAACAAAAAAAAATAATTAAATTAAATTATAAATATTGATTGATAGCTTGAAGAATTCTCTAAGTATAAAAATTTCATCTGACTTTAAAAATATGTAATTAAATGTATCCTTCTGGAGGATTTCTGAGTGGTTTAATCAGCTATCAATTGATACATGTGTGTATATATATTTATATATCAGAATTGTATATCTTCTTTTCAGAAATATATGAGTGTTCTTTTTTAATGTATATGAGTACCACATGCATGTCTGGTGCCCCTGGCAGCAAGAAGGGGACTTCAAATCTACTGGAACTATTGTTGCAGACGGAGGTAACTATGTGCGTGCTGCCAGCTAAAACAGGTCCTCTGTCAGAGCATCAGGCGCTCCTATCCACTGGGCCATCTCCAGCTCCTATGGATATTTTAATTTTTGAAACAGGGTCTCACTCTGTAGCCCTGGCTTGCCTGAAACCTACTGGACATCCAGGGCTGGTCTCAAACTCACAGAGGTCTGCCTACTTCTGTCTCCTGAGTGCTAGGATTAAAGACTTATATGATCATGCTCAGGCAATTTCTGATATCTTAATCTACCAGGAAAGTGAATTTCTAATCGCATTATTATTACTGTCGTTTTTGTGTGGTGCTGGGGATTGAACCCCAGACAGCGGCTTGTAGGCAGGCGCTCTCATTCTGCATTGTGTCTCCCAGCCTTGCACTCAGGTTGTTTTCACACATACGCTGGTGGCAGCTGTGAAGGTGTGAACACTCCAAGTGAAACGCTGACTTCTTTAATATCCCCAAGACGCATCATATTACATAAAACAAAGGCAGAATTCATGGTTTGGCACAAGAACATAAGGACAACTAAGTTTTCCTTTTGTTGAGTATGAAATTTCAGATTCGTAACTTTGGAAACAAACCAACTTTAGGTTACAAACACCTGGTTCTAGCGCTCATGGCCAAGCTGCTATAACAACCATTTCTGCTTAGATAAAACTGCTTTTGGAAAGTAAAATGACTAGAGCCCCAGTTTTCAAATTTCACATGTTTCACTAAAGCAAATTTACCAGCTTAACAAGCCCAGGGTTTACGCACTTGGCACTTTAGAGAAAAGATCATTAGTACTTCATAGTCACTCATTGGTCCATTGGTCGTATGGGAACAGGAAGCCGAGGATGATGGGTAAGCACTGTGTTGGTGACCTTTCTTGCTGCTGTGACAAATTCCTGACAAAACCAACTTGTAGAAGGGAAGGTTTGCTTTGGCTCGCAGTACTGTCCTCTGTGGTTCGGAAGGCTTGGCAGCAAGAGCAGGAGGCAGCAGGTCACATGATGTCACAGTAGGGAATTGGGGAGGGTGAAAAGCTACTGCGCGCCTCATTCTTCTCTTTTCCATCTTTTTCATTGAGTTCAAGACCCCAGCCCACGTGATGGTGCAACCCATATTCAGAGTGGGTTTTGCCTTCTCAGATAAAGATCTTAGGAACTCCTTCACATTTACACCAGAGATGTGAATCCCAAGCAATCCCAACTCTAATAAAGTTGAGTGAAAATTAACCATCACAAAGATATTCAACATGATTAAAATATAGTTCTATTAAGAAAAATAAATAGGCGGCATTACCTGAAAGGCGGCATTTCTCTGGTGGAGGCACCAGAGAAAGATTAGTCACACATCATCATTTCCTAGCAATTGTTTAATTTTGAAAATGAGAGGAGTTTGGTAATTGGTTCAGTGATAGAGGATTGCTTAGTCTGCAAGGGGGCCCTAGGTTCAATTCCCGGAACCCACATAAGAACTATCATCATGGTGGTGCAAGTTAGCACAGGGAAGCCAAAGTCAGGAGGGTTTCCAGGGCTCCATAGCCAGCCAACCTAATCTAATTCATGAGTCCAGGGCCAATGACAGACCCTGTCTCTCACACACACACAAAATCAAGGTGGATTATACATAAACAATGACACTAGCGTTGTCCCTGGTCTCTACAAGCATCACCCCAGCAACACAACCCTCCCCCTAAATACACACAGGCACACAGACACCCACACAGAAATAAACTGGAAAGAAACTCAATATGGAGAGCAGAAGCTAAATGAAAGCAGATGAAAAAAATGAAGAATGTCCTTAGAGAGACAGGAGGGGGAGGGGTATGCATACATTCCAGAAAAGGTGGAGAATACATAGAATATAATGAGTGTTATTGGAGATTAGATAAAATTACATTGGAAATCAACTAGAAAGGTCACTACCAATTTCATCTAGTCAAGGGGATAATTAACATGTGCACACATGCAGATATGTTACCTAAGGGTTTCCTCTCCTAGAATCTACACCAAATGCACATAACACAATTTTAAAAGATGATTCCTTTGTGAATGTATAAAAGAATCAAGTCTCTTTGAAATATGTTTTAAGCTTAGTACATTATTAGAGTTTTGCAAATTTTGTCTTGTTTACAAACTATTTCCCCTCCTAAGTTTGTTTGACTCCACGACAGTTGCCACAGCCTAACATGCTATGGCCTTTACTGTTTTCACTTATAGCTCCTTAAGTATACAGTTGGCCTGCTGTACCTGTGTCCCTTGGATTCCACCAACTACGGGTTGAGATATCTAAAAAGAGACTGTACTGGACACATATAGACTTTTTCTTGTTCTCATTCTCTAAACAATGCCTTGGGACAGCTATGCACACAGCATCTTTTTTAGTTCAGGGTATTTGGTGTAGTAGTAATCGTCTAGATGCAGAAAAACAGTGTCAGAAAGTACCTGAATAGGTCCTGTCCAATTGGTATAGTCTAGAAATGACATTAAGTGTGTGTAAGGAGGTGTGGAGGCCACCCCAAAGATGATGCTCTTTTATTATTGCTGCCATTCACTCCTCAATTTCCTTCATAGGCATTATCCCGCTTGCCCCTTTCTTACAAACCTACATCCTCCCCACCAGGCTGCCGTAGTCAGATTGCCCTGGAGAATGCTAGCTCTTGGAGAATGTTCACGGCATCTGAGGTTATTTAATAGCTTGCACAACTGCTTTCTTATCTAGCAAGAGGTATCATTTATTTCTATACGCATCCTTCTAATTTTAGCAGCTAAGCTTGTTCATGCCTCTTTGGGAAACACCCCTGCTGGGCAGGTGGAAATATAAGTATGCCCGCCTTGTTTACAGTGAGGTATAAAATGTGTGCACACAGTTCTGTCACGGATATAAGATGTAGCTGTGTCATTTCAGATAACAGTTTAGATGTTATTGCAGGCTTTGTGCATATCTAGAAAATCACATTAAGGAAATCCACCCATTTCTAAAAATAAGCATTTGAGCTTAGCTTTGGCTTGAAGGACACTGGGGTGGAGTGGGGGAGTAATAAATACATTTCCGTTTGTTATTCTCAATTAGCTGTAATTTCCATCCATCAGCATCAAAGTATGAATAGGAGATGAACAAGGAATCAATTTCTTATTTTTTAGAAGTTGGGTTGAACTACAGTATAGAAGGGAAGTTCCCTTCAGGACAGACAGCCCATTAAAATCCTGAGGTGCTAAGTGTTTGGAGCTGGGTCTTTCCTTCTGGTTTTCTCCAGTATTTAATTAAAAGCAGGCCTTAATACCTAAAGAATCCATTTCATGCCTCCCTTTTTTTGGAAATGAGACTCATTTTAGATCTGTCAGATATGAATCTGGTATTCTGTTTCTATTCACATTCCTTTATGGATTAGTTTGATACCTTTATTAATTCTTTACAGACATCAAACAGTGGTCTCTGGTGAACCCCACAGTGTGATGCTCAGCTTAAATCTTAGTGGACTCAATTGGCTTCAGTGTGAATTGCTGCTGGGTTGACTGGAACATAATTTGTAGCTGGCATCCTTCAGGGAGAAGTTTTAAAAACAGGAAAAGACATTTAAAAGGTCTTTATGGAGAAATATTGACTTCCTGGGGTGTTTTATGGCCCCAACTTTCTAGAACTTTTCTCTTTCATGAAAAGATAGCATATTTGTTAATTGTTCTCCAATCATCTATACGATATTTTTAAGTAAACAGGTTGTAATTTGTTTCTATATATGAACTCTATATTATTGGAAACAAACCAATTATTAACAAATAATTGAAGCACATAAATTCACAGTTATTTTAATATAAAGTTTTTTTCCCTTTATGTGGCCTAGAGGAAGACAGACTATGGAGAATGTGCATCACACAAGTTGGGTATCTTTTTATAAAGATATTTTAGAGAATGCATTCATTTTTTCCTAAAGACTACTTAAGCATCAAAGTTGGGTAAGAACAAAGCTAGATACAACATTCCATATATTTTTAATTTAATTCATTTTAATATGATTTAAATGTACCTTTATTGAAAAACATGATGAAACAGATATACTAAAATATTTAACTTAGATGTGGTTAGGAATGTAGGAAAAGATTAAATATCTTATGCATACACACAATTCAAACTATTATTAGTGTATTTTTGCATGCAGTAATACATTAAAAATGCAACATTTTCCTCATATTTTTACATCCCTCGGTTGGTTGTTTTCTATTAGCTACTATGTTAAGTATATTAACAAACACTTTTGAAGTTTTAAATCCTTAGCCAGTAGAAAATTCAATTAAAAATAGATTACCAGATCCCCTTTCCAGTGCTTACAGGTGTGAACGGGTTTCACCTCTAAACCATCTATGATGTAAGTCCTATCATTTCTGTAGCACAGTGATAGTCCCAGTGGAGAAGCTGAGAAACACAGATACAGTGGCTCTGCTATTCATCAGACCGGGATTTGAAATCTCATTGCCAACGCCTCACTCTGGACTCAGTACACTAGCTCTCTACATTTTTGACCTGAGCCGTTTCTCCTCAGGCCTAAACACTCACCCTTGGCAACACCCTGCACGCCTGACATCACGGAAGTGTTAATTCTGTAGAAGGGCAGCAGGCAGGGGCTTCATTTTGCTTCCAATGCAGACAGCAATGGTGCATTTCCTTGAACTGCTCAGAACTGATTGTGTCTCTGATAGATAACTTTCAGATTTAAAACTGATCCTGCTATATGGACATCAGCTTTATTGTTCATTAGTTTCAGAATCAGACCTATGAAACCCGATTTCATAAGTAATATATTAATACTGACTTGAATGACGGAAAGATTTAAGAAGGCACGCCTCACCACTTATAAATTATCCGTATCACGTGACTCTACATGACACAAATGGAATAAAGGTCCAACATAGGAATTTGTCAGATGAGCGTGGGCTGTTCGAGACAGGCACATTAACCAATGCTGAGCCTCATTCATTGCCAACAGAGGATATAACATTTATATATCATATATTTTACATTTTAAATATTTTCTGCAAATATTCAGAATCAAAGGCAGAATGAATGTAAGGTATTTATGTGTATGAGTATGCATCAGACTAGAAACTGTACATCTTTCATCCTGTGAGCGACTCTATCTCCTTTTATTTTTCCCAGCAGGCTCTGCCCTAGAGCCTAGGGTCCAAAATGATGAAGGAAGATTTTTGTCTAAGTTTTTCTACAATACTCAGAATCAAAGGTGAAATTAATATAAACTATTTACTTATATTTTGTGTGTGTGTGTGTGTGTGTGTGTGTGTGTGTATCAATGAGCAGTAAAGAGGTCAGAATGGTTGTAATCCACTATATAGATTCTGGGAACTGAACTCAGGTCTTCTGCAAGTTCTGTTAACCGTGGAGCCATTTCTATGCCCTATAGACTCACTTTTTATGACCATATTTAATTTATAGCCATCACTGTGTAAAAGAGGAAGCCTGCCAGAACTGATCCAAGGCATTCCTATAGACAGTGTTGAAATCAGAGGCTCCCACAATGTTGTGACATGAAAGACAGGGTTCCATAGTTTTAAACCATCAATAGCTTAGCAACAACATTGGCAACTTACGTGAATCAGAGTAGAAAACTGCTATATCACTCGTCTTATGAATACCCCTCTCGTGTTTCACGGCAGGCTCTGTCCTAGAGACTAGGGTCTGAAATGACTAGGGTACGCCCTCTGCTTTCCAGGAATTTGCAAGCTAGATGGTGAGAAGTAAACAAATTAGGAAAATTCAGTGTGAGGAGTCTTGTCCTTGCAGGAGGAGCATAATGAAGACAGTACCTCTGGCCAGAGCTGGCAGAGGAGCAAAATGATGCAATCTGTGCAGGGGAACATTTGGCAGTTTATTTCTGAGCTTTAAAAAAATGCACACACCCAGGAATTTTTCTAAGAATGGGTCCTGCTGAATTAGGGTGGAATGAGCATGAGAATCTTTAATGAGGCTGCCATTGTGTCATGCTTATAAGAGCAAAGTATTTTCAACAGCTCCTCTCAACCGGAGAGAAGCTAGTATATGGACTGTGCTCCGTGTTTGATGGATTATTACAAACATTTGAAAACTTTTCTATGAATATTAAAAAACTCTGCCTTCTGAGTGCTGGGATTAAAGGTGTGTGCCACCACCACCTGGTCTGCAAAGGGGGCCTTTGAACAACAACCAAAAAAAAAAAAAAAAAACTGGAGAAAGAAGGAGAGAGAAAGAAAGGGGGAATGGAGGAATGGAGAGAGATTGAGAAAGAGTAGTTAGTTTAAGAAAGAGAGGAGCATGTAAAATAGGAATGGTGGGTCATGGAGGAGGGGGCAGCAGCCATATTGACAAATTGAAGGCCCAAATCAGAAGCGTGAGATGCTGAAGATAAGTGAGATCCACCTGATTGCAGCCTGAGTTAGCTTGATGCAGTTCCTGTTTTAACAGCAAGTGAAAGATACCCAGTTCCCCACATGATTCTAAACCAGAGAACAGCATTTGGGAGCTGAAATTAAGCCTCAGTTAATCTTGTTGTTTAGGCGGCAACCCATCTAAGAGAAGGCTAAGGAGGGACTTGAACTTGTCTTCCTACTTCAAGGCCATACATTGTTCCACTCCACCCTGCTGTCTCTTTGCCATCCCGCCCTCTGTGAATAATTCTACACCTGCACCACAAAGCGGCAAGGGAAAATGAGAGGGGGGAGTCTAATCTACTTAGTAACATTGTCAACAGAAGGCCTTATCTTACTGGCACGCATTCGACTTAATACAGAAAGGAATTCAGAACTCCCTGCAAATCTCACAACCTTTCCCTCACACGTATTTTCAGTCTCCGTGAGAGTTGCTACATAGGCCAGTTCATAAAAAGCAACATGAAAATAATGTTTTATTCTAACCATCCTTCCTTTTTTTTTTCTAACATCTTTGTGCTCATAAAATGGCTTTCACACTCACTTTCCCTTGCCAATTTAATATGTTTTATTGTTTAGTATGCTTTTTAATACCTCTTTTTATTTTTAAATTAAAACATACTTTCTCTGAAAAAAAAACTTAGCTGATTATTACGTTTTGAGTACCAAGAGTTCACCATGCCAAAATTACAGCAATCATTGTCACTGAGATTGGACTAAATACACTAAATTGAGCTGTCTTGTCAGAGGTTTCTTAAATTTATTTGAACAGCAGAATTATAAGCGCACGAGAAAACAGCTTTTACTGCATGTAAACAGTCTTTCCATGTGCTGCGTGCAGGACAAGTTTATTTAATTCATTACACTCGCCCATCATTGCTACTTTTCAGTTTATACTTTTATGGTAACAGTTAAAATAAGCAGAGCTGTCATATTAAAATCAAATAGAAGGCTAGGCATTCTTCTTCCTGTTTGAAAATAAATGGTATGATATTTCTCATCCCATACTTAAACACTATCAGACCACACTGTTGATTAAAGATTCTCAATCCCCAATATTGACTTATGAATCGATCCCGACCCATATAATTCACCTCTGGTCTGCACTGTAAGTATCTCCTGTCTGCGTTTTTCTCATCATAAGCAACATGGGATGAGAAGGTCTTTTCACGCTGGGGTGACGGCTCAGAGATGGGCAAGAGTGAGGACCAGGGTTTGGATCCCCAGCACTTAGATGAAGCAGGATGAACATCTGCAATCCTAGTGCTCCTGCTGTGAGATGGGAGGAAGAGACAGGAGAATCTCTGGAAGGTTGAAGGCCAGTTAGCCTGACATGCGCAGAAGTGCACAGCACCATCATCCTGTCTACAAATACTGGAGGCAGTCCTCTGAGCACCATGTAGGTACTGTGGCACATGGATATAGCCACACATACCTGCAGACCTATACCATGTGAACAGACACAAGGAACATAAACATACACACACACACAAACACATGTGCGCACGCACACACAAAGAAATAGCTATTTTGCTGTACTAAAACTGCTACGGAGCTTTGTGTTAATAATTAACATTAATAATCCTGACTTCTTTTAGAATTAACTGTCCAACAGCCTAACCGATGAGCGGGTCAAGGATATAAACAGCTTTCACAGGATGAAGTACGATGGCCAATACACACATAACAAGGTAGCCAACAATACCAGCCACCAGCTACATGCAAATAAAAGCTACACTGACATTCTAGTTCACACCAGTCAGAAAGCTGGTCATCAAGAAACCTCCTAATGACAAAGGCTGGCAAAGCTGTGGACAAACCGAAATCCTTATACACTACTGGAAGGGATGCAAACTTGTCCAGCCGCTACGGAAGTTAGTAATGGCGGCTCCACAAACAAAAACAAACAAAATTAACAAACTACAACAAAACCCTGGCATAAATCAAAATAAACTGTTTCATCGTTTTAAAGTTAGTAATTTAAGCAATGGCCAAACTGTCTAAAATCTCAAGTGTAAACAGTGAATTCTACAGGAACATCACATGTGCTTTTTAGGGCCGAAAGTTACGTAGATGACACTGTGCTGGTGGCTGATGTGGAAACGATGTATTTCTTATGTGCCAGGCCCTTTGCTAGCTCTGTTTCTGGGTTGTCTCATTTATCCTCTTCGAATCCGTTCACAAAGCGTTGTCTATTGTCCGTTTAAAACAGCAGCCCTGTCACTAGGACTGTTTGCCGCCTCCTCACAGACCACAGACAGGGCCATGGGAGAGTCATATTTCATCAGGGTCTGAGATAGTGGTTCTCAACCTTCCTAATGCTGGGCCCCTTTAATACAGTTCCTCATATTGTGGTGACCCTCCACCCCCCCACACACCATAAAATTACTTTGTTGCTACTTCATAACTATAATTTTGCTACAGCTATTAGGTGTAATGCAAATAACTGAAATGCAGAATATCTGATAGGCGATTCCTGTGAAAAGGTCATTCGAGCCCCAAAGGGATCATAATCCACAAGTTGAGAACTGCTGTTCTAAGTGCTGGGTTGGGTTAAATTGTTATTGTACCCGAGGTATAAGGACCTAAAGTTGAAAAGAATGATATCCTATCAACCCAGCCAAAGCTAAGAAGATCTGAAAAGGGATGGGCACATATTAATTTGTGATATCTACTAAATCCACTAGTATCATCCTCATAGAGTTCAAATTTTAGGCTTGTTTTCCAATCTGGACCCAAATTCCAGATTCAGGGTAAGTACCGGTAAGATTTTACTTAGTGGGAAAAAACATTTCATCCAAGTGTTTCGACTGAAAAACATGCAAAAATGAAAGCAAGTTTTCCTACTTTTGCCATGCTTTGTGTCCCAAATTCCTGGGATAGTATAAGGAAAAATACATTTAGAAACTAACAGGAGAAAATTACCTTTCTTCAATCATCTCTGTATATGGTACATATAAAAATTTGCTAAGAGCCTCTCTCCTTTTCACTAAGAGAAAAATATCCTGTGATTCCAACTTAACTTGTAAATGATTCTGAAAAATAAATAATAAATGTGAAATCATGTTGTGAATATTTTAAATATTAATTAAATTTAAGTTGCTGATGAAATTGATTGCATGCATACAAGCTCACCGATTACATTCCATTAAATCACATTGGTAAAACGCAACATGTATAGTAACCAAAAGGGGGAAACCTGCTTAGTGACTCACTACATCAGAGCACCAGAACAAAGTGAGTAGTTTTAGTTATGGCCGCAAGCATTGCTTTGCACTGTGTTTCTTTCCTTTCCAGGCTGTTAACTGAGTATCACTGGCATTACACCTTTTGAAACTACTGTTTACCTAGCCACTCCCCATTTCTAAATGGATATTGTGATTGCTGCAATTTCCCCTACTTATCATAATTCAATACTGGAAGTGCACATGGCCTTAATCACACTAAGCAATATTTCAGTAGGATGGGTCCTCAGAGGTGGACTTCCACATAGCCAAGCTGTTTTCCCAGGAATTCTGTCAACTGTAGTGATCTTTGTAGTGCTATATCAGGTCCTTTCTTGTCATTTTGACTACCATTGAAAATGCCATTCTGTATCTGGATTACTTTTTTCACTGTGAGAAAGTTTTACACACACACACACACACACACATGCTACAAGGTCACGGATTACATTCCATTAAATAACACTGTGATGTGGGAGTGATTTCTTATTAATAAAGAAACTGCCTAGGCCCCTTGATAGGCCCACCCTTAGGTGGGTGGAGAAAACAGAAGAGAATTCTGGGAGAAAGAAGCTGAGTTAGAGGAGTCACCATGATTCTCCCGCTCCAGACAGACGCAGGTTAAGATCCTCCCTGGTAAGCCAGCTCGTGGGCTACACAGAATATTAGAAATGGGTTAGAACAATATGTAAGAGCTAGCCAATAAGAAGCTGGAACTAGCTGGGCCAGGCAGTGTTTGAAAGAATACAGTTTCCGTGTAATTATTTCTGGACATGAGCTAGCCATGCGGGCGGGCGGCAGGGTGCCGGGGATGCAGCCCTGCCGCTCCTTCAACAACACTGGTAAAAATGCAACATGTATAATAACCAAAAGGGGGAAACTTGCACACATACAATATGATACAACTGCTGGAATACTTTATGTTAATAGCTAACACTAACAATCCTGTCTTCTTTTAACCAGTAAACGGGCCAAGGATATGAATAAGTTTCATAAGATAAAGTATATATATGGCAAGGAAACTGCACCCTTGAAATTTCAAAAAATGAAAATTATGTGGTCACCTATACAACACCTGCACAAAGACACCAAAAGCTGACATGTCAATGTGATGGGAGAAATCTTTACTAAAGCCCCACCCCTAGATGAAGAGCCCCGGGTAATTAATGGCTGCTGACAGAAGCAGAATTAGTCTTCTCTAAGGACAAGTCCATTGTTCGCTACAAGTTTTCCAGTCTCCAGCCATGAGCCCTAACACAAACACATCTGAGCTACGCTGTTGTGGCTCATCTTGGTTTTCAACTTGACTATATCTGTAATCAACAAAGACACGTGTGGCTGGACATACTTGTGAGGGATTTTCTTGACTGTATCACTTGAGGTGAGAGGATCCACCATAAATCTGGGCTACACAGATTTGTGGCAACTCACATAAAAGGACACAGAAGAAAGGAGTTCTTGCTGTTTGCCTGCTTGCCCTCACTCTGCCTGGCAAGTTCATGTGTCCTGCTTCTGCAACATTCCTTTACTTGTGATAGGACCTACTTCTCTGGATTCCAACAATGACAGACAACCAGCAGCTCTCTAGGACCTGCGCTCCAGGAGCAGAATGGGACTGCTAAGATAGGAACTGAATAACTACTAGCTAATACAACACCAAATGGAGTCATCAGGCTATGCGTGTGTGTGTGTGTGTGTATGTGTGTGCATACACACACATGTATATACGTGCACACACATATGTATACACACATACATATTACATGCATACACACATACATGCATATATATACATATACATATATATATATAGCAGTAGAGGGGAACATGACACAGGAGAAGTTGGAGAAAAAGGGGGAGGCAACAGAAATTGTATGAATATAGCACTCATTTATGAAATTCTCAAAAAATTAAAAGTTAGCCAGGCGGTGGTGGCACATGCCTTTAATCCCAGCACTTGGGAGGCAGAGGCAGGCGGATCTCTGTGAGTTTGAGGTCAGCCTGGTCTGCAAGAGCTTGTTCCAGGACAGGAACCAAAAACTATGGCGAAACCCTGTCTCAAAAATCCAAAAAAAAAAAAAAAAATTAATGTCTCAAAATTTTATTATGCTTATTCTAATACTTATCTACTTTAATATTAATTATAGTATTTTTATTTTTGCTTAGACATTTTATTTTTATTTAGTAAATGTCTGGTCAAATACACTAGTCATTAAACTGTGCGGTTCATACTGGTTACATTTTCTTGGTTACCGGCTATACTCATTTAATCCAGTTCCTAATTTAATCCCTAATTTAGCTCAGGACATGTGCATAATAACTTATTCAAATTTGAATCTGTGTTATTTCCTGTGTCTTCAAGAGTTCTTAGTAATCCAACCTCGATTAAGATGGGTGGTAACTAACCAACTGAAGGCGTAAGTCACGAACAAGGCCACACCAGTTTGGAGTTATGATTAATAGGGTGTTATTTATTTAAAGGGGAAAACTTACAGATCACCGTCTCAGACAACAGCCATCTGCATTACCAGGAAGGGAGTCTAGTCTCCGGCGGAGCAGGAAGTGAAGAGAGCGAGCAGAGGAAATAGCCGCCTTTTTAAAGGGAGAGAGACCACGCCCCAATGGGCTGGTATCACAGCAGCTATTGGTTGGAGGGGCGGAAGGACCTCCCGCAACAACCAACCCTTTATTTTTGATAACAGAGCAGTGTCCCCTGGAATTGGTTATTTTGTCTTCATTTCCCACTGGAATAGCCTTTAATGGCAGGTTGAATTTCTCTTCTTTATGAGTGGTACATAGCCTAGTAAAAGTCATTCTGTAATTCTTATCTCCATGGAAGGAGGGAAGGAAGGAAGGAAGGAAGGAAGGAAGGAAGGAAGGAAGGAAGGAAAGGAATAATGGGTGAATGAATGGATGAACGGATACCTGAGTAGAAGGATGGATATTGGTGTTGAGATTAAGGCTTAATGGCATTTGACTTACTAAGCACTGTGCAACACTGTCATAAATATTAACTTTCTGATTCATGACATTTCCTATTTCTAACCAGATTTATACACTTATAAGGGTCAAAAATCCACCTCTTAAGACACAGGTTTTGAAATTCCCAAAAATCCACAAGGATGACCCCAGCTAAGACCCCTAGTAATAGTGGAGAGAGTGCCTAATCTGGCCTTCTCCTGTAATCAAATTGGTGACTACCCTAACTGTCATCACATAAAGTTCATCCAGTAACTGATGGAAGCAGATGAAGAAATCTGCATCCTAGCACAGATCTAGCTAAGGGAATCCAGTCAAAGAGAGGGAGGAGGAATTATATGAGCAAGGGGCAGGGGTCCAGATCATGATGATGAGGCCCACAGAGACAGTTGACCCTAATTTGTAGGAGTTCATGGACTCTGGACTGACAGTTGTGGACCCTGCATAAGACTGAACCAGACACTCTGCATGTGGGCAACAGTTTTGTAGCCTGGTCTGTTTGTGGGACCTCTCTGACAGCGGGGACCAGGCTGCATCCCTAGTGCCTGAGCTGGCTTTTTGAAGCCCATTCCATATGGTGGGATGCCTAGCTCAGCCTTGATGTGTGTGTGTGTGTGTGTGTGTGTGTGTGTGTGTGTGTGTAGGACTTGGTCCTGTCTCAACTGAATGTGCCAGGTTTAGTTGACTCCCCATGTTAGGCCTTATACTTTCTGAAGAGTTGATAGGGGTGGATCAGGGAGAGGAGGGGGAGTGAGAGAGAACTGTGGTTAATAAGTAAAATGAATAAAAAAAAGTATAAAAAAGATACAAGAGGTTAACTGTCAAACTTCTACCTCCTCCCCATGTTGTAGATGAAGGCTGTACTGCCCACCAACAACCATAAAACAGATATTTGTGCACACTGCTCAGTCAACCCTACCTTGGTGAAAGAACATTTCTTACTCCAGATCTGAGCAGTCCTGCTGTATGATCATGATCCAGCTTTTTCCCTATGCCCACTTCCCTTTGTTATCAGGAAGAAAGTATGACCTTCCTCATGAAGGTCCTATGAGGGGTAAATAGGACAAAGCTGGGTTTCTGGCGCGAGGAGCTCTTATCCACTAACACCAGCACCATTTTATTAGACCAGTTAGCCTTGATCAGATATTATCATTTCATTTACCATTTATCCTCTGTGGAATCAGACATGTTTTAGAAAACAATTTGTTTCAAACCTACATGGGTAGATTTCCCAATATTCTTCTAGTTTATACTGTATTATTGCACACTAAGATAATCCCTCCAAGATTATTGATGTTATCATTGGAAAACCCAAAGATCTACAGAACAAAAAGGCAATCATCATGGGTCTCCCTACAGCTGAGGTTCTTGTATCTTTCTTGTCATCACCACCAGAGACCATGGACAATTTTTGTTCTTTCTTTTTTCATCTCTACCAATGACAAGCAATCACCCAACCCTTCTGCTTAGGAAAGACCTTCTATTCTCTCTAGTTCTCTTAGTTCAGAAAACTCCTCGGAGTCATTGGGGAGAATGTAATTTCCCCTGGACATTTTTCTCTTCATTCATATGTTCTATATTCTTCATTCGACTGCTACTCTGACTACAGCATCCAATCAGTCTACCCCTTAAATTGTCCTTCCAATCCTCCATCCCTCCATCCCTCTCCTTTTGCCATGTGTGACCTTTGTTTTCTGGCAAAATCCTACCCACCTTTCAAACTGTGGTTCCTCCGGCAGGGCCTCAAATGGTCTTTCCTGTTCCCTCCAGCCGTTCCAGCACAAATTAATTGCTTCCTCTTTTATAAATCCCCAGTATTTTATATACTTCTCCATTTATTCAAAACATTCCTTCTATTACAGTTGTGTATGAAATGTCTGTCTTGCCTAATGTCTTGTTTATCTTTGGGTGACCCATTGTACCTAGCAGAATATCTGTGTGTCATTTAACTGTTTTAGACCTTCTGTTCTTTTTTTAAAAAAGAAAGTAAATTAAAATGCACGGTGTTAAAGTACAATAGACTTTCAAGTCAGGCCTAGTGGCATAGGCCTGTAGTTCCAGCTACTTTGGAGGCTGAGACAAGATCATGGCCTACCTGGACTACAGAGTGAGTTCAAGGCTAGCCTGGAAACCTCCTAAGATTCTGTCTCAAAATTTAAAAAAAAAAAAAAGTTCAGAGAGCTTGAAAAGAAGCAAAGGGGACCCTAACAGTCTCAGCCTGTGAGTGGCCTTAGCAGTCAAAGGCTGTGATGATAGTTAAGAAATCAAATGATACCTCCCAAGCCATAGGGGTGGGGTGGGGGCAAGCTTTTAACAGTAAATTCAGAAGGACTCTGAAATCTGGAAAAAACTGTGCCCATATTTAATCCAAAGAGTGAGGAGAGGGAGGCCATCATGAATGCTTGCTGAGTTCACAGGCCACTGAGGCTCTACTCAATAGTTATGGTTGCTTCTGGACCCGAGAGAGTTCAAATTCTGTATTGACTAACGCTAAACATGGAGTCTTTCCCTCATATGTCCACTGTCTTGGCATTGTTTTAGAATTAAAATAAGCACCTTCTTGCTGAGTATTCTCAATTTATTTTGTTAACTCTTTGTTTGTCACTCCTGCCCTGAGGCAGCAACTTTCTTCCATAGAGGATGTTTTAGGACAGAGTGAACATAGGCTGGAAGTATGAAAGAAGCCATGCTTATCCTACCATGTCTGTGAACTACAGAGAATGTTTAAAATATTGCCATCACGAGAGCCCTTTCAAGCCTAAAGAAGACCTGGACCATGCATTTCATGCAAGTTTTGAATCTCTTGCTTCAATGCTTTTCCTTTTTCTAATCAGAACAAAAATAAATCGTGAGAGGATTGATTGGAAGCCCCTGGCCTGGGAGTTGTCCCAGTCTGGACTCCAACTCCCAGCCTGCCAAGCGTTGACCCCTCCCCCAGGGAGGGTCAGGACCACTCCCACAGGCTATTTAAGCTCACACAAAAAAGGAACACTTAGTTTCAGGTTTGCATGAGTTCCTCTTTCCACTATGCATGAGAGTGCCGCATTTATTAAATATGGGCATTTTAATTTGGTCTAATCTGGTTTGATTGGAGTTCATTTGTGTCAGTGTAGCAGGTTTTATTAAGATTAAACCAAACTAATGGAGGTTCCACTGAAAAGGGTCTGTTTTTTCCTGCAGGCCCAAGGTCCAAGGCTGCCTGCTGGAAAATGCCCTTCCCGTGTGCCCTCCTCCAGGCCTTGCCTCTGGGTTTGGCAAAGCAACCCACACAGCAGAAAGTGGCCTTCCACCTCTTTAGCTTCCTGGATGCTTTTTGGGGAATCGATCTTCTCATCCTGCAAAGATAGGTAGACTAATCTCACACACAGGAAAACTCTTTGGGCCTCGTGTACACAGCAGCTAATGGCAAGCACTGCTTTTAAGACTGATGTTCTCCAAGGACTAAGGAGAGGATTTGGGATTGCCTGTGTAGCTAAAAAAGCTGGCTCATTTTTGCGCATTTATCCCTCCCAGATCTGTCTAATGGCATTTGACAACTTAAGGTACTATTTACTTATTACTTCATCCATGACACTTAATAAAGTTTCCTGCTAAAATACAGACAGGTTTGCCTCTTTAACAGGCTTCATAGTCCAGGATTAACAAGTTTCAGGTGTGTCTTCAGAGGTTCAGAGTTTCCAATTTCCTTTGTCTTCTAAAATGTTCAAATCTTTTAACCTAAAGCAATAGCCTTTTGCTAAATCTGTTCCAGTTCTCTTAAAGTTCTGCTACACTACACCAGCCAGTTTCAAGCATATTTTACAGGTCACTTCTGCTGCCTGGGCCAAGACCGACTCACAAAGTGCTCTCCAGATAATGCCAAACATCTACAACTGCTCCTGGGCCTTTACCATTGGTACCAACTCTTCTGGATCAAGGACACCTGCCACCTAAAATTTTTCTAATTATCAATGTTTCTTCACATTGTTTTTAATTCATCAGCAATTAATTATGCATACTTAAAATACGCATGTGAAACTTTATACCCTTCCACTAATAAACACTACCATGAGGATTATTTTGGGCCTGCTAGTTAATGAATTTACTGTAATACTATAGACACTCAACAATCAAAATCTGGCAAAACGGGCAGTGGCTGAGCGGTAGAGCATTTGCTTGACATGTAAGAGGTCCAAGATTCAACCCCCACTACTGTAAATAAGATAAAATAAAACTAAAACATAACAAAGCAAAATCCCTTCTGGAATAATAACAAAAAATAGAAAAAAAAATGAAATGTAAGCCCTGACAATGCTGAAGCACGCATGGGTAGCTTATATATGGTGGTTCAGTAGAACTTGTCCATATTGGGTCTCATGGTTTAAGTTGATAAGGATGACTGACCAGGTCTCTTCCCAAAGAGGGCACCAGATTTCATTTAAACATTTAAACACTGTATAATTATTTATGGAATTTAAATATCAAGATGTTTGAGGTAATATTATAGGTTTTAAGAGACTTAAAATATTTAATTTGGTAGAATTGAGAGTTGGGCATTTACTTTTGTTCAGTTACAAAAGATTCACATTTGTTTAGGCTGAAAGAAACAAGAGATGTGAGACCTGTTGTTTGATACATAATTTATTCAACAAATAATGTGTATGTACTATGAAACAGGAATACTTCAACTAAGAGGAAACATCTATTCTAATAGGTGTCATTCTAATAATAAATGTGCTTGTGGCCCTCTGAAGCTGAGTATCTAAATGCAATCAGTCCTAACTAATTAATTCTAATATTTCCACTAAGCAGGATACACACACACACAAACACACACACACCCCACAGAGACACACACACACACAGAGAACACAGATACACACAGTGCGAGTATGCACACACACGTATATATGCACACCCAAACCATATCTCAGTTTATTCTTTTTGAGCTCTTATTTTCTCTTCTCTTTTGCGACTCCTTCTCTTTCAACATATACTATATATACTTTCTGTATATCTAAGTACATCAGGTTTATGCCCTGAAGTGTCTGTCCTGACATCTACACGCTGATTTTTGCCAATATCTAATAAACTAACTTGCTCCAGTAAAAGGCATGGTGACTGTCTACTATTCCTTCCTGAGTTTCTCAGTACTGATTGCCTGACTCTGTGTTCTACATATGCCTAGCCTACACCAAGTACAAAGACCTAGGACATAATAATGTGCAGTGTCTACCAACCAAGTTCAAAGACTTGGGCAATAATAACATGTGGGGACCATGATAAATAATTAAATATAGAATAATCTAAATTTAAGGGAGCTTCAATAACATACTCTTTTCAGATACATTTTAGTAGTATTTTGTGAATTGCATTCTTTGCTATTCTAAAACATATAATAATAGTTAAATTTATAGAATATGTTTCTTTTGTTCTTCTTTGACACCATTTCAGTTCCTCACATCATCACTAAATCATAGTCTTGTTTCCACATAGTCCTTTGCTACCCACTAAGTATACACAATGGGTATCACAGTGACCACAGTGTCCGTCAGACATTATCTTCAGGAGCAACATGCATTTCAGTATTATTTACCTTCCCTCAATTTCATTTACATTTTCACATGTGAGACAATTGTAAATGACACAAGTGCAGAAGAGCATGGTTTCTAGGGTTCTTAGAAGTGCTGCCAGGCAGGTATTGGAGGAGAGCTAACATCATGACCTGACTACAGTGGATGCTGCAGGATTCCAATGCTCGGGATTACAACTCAAAACTGAGTTAGTCGAGGCCTTCATCTAGTGGACTTCAGTGTAGTTGTTAGTGAACACCCAGCTCAGTTTGCCTCTTCAGTACTGGCACTAAGGGAGCTGAGTCTGAAGGTCTGTGTACTATAACAGCAGAGGAGATTCTACAGCAAGATGTTCATAAATCAGACATGGATCTAAGACTAAGTCATCCAACTCCTTAGGTCTAGTGACATCATAGAGTACACTTGATTGCTGGAGAACAATCTTTGCTTCCACAGTATCTAAGATAACTTTGTTTGTTTTTATTTATTCTTTGATGGCTGGTACAAAATTCGAGCAAACTTTTTCTCTGACAACACAAGAATTCCTACATTGATTACAGAAGGATATTAGGACCAGGGCTGAGTAGGTTGGTAAAGTACTTGCCTTGCAAAGACAAGGACCTAAGTAAAATGCCTAGAACTTCTCACCCCCATCCCTCACACAAATGGCCTGCAAATTTATAATCCCAGGGCTGTGGAGAATGGGCACAAGTGGAACTCTAGGGTTTCCTGAACAAGTAGCCTGCCTAATCAGCATGTTCCAGGCTAGTGACAGACCCTGTCTCAACAAAAAAGTAGGTGGCAACTGAGGAAATGCATCCAAAGTTAACCTCTGGCTTATGTGGGTGCATGAGCTTGCATGTACACACACACACACACACACACACACACACACATGAGTACATGAGCAAAATAGCCAGGCACTGTGCAAGGATGACCTGCACTACACGAGAAGCTTCCATGTGTCCAATGGACTCCATCATGGCCAACCTGCCAAGTCATGCAGAAAACTGTCAGATGGACAGCCATGTCCTGCTCAGCCCTATTCGTTCAAGGGAGAATCTTTCTAGTTATTTGATGAATGATGACTCTCACTTCCAGCTAGACCTGGGTTTGAAGTCAAACACTGGCCTAGACCTGATCATATGGATTGTCGCCCTGGCAAATAAGGAAAGCTCTCTCTCTCTCTCTCTTAGTACTTTCACTGTGGTTCCTGGGGAAAAAAAAAAACAGTTCCTAACCATCAAGCAAAAAACGCTCTAGGTTAGAAATAAATTAAGTGAGCTTGAAGGGTAAGCAAGGACCGATCACTCATTAGAGAACATTAACTTTTTCATTATCTTTTAAATTTTAATGTGGTTGTGGTTGAGAAACACAGAGTGAACATGACATCATTCACAAAGGACTATAGCTACAGCATCCATTTTTGTTCTATGTGGTGGTGCCCCTGAGGGTCATCTGTTCCCTGTAACTGTCAGCCCAGTAAAGAAGAGCCACGTACCAGACAAATCATTGGCAACATGATTTAGGCCTTAGAAACGCACATCTATAATACAAAAGTCTTAAAACCAGAAGAAGGTGGATTGCGTTTTTAGGACTGCCTAGCAGATCCTACCCATGGCCTCCCGTGCTATGTTCTGATTCATAGTCCCTGAGTTGTAGCACAGCCTTCTGGCTGCTTGTTTGCATGTGCCAGATATTCCCTCCCTCCTTTTGGTGATAGACTTTTAACCAAAAGGTAGAGCTTACAGGGCCGCCAACTCCTGAATTCCTGGACACCATCAGAGCAGCAGACTCTTACGGCATGAGCACTGTAAAGATCTTCAGACACAGCGATGGAAGGAGTTTTAGAATTTTCATTAACCATTACTTAGATTATAAACACAAAATGTAAGAAAAAAAAACAAAGAAATGAAGAAACAATGAAAAAGTTAGATTCCCAATATTAAAGGAAGAAGAAAAAAACAGAAAAGAGAAGGAATAAAGAGGAGACAGAGCTCCATCACTGTTGCATTAATGAAGTGACCCTGAAAAGCCCTGGTATTAAACAGATGAAAGAGCCCATGGAAGCAGTTTAGGAAGCTAGAGTTGAACATTACCATCTAAGGGTACTAAATATTATGTAAATGAATCTGACTTTCTCCCTGAGTTTTGATGACCAAAGAAAACTCAATCTGTTCAAATTAGATTTTTAAAAATGATACCATAATTGATTTTCATAAATTGCTTTATCTTGCTGTTTTCCTATCACTGTTCTGCCTGATGAATATGAAAATTAACTTTTTGAACTGGGAATGCAGCTCAGTGCAGTGAATACTTGTTCAGCACGCACAGGTCCAAAGTTCAGACCCTTGTGCTATAAAAAGAAGCCTTAACTTTCCAAAGGAAAGGATGTGGAGGTGCCAGTTTGTAACCCACATACGGTGTGCCAGGGGGCCAGTGTGAACCCAAGTGCCCCCTGGCCGCAGCTCTCTGCTGACAAGCTACATGCAGGGCTTTATTCTACCCATGGCCTGACAAACCAGCCACAGCCCCCAACATCTAATGCAATACAACGGACACACGTGAAGCCCCATGAGTGTCGATGAGGACCGATACACTCCAGATAAATACAGAATATCAACTCACTTTCAAACCTATCAAATTAGCAGGAATGGAACTGGGTGATTTCATGTCCCTGAGAAGTTGTCAACAAATAGCAAGATATCCCCAGAACTTTTCCCATATGTAAGAACACAGTTGCAGAGTGGGTGGCCAGGTAATTACTCTTTCTAGATGGATTTTGCATCTGCCCCCCACACCTGTTTCCTTTTGCCCAACTAGTCCCCACTTGACAGTCAGCATCTTTAAGCTCTCTAGAGTGACAGGCTAGGCCTTTGTCACTACTCTCCTCTCTCGCACGTCTTCCAGGACCAGGGCGATGGGTGCACAGGCCGAAACATGCAGAACATCCACAAAGGGTCCCCAGTCAACGCCACAGAGGTGTTAGCTGGGATTTTATTGCCAGTCACAGACACTTTCTCCAATATTTGAGCAAACAGTTGCCATAGGCAGACGATTCCCGAGTTGCGGGGGGAGATATCTGGATATCTCCAGTATCTTTAATAGTATAGAAATTTGCTCATGACTAAGGTTAGCTAATTAGCTAACATTTCAAAATCCCTAAAATAGAAATAAAGGAACCCCTGTCAACTCAGTTCTTTCAAAGGTAACTGAAAGCCATTCCCTACCACTTTGAACCTCTCTTAACACTTCACGACCACAAAATGAATGCAATCAGCCAGCCCCTGCACACTCAAGAGCTCATCTTTGCTCTCCTACTTCATAGTACAGAACCCAGAACTCACAGGAGCTGTCGGGCTTTTTCTTCAGAAAGTAGAGTCTGACCTTGAATCTGGAGTTTATTTTTTGCTCCGACGTAAGTCCACACGGTAGTTTTAAGGGACAGGCTTATTTCCTTCTTAGGAAAAAGGACACTGCCACGTAGCTCTACTGACCCTTACTAATTTCATTATTTGGCATGCCTGGTTATATCCACAGACATTTTAATTGCTTTTTTTATAGCCTTTAAAAACTTTTCTCCTGAAAATGAAAATCAATCAAATCTATTTGATCTTCTGTTGGGGACTGATAGAAGAATAAACCATGAGGCGATCCTTATCGACCTCATAAATTTATTTTATGGGGAAAATGAAGTAGGTTGCATAGATTTATTCTATAAATTAATTTTACTTCCAGTATACTCCAGAGCACTTTGAAGGAATAGTATGAGCCTATTAATATTTCATGAGCAAGTGGATAAGTGAATGAATTTCATTAGACTTTTCAATATATAAGGATTTTAAAGGTACCCTCTGCCATCCGTAGGGGAAAGACTCTGCTACTGCAACAGTATGCCATGTGAGTCAGAGACAGGATGCGTTTGGAAGAAACACAGATGTGGGAGAAAAATAAAGAAATTAGGATTTATAATATAATGTTAATATCTTGAAAATGCTTCTATGTTAAACACCGAATAGCTGAAGCAACCAAGACCTCCCTAATATTGCCTTTTCCTGTTCTGAAAACTTTTAGCTTACAGTAAGATTAGCTACTATAGAAAAATCAGTGTCCAGGCACAATTCCAAAACAAAAAACATGAACAGAAAATAAAAACAACAAAGCTGAAGTCCAATTGCGCTTTTATAGAAATATACATATGCATCTGTGGTATGTATGTGTGCACGTATGCACACTGTGAAAACAATGGGGGGACTTGTAATTTCAGTCATAGAAATTGCTTCTCTTAAAAAATGAGTGTACAAAGTTTTAATGGCTTAGCCAAATATCTATATCAATATTTGCTCACAATTCACCTGGGTGTGGGTGTGATTATGTGATTGCTTTGAGTAATGAATGGAAAAGTGTTCATTGATCACACGGAATTCAGGCACTGGTACATACTTAGGGGTGTTTGCTCTTCCTGGCTCCTAGCTTGCCTTTTAACTGAATGTAGTGCTCATTTCTGGATTTTTGGCATGTCTAACTAATCTTTGGCTTATGTAAACCTATGAGACTTTTATCTTTAAGTTTGAAAAATATAAGTTTACAACTTAATCCTACCTTGGATAAATGCATAAATTGCATAAACTCACCGGTGTATTTTGGGTGTATACTTAATCTGGAATGAAATGCAAAAACTTTAAAACGTATAACATTGTGAATTTCTCTCTTTTTTTTCATACAGTACAAAATATTTTAAGATACCCTAGTGTTCTTAAGTCAAATAATTTTACACAATTCAGAAATGTCCAAACGAAGATGGCTAGAAAGCGCTGGCAGAGGAAGAAAATAAGAGAATAAAGGGAGGGCACATGTTACCAGGCTGACCAAATATGCCTAGCAGATCTGAGAAGCCAACCCAGTGCCCTCAGTGCAAAAGAGCAAAGCAAAGAGAATGAATGTGGCACGACAAGCTCTATAGTGTGAAATTCTGGGCAGAGTAAAGCACACTCACACACATGGCTTAGCAGCAGTCACATTCTGGTCTTGTGGCATGTGTTAGACTGTGCCTGACTGCTGGATCACAGCTGGCCGTTTCTGAGCTGATGTAAACCATCATATGATAGAAATCAATCACAGATGATGGTTTAACAATCAAGTATTAAAACAAACACGATGGCTAGAGTTATCCATTGTTGGTCGTCTTAAACCTTGAACTTGGGGAAATGCATTGGTGTGTGTGTGTGTGTGTGTGTGGTTGTTGGTTCTTTCTTTCTACCTTCTTTGAGACAGGGTCTCTTACTAACTGGGCTGTAGCTTCCAGGGCTTCTCCTGTTTCCAACTCCTGTCTCATGGTAAAGGCACTGGAGTTTGAGACATGCGATACCACGTCTGGGTTATGTGGGACCTGGAGATTTGAATGTAGGCCCTCATATTTGCACAGCAAGCATTTTATCCTCAAATCTATCTCTCCATGCAGAATGATAATTTTGAAGTTCTCTTATTCATTTCCCTGTATCCAGGGCTATCACTCTGCACTAGATAGACTTGAAGACCAAAATCGCCAGGTTAACTCAAGCATAAGACTGGTCAGGCATGTAAAATCGTCAAGAAATCAGAATTACATTTGCTCAAGAGCAAGCACAAAACACAGCAACCTCAAATGTACACATTGTTCCACCAAAAAGCTTTCTCTGTTGGATACAGAGTTCAACTGTAAAAAATTAAAATATTTTTGGAGAAAATAACTACAAATTCAGGTTGGAAAGATTAGGATTACAAAAAAGTATTGAATGAGAAACATGAAATCAAGATAAATATCCAGGAACAGAGCAGCCACTGAGACTATCTTCTATCTTCTCGATGGGTCGTTATTCTGCCGCGGAAATGATGAGTAGGAACAGAAAAAAAATGGTGTCTCAACTAACTTAGCACTGAACTTGACACAGTCCAGATTTAGCTGAGATAACACCTTCACTGAGGGGATGCCTACATCAGATGGAGCTGTGGGTGTGCTTGTGAAGGATTATCTTGATTATTAATTAATTAATTTATTAAAGATTTCTGCCTCCTCCCCACCCCGCCTCCCCACCCCGCCTCCCATTTCCCTCCCCCTCCCCC